>NC_139557.1:7166809-7489309 GCF_965112155.1 Podarcis liolepis
TGCACTATATTTGGTGGGACTGCCTTTGAAGGCGCTTCAGAAGTTGATGCAGAAGGAAGTAGCTAGACTGAGAATGGGAAACGGTCTTCCCATATAACACTGCTTATGGCCCAACTGCTCCAGCTGCCTATAGGGTTCTGGGCCCAATCCAAAGTTCCCGTTTTAATGCAGAAAGCCTCACATGGCTCAGGACCTCAATGACCAAATGGAACACCTCTTCCAACATACACATACCTGGACTCTGAAATCAAAGGCCACCTCTTGGTACCCACCTCCAAGAGTGACTCAGAGTAGTGACAAGGGAGAGGGGCGTTTTAAGCTGTTACCTCCCCTCCCACTTACAGAATACTCTCCCCAGTGAGGCTTGCCACAGATGTTCTTAGCAAGGTATGGTAGTTACTTTTTTTTGTCTAGCAGGGGTTACGTTTTTTAATTTTTTGGATATTGACTATATGTTACCCATTACAAAAATATGAAAAACATCTACAAAATTTTAATGATAATAATGTCTTAGGGAAATATTATCTCTCCCCTACACACGCCTGCACCTCTCTCAGCAACGTCTTATCTCATTCTCTTACATTTGATACAAGCATACAAGTAAAGGGAAAAGTATAATGTGATATTCATATAGGGAAGAAGTCAAAGGGTGGATACTTTGCCCATATTAGTTGCACGGGTAAACTATTTATCTCATGTAATACAGATGTAACCAAAAAAAAACTGATAATGTTTAAACACAGAGGACCATGTGGAAGACCATGAAATTTCAAACTGGGTGGGGAGAAATGGAAAGGAAAACAATTTGTCCCATCCTACACCAAAAGAGGTCAACAGAACAGTGTTCCAAATGAATATACTAGACCTTTTTGGATTTCATCTGTGGTTAAAATGACCGTGTGGGTAGGAGAAAGGGATCACAACAGAAGGCTCTATCTCCAGTCTTACCTGTGTCTTTTTAAGGAGCTGAAGAATCCAGCAGGGGTAGGGCTATGTCCGTTCAATTGGGAACCCTGGTCACAGGGTGAAAGCCTTATGCTTGAACAGTAGGGCACATGTTGGCTCTCTTCAGACATTCCCATAAACGTGTGTGCGTTGGGGCCTCCTTCACCTACACTCGGTGTATCCATCTAAAATATCATTTGAAATGCCTTGTGTATACTTGATTACTTTATGTCTTGCATTCTGCTATGCATGATTGGGCCAGAGTGGCGAAATAGTATTTGGATACAGTTGTAGAAAGGATGGAAATAAGCTGTCAGGACAGCATTTCCAGAAACTCTTTGCTGTGCTCGGGCCAAAGTTGGCTCCTACAGTCAATTCACAGCCATTAATTCCTTCCTTATTCTACCACCACCTGTGTCTTCATTCCAAACCCTATCATCCATTTCGCCTCAGCAGAGTGGCTCATAGGATTGGATTGTAAATCTTATTAGTGGCGGGGAATGATTGTTTGCTTTTCTTTTATGCCGAGGTGTTTTTTTTTTTCATTAAGCAATACATTGTTATACGGCTGACTCCAAATGAAAATCATAACAAGGGCTGCGCTGTGCTGCTAAATTCTTTCACACACCTTATCTTTCCACTGTTTTCTGCCTTTATTATATGTCGTGAATATATGAATCTGCTCCGGTATGCTCATAAATCAGGGTGTCTTGGTGGCCAAGTAGATTAAATATCCAAAAAAGCAAGATCTACATTCGTCTACAGGTAGCGATACAAAGAAAGACTTTTAGCTAGCTCTCTCTGTGTGCATTTTGTGACAGTCAGAACGTAAGAAGAAATGTCTTGTTGGTGCAGACCAATGGCCTCATCTAATTCAGCATTCCGTCTATTGCCAGAAGCCAGACAGTTAACTCAGAGAGATTAACAACCTGGGCATTATGATGACATTTACCTCATGTTGGTAGATCAAGGTACACATCGAAAAATGTGTATATGTGGGGTTTTTTCTTGCCTGGCAAATAGCCACTAACATGTCTATCTTTAAAAAAGCCATTATGATGTAAAGCGAAGAACAGTGCCTAGAAAGAATGGGGCTAAGTGTGGATAAACCATTAATCATGTTCATTAATTTCAATGCATCTAGTATGTGTAGAACTTAGTTGAATTCCACTCTAGCACATGTATTGGGACATGCGCGTTCTTGGACTTCATGAGATACATCATGATTGCAGTCGTTCCCTTTTTGAATTTGGCAAGTTGCAAATGTCGACAGAATGCATGAGAAATTTTCATTCCCATAACATTTCCTACTTTTGTGGGTGAGTGTGAACCCCTCACAAACACACATGGAAGAAAATCAGCCTTGGCACATGTCTTGACTGGCCCTAGGTTAATTATTAAACTGACATTATCTCAGCTTTTGTTCTATTCATTTTAACCTCTTAGATTTCTCACCTCTCTCATATACTTAAACTGATTTATGGCTGTATGGAACCTTTACAGCAGAATTGTTTCTTCTTGAATATGGCTGATTGAAGCAAGGTGGATCTTCATTTTTCTTCCATTTCATGAGCTCATTAGTATTTATTAAGTGAAATGGCCAAATATAATGTTGGCTAACTGGTAGAACAGATCTACTAAACAACAAGCCAGCACTTTTGGGGTCAAATGAGCCTTTGTTAGGAAGGAAACATGAGAATCCATAAGTTCTCAAGGAAACTGTTTCTCTAAGGGATCAGGAACACCCACAGAAAGAGGCAGGACACTGTCTGGCTTTGAGACTGTCACTAAAAGAAATCTAAGAGACTTGTTTGTTCCAAGTAGAAGCCATGACCATCTGGTCTAGAAGGGAGCTATAGGTTGGCCATGTTTGTTAAAGGATGTGTTATGCATAATATCCAACTAAGTTCTGCACTGGATAGATTCACTGAAATAAATGTATAATGGGACTCCTATGAGTATGACAAACATTGGCTATTAACCTATGGCTCTTTCTATATCAGGGTAGTCAAAATCATGGCCACCTGATGTTGTTGGACTACAACTCCCATAATCCCTGACCACTGACCACAATCTCTTGAGCATTGACCATGCTGCCTAGTGCTCATGTGACTCATAGTCCGTTAACAACTTGAGGGCACGACATTGGCTACTTCTGTTCTATATCATATGCCATGTTCGTACCTTTTCTTTATGGTGGATTTTTTAAAAACTATATATTTGGTGCCATCTATGTACATATATGAAGGTACACGGGTGGTGCTGTGGGTTAAACCACAGAGCCTAGGACTTGCTGATCAGAAGGTCGGTGGTTCGAATCCCCGCAACAGGGTGAGCTCCCGTTGCTCGGTCCCAGCTCCTGCCAACCTAGCAGTTCGAAAGCACATCAAAGTGCAAGTAGATAAATAGGTATGGCTCCGGCAGGGAGGTAAACGGCATTTCTGTGCAGTGCTCTGTTTCGCCAGAAGCGACTTAGTCATGCTGGCCACATGACCTGGAAGCTGTACGCCGGCTCCCTCGGCCAATAAAGCGAGATGAGCGCCGTAACCCCAGAGTTGGTCACGACTGGACCTAATGGTCAGGGGTCCCTTTACCTTTACCTATGTACATATATAGTGCCTTACAGCATGGGTGAATTCTTCCGAGGCCCAATATTCACACTACCCCTGTGGAAAACATTCAGGGGCCACATTCCAAAGCTGGGTGTGGACAGACAACATAAAATCACACACTCTTAACACATGCACACAACTGCAATGAGACTGGCAGCAAAAGTCAGATGCACCAGAAGAATATGTGCAAATGCCGTTATATATCCTCAGGCTGAGTTTCTGACGGTGGATGAGGAGTAGATTATGCTAGACTCTATTTATAGATCTTCTCAAAACATCATCACAAAGGGAGGAGTAAGGAAGTGAAGATGATTCAGTTTTTAAATTCTATGATGCCTAATAGCTGTATATTGCTGAAAACAGTTGGACCTCTGCATATTTCCTTTTATTGCAAATTTTATTGCAAAAATCAATTAAATTATTACTAGCAGAAAAGAGGAAATACTGGGATGTGCATGATTTCGCTACTTAATGTCTGTGAACCTATTCTGGCTATTTCCACAGTTATCACCTTTGAAATAGGTTGGCCCTTTGGTTTGCTGAAATGAGATTTGAGTTTTTCTCTTTCAAACTGTGCAGGAGTTTGTACTGAGCTCCTGGGAAGCTATGATATATTTTTGATGGTCTGCATATAGTCTTAACTTTGGCAGGACTGTAGCACACAGTGCGAAGTACAAAAAGGGCATATAATTAAGACTCGATGTGAACGTTACAGCCATATGAATGTAAGCAGATTCTTTTCTGGATCAGACAAAAGGTCCCTTTATTCCAACATCTCATTTCTAATAGTGACCCTCAGGAAGCTCAGAAGGAGAGCATGGACACAGCAGCATCCCTGACCTTCATCCCTGGCTTCTGATATTTCATGGTGTGCTGCCTCCAGAAATGGAATTTCTGCTTTGCTCAATCATAGCTATTAGCTGTTGATAGATCTATATGTTGACTTGGAGGGTTCATCATCTGGAAACTCAGCCACCTGCCTTCCCGGTGTACCTGCCACTAGAAATGTGCTTTTACCATAATTGTCCTGACTGTGCCTGGCGCATATAGTTTATTTATTTCATAAAATTTATATGCCGCTGGATTTTTGTTTTTTTCAGCTCAAAGTAGTTTTCATATTTGTTGGGCTGATGCTGGAACATCTGAACAGATTAATCATTTTACATTGGAAAAACAATGTCAAAGGAGCAGAATTAGGAGCAGAGGATCAATGGATGAGACTGGTCAACATTTCCCAGCTAAATGGGGGGTTTATTCACTCCAAAATCAGGAGCTGACACATCTCCTGTAGGGATTCAGGTGTGCATTTATCCATGTAAACGCACATCTGGAGCTGTGTACCAGGAAAGCTCTTTGGAACAGAAATAAGCCCCTGGAGAAGAAGGGTTCAGGTACCTTTGCCTCTTGCCCCAACAACTCTCTTCAACATCACATGCACCTGAAGCTGCTTTTAAAATAGCAGCTGGACCTAATTTATTGACCTTTGTTTGTTACCTGTAGTTTGTGTCAGGAGTTCAGCCTACACTCAAGCCTACACTCAAGTAGGACCCTAGTAGAGACACCTGCCCGACCGGCATGTTCTCTCCCTCCTGGTGTTTCGTTCGGGAGCTTCAAAAGCTTTCTTCAGCCCGAACATCACAGCGACCGAGGCCAACTGACACCGGCACACTTGGGGATCCGCAGAGTTTGTGCATCATGTGTGACAGACCTCAGCAACTCAGCATTTTGGCTAATCTACTTTATTTACATATAAACACACATGGAGCATTCTGACTTAGCTCCTTCCTCTTTCTCATCAGACAGCAAAGAGAAAGAACAAAGGACAATAGTACCACTTCATAGAACACAGTAACACAAACATCCTGTCTCCATCACATCCCTCTCTGTGGAGTCAAAACATATTCCGTCATGTGAAAGACAACAATCCCATGACTGCAACCACGGATCAGGAATTCTAACAGTTTGTACAACAGTCCCAAGTAACTGTGCATAGAACTGCATTCATAGACTTCATTCTCTAGAGAGGAGAAAGAAGCTTATTATTAGATCCAGCCAAGTCTAGAGGTCTGACCTGTCCTCCCTGTGGGTGGAAGCCTATAGGACATTATATGATTTCTAGCATGGAAGAGGTGAGCCTTCTTTAGGCAGTCATCCTCAGGTGAGGGTAGAATGATGTACCCTCCAACATGCTGAGTCCCCAAACTGGGATGCATGTCTTCCCAGATGTGTTCCTTTGCGATTCACATGACCCGTGCAAGATCATGGAGCCCCAAATACCCTTTTTCAGGGCACATGATTTCAAAACACATGTTTTGGGGGCACCGTGTGAGATCACGGCCCCAAAGAAACACTTTTTCAGGGCAAGATCATGGCTGCCGTGCTTTCGCATGAAAAAATGGGGTATCCCAGGACAATTGTGGGGTATTCAGTGAGAGACCTTTGGAGGTAATTTACAATTCTGGGTGGAAATTCAGATTCTGCAATGCAGGGGGCAGAATTATGCAAATTTATCCAAAATAAGTCATTTTTATATCTGCTTGATTGCAAAACTCTTGCAGTTGCATAATGGTGAAACTTTGCAAATAGCTTTGTCTCTGCAATGGGTGGGGGAGCTTGCTTGCTCTCTCTCTCTATATATATATATATATTTGGGAGGGGATAGCTGGGTCTTCCTTTGGTGGGCTTAGCTTTTCATGAAATCTTAAAGAATTTTAAATAATTGCTTCTTCTGTGGTTGTTTTGCTTTTTTTTCCTTTTCAAAAAATGTGCACTGGTGGAATTCTACAGCTAGTTCTAAAGATACAGTCATACCTCATGTTACGTTTGCTTCAGGTTGTGTGTTTTCAGGTTGCGTCCCGCGGCGACCCGGAAGTACCAGAAAGGGTTACTTCTGGGATTCGCAGCTCACTCATGCGCAGATGCACAAAATGACGTCACGCGTATGCGCAGAAGCAGCGAATTGCAACCCGCGCGTGCGCAGACGCGGGTTGCATCCCTCTCAGGTTGCAAACAGGCCTGCGGAATGGATCCCATTCACAAACAGAGGTACCACTGTATATATATATATAAGTTCAGATAAAGAAACAATTCTATGGAGGGCCAGGCTATCATGATGCCTATGTTTTACCCCCACTGTCTGTCAAATGTCTCAGGCAGGCAGGCCTAGTGCATGTCCTGCTTCCCAGCGGAGGCATCTGGTCAGTCACTGTGAGAAGACGGTGCTGCCCTAAATGGGCCATTTTCCTGATCCAGCAGGTTCATCTTCTCTTCTTCTGTTCTTATGAGCTCAACAGACCTCATCACCCTAGATTAATTAAGTAGTGACATTAAACAGATACCTTGTCTTGTCTTTCTTCCTTCCTGGGTTTTGCGGCCGCTCTCTTTCACAGTCTCTGCAGTTGCTTGCTCTCAGAGAGTGTGCGTTGCAGCAGGGAGATAAATATCACTTTAAATCAAAAATGCAAACCCCCTGATTATGGCTAACATACTGTTCCCTAATTTTTATTACTATTGATGTACAGCCTCGCTTTCCCCCATTGCTTCAGAGATAGCCCCCTTTTTGGCGACCTAAGCAGAAAAGCAACGTAGATGGGGAGATTGACTGTTTCCCCGATGAATTGAAAAAGACTTGGTGTGCAGAAACTCACTCGCTGGGCTCGTTTTTCATAGAGGCGGATGGGGCTTCAGTGCTGGCCAGGCAGAGGTAAAAGCAGATGTTTCTCCTTGGGCATGATATTTAGCTACTTTGGGAGCTAAGCACACTGAAATTACCTCTCGGTGAACGTTCCCTGAAATGTTCTGTTATCAGAGCACCAACCTGGAAATCTGGTCATGTTGAGAAAACAAAACTCAAAGGGGGCTCATCGTGACATTAGCTGAATGGTGTGTTCCTGCTGGCCTATTCCATTGCACTTATCTTCGTTTTGCTCGTTATCTTGTTTGCTATGTGTGGCTGAATAAGCGTATAACCTCTAAGGCCTTGGAGCAGATCATTAGGAGTTACTGATTAACACCATGTTTCAGTAGCAGATCCTGAGTTTCTCTTTTTACAAACTGAAGGGGTCTGGCTTTATGATTTTTTAATTAGAGTGTAAATATTGCAGCTCCATAAACTGCTTGATTGATTGCTGACGGGGAAGGAAGTTTGCACTTCGAAGTAAGGACACTGGGAGGCAGTTTTCTCAGCACCACCACAGCCTGCGTGTCTTCCTGGTTCCTGTATTTTTTACAGCCCCTTATCTACCCAGCTTTTCCCTGGCTGGGCTTTGATCGATAATTGTTCACATAAAAAGTTATTTAAAATAAAATGGTTCATTAATATAACACCCCAGCTCCTGTAAACTGCTACACTTGCTGCTTGATGGAGAATAGGCTCACAGACAAAGGGCTTGACAAAGACAAAGACTGACCACACTAAGAGTAGAACTGGGTGCCAGGGGAGCCAAAAGCCAAAGTCCCATGTTCCCTGTTCCTTTACTCTAGTCAAACAAAAAACATCACATGGCATCACCATGTTGTGGTTCGAGGACCTGACCCCCGCGAAGTGAAATGAAAACACAAGGACACGTGATATAAGGTTGATGGGCTAGAAAAGGCCACAACTTTATTGATTACAGCAATGAAAAGGTATTGGCTTAGGCATTGGATCGAAACAAGTGGGTTTATTCACCAGTAGGTGGAGCCTGTTGATGCTAATCCAACTATAGGTTCACCCCTGCCGTCACCGAGGGTCGTGCCATGGCCCCCCGCCAAGCAGGCATCGGACAGAATACACGACCGCCAGATTCCTTTAACGGAATACCCCTAAAAATTGAAGGCATAGGCGATGGCCACACCTAGCACTTCGACACACCACGACACATTATTCCATTATTCCAATTCCAATTGGTGGGTACCAATACCACAAAAGCTGTGACGATTGCTACGAGGTAGGCGAAAAAACCAAAACGCCTAATGCCAAATGGAAAAACTCCTACCAGGCCCCCCGGGCAACCAGGGCGACCAACCTAAGGTCCATAGCAAGGCCAATGACCTAAGCCCTAACTAAAAGGGAGTGGAGGGTGGGTGACTCGCGACGGGACGATGATGAGGAATGAGGCCAGGGAGAAGCTGGCGCTGCAGCAAAAGGCTGCTGAACACGCCCCCTCCGCGGCACCTGGTTGGGTGGCCACCGGGGGGGCGTGAGCGCCAGCCAGGTGAGCTGGAGGCAGGGGGCAATGCCCCCTGCTGGGCGGTGCTCGGACTCCCACCCACAACCACTCCCCTCTCTTTCAGGGAGGAGAGTCTTTGTCAGTTCCCCACTACTGCAAGTTGTCAGGGTGGGGTTGGCAATAGAGTCCCTCACATTTTAAATTTATTGATTTTTTTTTAAATGTAAGGGGAACTTGGGAGCACAAGCATAAACCACTAGTAAACAAGAAGACTAGTGAGGCTAATGAGACCATCGCCATTGAATGAATGGTCCATCGTTCAGGCCTGAATCATTTATATGTGTTTTGGAGTGCAATCAAAGCCAGCAACTCAAAAAATGATATGCATGTTACTTATGGTGGTGGTGATTCTTAGATTTGCTCCTACAAATGTGAAAAGATCACGACACAATGTGGGATACAAGTTTGCATAAATATTCTTATGTGAGATCCACTGTAATTGTGTTTCATTGCTTACCTCCTTATATGGTAATGGACTTGCAAGCAATAGCCCAGCCAAGGCTGCTGTACTTCAGCCTTTCCCAACCTAGAATTTGCATAGGCTAATGACTGAGTGCAAATTTATAAATAATGACTGGGTTTTAAATTTCACATAAGAGAGCCAACTAATTCCCCATTCAAATCACCCCAAGTGCCGTATTCAGTTGGTTTGCACCCCGCCCCAGATCAACCAAATCAGTTTTATATTTAATTTCACCACTTTTAAGTTTTACATGTAGATCATCCAGCTCCATCCAGATCTTAGTAAAAATAACATACAAAAGATGCATTATATTAGGGAACATTGCTTGCAAAAAGGTGTACATTAGTCAAAGCTGCATGTAAAAACATGTTTGACAGGAGAATTCACACTAAAATGTTGCTGAATTTTCATTCATATATATATATATATATATATATATATATATATGCAGGTTTTGGTGTCCTCGGGTGTCTTCCCGTGTAAAAGTTGGGGTGTCTAGGCGACGTTTCGACGAGGTCTCACTCGTCATCTTCAGGCTGGTGCTTTCGGCTTCTTGTTACTGGAACAGAGCGGGATCTCAGTGTTTTTCTAAATACTGGAACAGAGCGGGATCTACACCACACCCCTCTACAGTATTTATAGGAACTCAAACACTGAGATCCCGCTCTGTTCCAGTAACAAGAAGCCGAAAGCACCAGCCTGAAGATGACGAGTGAGACCTCGTCGAAACGTCGCCTAGACACCCCAACTTTTACACGGGAAGACACCCGAGGACACCAAAACCTGCATTCCTGTACCCGTGAAAATCTACGAAAACAAATATATATATATATATATATATATGCAGGTTTTGGTGTCTTCGGGTGTCTTCCCGTGTAAGAGTTGGGGTGTCTAGGCGACGTTTCGACGAGGTCTCACTCGTCATCTTCAGGCTGGTGCTTTCGGCTTCTTGTTACTGGAACAGAGCAGGATCTCAGTGTTTGAGTTCCTATAAATACTGTTGAGGGGGTGTGGTGTAAGTTCCCAGGTTAGTGTGCCTTTTCTTCTTTTGTTCCTTAATTACTTGAGGGATATCTTGAGTGATTTCTTGAGTGATATTCTGAGTACCACTTAGGTGGGTCATTAAGTGTGGATTAGTTGCTAAACACCACACCCCCTCAGAGAGTGTGCGTTGCAGCAGGGAGATAAATATCACTTTAAATCAAAAATGCAAACCCCCTGATTATGGCTAACATACTGTTCCCTAATTTTTATTACTATTGATGTACAGCCTCGCTTTCCCCCATTGCTTCAGAGATAGCCCCCTTTTTGGCGACCTAAGCAGAAAAGCAACGTAGATGGGGAGATTGACTGTTTCCCCGATGAATTGAAAAAGACTTGGTGTGCAGAAACTCACTCGCTGGGCTCGTTTTTCATAGAGGCGGATGGGGCTTCAGTGCTGGCCAGGCAGAGGTAAAAGCAGATGTTTCTCCTTGGGCATGATATTTAGCTACTTTGGGAGCTAAGCACACTGAAATTACCTCTCGGTGAACGTTCCCTGAAATGTTCTGTTATCAGAGCACCAACCTGGAAATCTGGTCATGTTGAGAAAACAAAACTCAAAGGGGGCTCATCGTGACATTAGCTGAATGGTGTGTTCCTGCTGGCCTATTCCATTGCACTTATCTTCGTTTTGCTCGTTATCTTGTTTGCTATGTGTGGCTGAATAAGCGTATAACCTCTAAGGCCTTGGAGCAGATCATTAGGAGTTACTGATTAACACCATGTTTCAGTAGCAGATCCTGAGTTTCTCTTTTTACAAACTGAAGGGGTCTGGCTTTATGATTTTTTAATTAGAGTGTAAATATTGCAGCTCCATAAACTGCTTGATTGATTGCTGACGGGGAAGGAAGTTTGCACTTCGAAGTAAGGACACTGGGAGGCAGTTTTCTCAGCACCACCACAGCCTGCGTGTCTTCCTGGTTCCTGTATTTTTTACAGCCCCTTATCTACCCAGCTTTTCCCTGGCTGGGCTTTGATCGATAATTGTTCACATAAAAAGTTATTTAAAATAAAATGGTTCATTAATATAACACCCCAGCTCCTGTAAACTGCTACACTTGCTGCTTGATGGAGAATAGGCTCACAGACAAAGGGCTTGACAAAGACAAAGACTGACCACACTAAGAGTAGAACTGGGTGCCAGGGGAGCCAAAAGCCAAAGTCCCATGTTCCCTGTTCCTTTACTCTAGTCAAACAAAAAACATCACATGGCATCACCATGTTGTGGTTCGAGGACCTGACCCCCGCGAAGTGAAATGAAAACACAAGGACACGTGATATAAGGTTGATGGGCTAGAAAAGGCCACAACTTTATTGATTACAGCAATGAAAAGGTATTGGCTTAGGCATTGGATCGAAACAAGTGGGTTTATTCACCAGTAGGTGGAGCCTGTTGATGCTAATCCAACTATAGGTTCACCCCTGCCGTCACCGAGGGTCGTGCCATGGCCCCCCGCCAAGCAGGCATCGGACAGAATACACGACCGCCAGATTCCTTTAACGGAATACCCCTAAAAATTGAAGGCATAGGCGATGGCCACACCTAGCACTTCGACACACCACGACACATTATTCCATTATTCCAATTCCAATTGGTGGGTACCAATACCACAAAAGCTGTGACGATTGCTACGAGGTAGGCGAAAAAACCAAAACGCCTAATGCCAAATGGAAAAACTCCTACCAGGCCCCCCGGGCAACCAGGGCGACCAACCTAAGGTCCATAGCAAGGCCAATGACCTAAGCCCTAACTAAAAGGGAGTGGAGGGTGGGTGACTCGCGACGGGACGATGATGAGGAATGAGGCCAGGGAGAAGCTGGCGCTGCAGCAAAAGGCTGCTGAACACGCCCCCTCCGCGGCACCTGGTTGGGTGGCCACCGGGGGGGCGTGAGCGCCAGCCAGGTGAGCTGGAGGCAGGGGGCAATGCCCCCTGCTGGGCGGTGCTCGGACTCCCACCCACAACCACTCCCCTCTCTTTCAGGGAGGAGAGTCTTTGTCAGTTCCCCACTACTGCAAGTTGTCAGGGTGGGGTTGGCAATAGAGTCCCTCACATTTTAAATTTATTGATTTTTTTTTAAATGTAAGGGGAACTTGGGAGCACAAGCATAAACCACTAGTAAACAAGAAGACTAGTGAGGCTAATGAGACCATCGCCATTGAATGAATGGTCCATCGTTCAGGCCTGAATCATTTATATGTGTTTTGGAGTGCAATCAAAGCCAGCAACTCAAAAAATGATATGCATGTTACTTATGGTGGTGGTGATTCTTAGATTTGCTCCTACAAATGTGAAAAGATCACGACACAATGTGGGATACAAGTTTGCATAAATATTCTTATGTGAGATCCACTGTAATTGTGTTTCATTGCTTACCTCCTTATATGGTAATGGACTTGCAAGCAATAGCCCAGCCAAGGCTGCTGTACTTCAGCCTTTCCCAACCTAGAATTTGCATAGGCTAATGACTGAGTGCAAATTTATAAATAATGACTGGGTTTTAAATTTCACATAAGAGAGCCAACTAATTCCCCATTCAAATCACCCCAAGTGCCGTATTCAGTTGGTTTGCACCCCGCCCCAGATCAACCAAATCAGTTTTATATTTAATTTCACCACTTTTAAGTTTTACATGTAGATCATCCAGCTCCATCCAGATCTTAGTAAAAATAACATACAAAAGATGCATTATATTAGGGAACATTGCTTGCAAAAAGGTGTACATTAGTCAAAGCTGCATGTAAAAACATGTTTGACAGGAGAATTCACACTAAAATGTTGCTGAATTTTCATTCATATATATATATATATATATATATATATATATATGCAGGTTTTGGTGTCCTCGGGTGTCTTCCCGTGTAAAAGTTGGGGTGTCTAGGCGACGTTTCGACGAGGTCTCACTCGTCATCTTCAGGCTGGTGCTTTCGGCTTCTTGTTACTGGAACAGAGCGGGATCTCAGTGTTTTTCTAAATACTGGAACAGAGCGGGATCTACACCACACCCCTCTACAGTATTTATAGGAACTCAAACACTGAGATCCCGCTCTGTTCCAGTAACAAGAAGCCGAAAGCACCAGCCTGAAGATGACGAGTGAGACCTCGTCGAAACGTCGCCTAGACACCCCAACTTTTACACGGGAAGACACCCGAGGACACCAAAACCTGCATTCCTGTACCCGTGAAAATCTACGAAAACAAATATATATATATATATATATATATGCAGGTTTTGGTGTCTTCGGGTGTCTTCCCGTGTAAGAGTTGGGGTGTCTAGGCGACGTTTCGACGAGGTCTCACTCGTCATCTTCAGGCTGGTGCTTTCGGCTTCTTGTTACTGGAACAGAGCAGGATCTCAGTGTTTGAGTTCCTATAAATACTGTTGAGGGGGTGTGGTGTAAGTTCCCAGGTTAGTGTGCCTTTTCTTCTTTTGTTCCTTAATTACTTGAGGGATATCTTGAGTGATTTCTTGAGTGATATTCTGAGTACCACTTAGGTGGGTCATTAAGTGTGGATTAGTTGCTAAACACCACACCCCCTCAACAGTATTTATAGGAACTCAAACACTGAGATCCTGCTCTGTTCCAGTAACAAGAAGCCGAAAGCACCAGCCTGAAGATGACGAGTGAGACCTCGTCGAAACGTCGCCTAGACACCCCAACTCTTACACGGGAAGACACCCGAAGACACCAAAACCTGCATTCCTGTACCCGTGAAAATCTACGAAAGCATATATATATATATATATATATATATATATATATATATATATATATATATATCGTGAATTACTGCAAAATGTGGAGAACTGAATTTAAGGTTGGAAAAATGAGAAACCGAGAGAACCAAAATTGGCATATCCTTCCATCTGAGGCTTAGGGTACCTGTGACCCCCTAAGCAATGGATGGTACTCTTTATTCTGATTTTAATCTGATTTTAATCTGTATTTCAGTCGATTGCTAGATTTTATGTTTCAGTGTATTATATACGTTGATGTTAGCCACCCTGAGCCCGGTTTGGCCGGGGAGGACAGGATATTAATAAATAAATTGTTGTTGTTGTTGTTAATTACTCTTCCACATTGTTGTGGACTGTGGACAGTTTTGTCAATAGGTTGCATAGTAGCACTGTTTTGCTGTTTTGCTGGAGAGATAAAATGACCTTCTTGTCTAGCTTCCTGGCTGGTGGGTCTTTTAAGTCTTCTGTGACATGTACTGCATTCCCAACAAGTCTTGATATTTAGAAAAACTCTAAACTGTATTGAGACCCCCTCACACTATTAATATGTGGATACAATCTTTGTTATATCATGTCCTCCCTCAAAGAGGGCACATGTTGCGGTAAGACCTGACAACCAAATCCTGTGTTGTGGGTGGTACGACTGGATAGCCACAACACCCTGCTGGTAGGTCCCTCGATGCTGGGTTTAATCTGGCCAGTGGGACGCTAGCCAAACAGATCAAGAGACCTATATATGCCCATGCACGTGACCCTGAGCTTTCTCTTTGGGCCAGTGCATCGGAACACACACCCAACTCTCCCTATATTTAGGGCTATGCCTTCGTGTGCCATCTGTCGTTGGGACAGGGGCACGGCAGGAATTTTCCCCACTTGGCTGATTGGCTATTGCCAGTTGGGTTTTGCCTGCCACGTAGCAAATCGTCACAACTTGTAAGGTTGCGGATAGGCTCTGGTTCAGGTGATAGGGATGGGAGAACACTCTCACCATCCCTATGTGAAGGGTATTCCATTAAAGGAATCAGGGACTCAATGGTTTGGTCAGACCCTGAGAGGGGTTGTGCCCATTCCTGAGTCCAGGGGGACATCTGGGTGGTGGAGTAGCCTGACCCCAGCTTTCCGCTTTTCCAGGTGTTCACCCTTGGTTGACCTATGCTGGTGCCCTGGGTCAATGCTACCTGCCACAGTGCAGGGAGCTAGCCAAACCAGAGCCTATGCAACCACTCGATGTAATCAATAAAGTTGTGTCCTAAAATTCTGCCAAAAACCAAACCAAAATTTGAGTCTTGTCTGAATTTATTTAAGGGGGAGGTTAAAAGGTCTAAACACACAACTATCCCAGGTTGCAACTGCCTCCCTCAAGATCAAGCCCTCAGGATCAATCTTCTTGATGGTATGATGTTTCACAGCTCCCCTGTCTTTTGCAAGTCATGGTTTTTTGTCTATTGTTTTAAAATGAGTGTGTCATATATGTTATGTACCCTAAATGATGAATGTTTTTATCATCAATAACCAGTGTAATTACAGCTTACCAGATGGAAAAATGGGAGACTATTTCAGTGATGAGTTTGGGAGTCGCAGCAGTTCAAATCCCCTAAACATCTACTGGAAAAGGCAGCCATTATGATGGCATCACTCACAGCTGATCCTACAATCCTAACCCATATTGTAGGAACGGGGACAAATTTGGTTCGGTTGGGATTTTAATGTGAACCTGCCTAATTCCCAAACCATATTGCTATCCTTTAAAATTCACACTTTGTGATGCAGTTCTCCAAATGAATAGTGGTGGTGGTGAAATCATATTGGTGAAAATAATAGATAAAGGACATTATATTAAGGAAATTTCATTGTATATGAGGAGAAATTTGCACTAAAATAGTCACAAATCTACATGCTCTTGGTTCTGGTTTTGTGGTACCTCGGGTTAAGTACTTAATTCGTTCCGGAGGTCCGTTCTTAACCTGAAACTGTTCTTAACCTGAAGCACCACTTTAGCTAATGGGGCCTCCTGCTGCCGCCGCGCAGCCGGAGCACGATTTCTGTTCTCATCCTGAAGCAAAGTTCTTAACCTGAAGCACTATTTCTGGGTTAGTGGAGTCTGTTACCTGAAGCATATGTAACCCGAGGTACCACTGTATAATATTATGGGTTTTGGACCAGTAAGCTGGAACATAACAAGAGAAATAGACTACTGGGGGGGGGGGACGACAAAAGAGGCTGAAATAAAATAAGAGAAATTCAAGCTTGGCAACTTGTGCTGAAATCAAATCACGACTGGGATACCATGAAGAGCCATTCCATTTACTTGATTTCTGGTGAGAATGTTTTCACATTTGTAGAGCTGGATCCCCAAAATAGAGTAACTGGAGAAAGCTGTGGGCAAATCCACACAAATCTGTTTCCCATATAACATAAAAATACTTTTCTTTCCTCTTTCAAAGGTAAGTCCCCCACCCCTTCTTTACTTCATCTCATGCATGCAATGTTTGGGTGAACACTTAATGGCACTCAGCAGGGCATATTTGAAACTATGATACTTGGCATGTATATAGAAATTCAAAATGTTCAATTCCTTTTCATATGGTATCAAGTTGCTATCTTTGCAACCGCCTAGTAAGATAGATCTGTGTTTCCTATGTTGCCTAAAGAACACCTAGTGGCATCTTGGCTCTTATGAGCTTGAATGAGGGACTGTTTGATGGGAGAAGAGGGGGTTGAACAAATTGTGTTGTTGGTTATGGCTGGTACTGCGTGAGAATTTACAGTAGGGATGGAAACTGTGCAGCCCAACCAGAGGTCATTAGCCACTAATTCCCTTCAGCCCCATCCAGCTTAGTTAGGATTGATGGGAGTGGTAGTCCAACAAAATCTTGGTTTACACAAAAGCTTGGTTTACACTGTAGCTCTTGGATAAATGCAGCTAAATGTGCCAACATGATGATGAAAACTCATGAAATGCAGCAGCAGCTATGGACTGACTGGCAGGAATTCTGCTTGTATAGTTTTTTTTCCCCACAAGCATGATTGGCCCAGTATAGGGCCATCATGGAGCTGATTTCATACTTCTCCGTGTTCACTGGTCACAATTGAACTCATCTGTGAAGAAGGCATTTGTTATAATAGAATGGTGCCTATGACTCTGAACTATTTGTTTTTGTGAGATACTGTGATCAATTATTTTGTGAATGAAGCACATTAATAAGTTAAGCCTATAAATAGAGATGGTTGTAGCAAGGTTTTAACATTTCATCCCTCGTGTCTATAACTCCATTTTTATTATAGCCTTTGTTTCTTTTGCTTTTCATTGGTTTCATCGTGAATTTCAGCCAAGTTCATCCTTCCCATTCATTGTTGCTTCCTGTTGATTTCAGTAGGACACCAGAAGTTCTTCTACTGCCTGTAGCTTCAATGTTTTCCATCCAGTTGGCAATAAATTTTCAGGTGGTTCTGTTTCCATAACACAGAACTATTAACCTGCTCCAGGTGGACTTTTAGCGAGCCAGAAACTGAAGGTGGTTTTAGTGGACTTCTTAAAAATAGGCTGAGGAATTCAATTCTTAACTAGTTGAGGTAGAAATAATTCTGACCCTTCTTACAGGGGGGATTGAAAGGCAGGCAAGCAATTGTGTTGGCCCAAGATTTTTTGAAATGTTTGCCCCACCCTCCCCATCCCCCACAAAATTAAATTGCTGGCTTCCAACACAAGCAGATGGATAACTATTAAATATTCATGGTAGAAATAATAATGACTTACCTAGGAAGGGATAGGCATAGAGAGGGCAGATCCCTGTTTTCATCACAGTAATGAAAACATCTACTAAAATGTGTCAAATCTGAAGGCTGGAGAATCGTGTCGCCTTCTCCATCAGAACTGAAACCAAGAAAGACTGAAAGAAGATAAGGCACAAACTTTGCCAAATGAATAGGTACTCATTTGGGAATCATTTTTATCTGTGACATTCAGCTTATGACATATGGCAAATGTTCCAGTAGGGTCCCATTTGACTCCCCACCCCACCCCCACCCGTTTGTCACACAACAATAGCACACCCTTAATAAACGGTGGTGAATGAGAGACTTGTGAGCTGGGGCTTGGACCACTGGCTATGGACAACCAGTCTCTGTGAGATTGTGGCATCCCTCCTGCCTTGCATAGAAAGAACAGGGAAAGCTCCACTTATAAGAGCAGGACTGTCTCCTTGTTTCACATTCAATATGGTATCATAATGGGTTGTTGTTGTTTTAAACAAAAGAAATTGCATGTTTCTTCTGGCCCTGATGAACTTTGGGTAGAAATGAACTCCAGTTGGAGCTCACATATGGAGATTTGTTTTCTGTATGCCCACAACATTCTCTCCAAGCTAACTACTGATATCATTAAGTTTGGAAATGGCACCTGGGCCAGCCGCTCCTACAGCTTCATTAAGGACTGAAAAAAGAAGTGTAGTTCCTGAAAGAAAGGTTGTATTTTGTTCTTCAACTCTAAGTACTTCATCAGCAATACAGAGCGATACCCCGTGATTCTTTACAGCTAATTGTTGATGTGATATGGCTCCTGTTTGTGAACCAACAGTTTCAAATGACTTTTAAGAGCCAAATTCAAGAGAAAGCTCAATGTGCTTAAATGGAATTTCCAGAGCAATCATGTGCATGTTTATTTGGAAGTAATTCACACTGAGTTTGTTGTGGCTTACTCTCTAGTAAGCATGCTTGGTGCTGCAGCCTTATTTGATTTTGATTCACTGGTCTTGCAGACTTCACTGTAACTAACGTTTTCAGGATTGAGGCCTTTGTATTTGCCTTCAGTGCACAGCTTGCTAAGCTATTGCATAGGAGAAAATGCTGAAAAAAAACAGCATAACGTTAAATCAAAGCCTACTTTCAGCAACGCAGGAAAGGGCACAAGTAGGCTGTCAACTTTGCTTTCACGTTCCTTAGTATTTGAATACTTCATTTTGCATTTTTGCCTGCAGAATAGATTTTCCCTTTCTTCTGCTGCGGTCTTTGAATTTCTTCATGTTTCTTTAGGTAAGCTGGTAATAATAATAATAATAATAATAATAATAATAATAATAATAATAATGTGGTCATTATGAAAATAATATTGTGAAGAGACTGGTGGAAGAAATTGATCTGAGGGCAGCCAGTGCCTGGTGTTTGGAAGATCACATTGGCGAGGGTTGCAACTGTCAACTTGTCAGGCGTTTCCTGGCGAGAGCAGCGGTCCCTTAAGTGCCGTGGTTCTGTAGTATATTAAGCAGGCACCCTGACATATGACTTACTTATCTAGCTCTGATAGACTTAGCATCTCTATGCGTTATGCACAATAGATCTCTGGCTTGTGGAGCAGGAGGCGGGGTGGGGGGTGGGAATTGCATTATCTAAAGATCAGGGCATGCGCTACGGCCCATTCGCCTTTGCAACTCCCGGCTTTCTTTTTAAATATATCGTCCATAAATAAATGTTAAATAATTCATGACCGTAATTTTGTAAATTCAGCTAGGCCACACCTCTCTGGGGGCATATTTATGAATGTGCGTCAGCCTCGAATCAATGCGTCTGCCAGGCTCACGAGCGTCGAGCCAGAATTCCCACATCTAGACCAAAATGCTGCAAAGGACTGATTCCACTTCAGCAGTCATCCATCATACTGTCACTTTAATTCAGATGCTGCTACTTGTTTAAATAACATACATCTTACACAAAGAATATTGCTAACACAAGAATCCTGAGGTAGGGGCTTTTACAACCTCATAAAATGGCATTAACCCTTTGATCTCTGATATTCTTTTCATGCTCTTTTTTTTTTTTTAAAGGATGCTTATCAATAGCTTGAGTTCATGGAGGCCTATTCATGGCGTAGAATCGGACATCAATCACGGTGATAGGAAAAAGGAAAAAGGGAAAAAATCCTCCCCAAGCATTAGGCTAAAGAGTTATGGAAAGGATAAAAGGGTTATTGCAGATATTATTTCACAAACAATGGATGGATAAAATGTATGGTGATAAGTGTTAAATTATATCACCTCATTACTGAGGAAACTATCTGCGCTGGAACAGAAGGAACTTCAATTAGAACAAAAGTAGAAACCCACCAGAAAGCGTGAGGGGTAAAATAAAATTGATGAGAACACAACTAATGTTGCGGAGGTCAGCAAGGAAATGTCTGCATTAGTTGCTTTTGGTAATGTATGGGGAAATTTTGGACATGTTCAGTTACTGCCTTAGGTGGCGAATAATTAGCATTGCTTTTTAAAGGGGGGGGACCCAGAAGCAAGTATTTGTGAGCAAGGGCACACGGAGTTTACACTGATTGTTATTTTCTTGTTGTTTCTAAATGAGATGGATGCCTTCTCATCTCTGGGCATCAGCATTTGGGAGCAGTTACTTTAGCCCCACAACAAGTCAATAAGACTCGTATTTTTAAATATAGTTAGGGATATTTAAACAATCTGGGGGACCATGATTTCACTAAGTAGCGGCTTATCAGTTAACACAGATTTGGGAATGTGTGTGTGCACAGATTCGGGGGAGGTGTAACATTACACAGGGCTCATGGGATTCATTTGATCAGCATGATTAAATTATTTCCTTACTCAGCTAGAAGGAAATTACTAGTAACCAGACATTATGCATCTCTTAATTATGTGCTATAAGAATTTTCTGCTATCATACCAGCTCCCGTGTTCGTGTTCTGTGGATTTTAAGGGTATCGCAAAAAATAAAAAATAAAACTGGTGTATTTTGTTTCATGTTTTTATATAGACTTTTGCTAAATGAGGGGACAAAGGTTATTTCATTTGTTTTCTAAATACATTATGGAGTTTTCTAAACACATTGTGGAGATTATATTTAGAAATGCCATGGTCATTCTTTCGAAAATATGATTCTCTATCCTTTTCTATGTTGCTGATAGTTGATTTAAAAAAACAAAACAAAACAAAACCCAGCTGGTTCATTTGTTACTGTACAAGCAAAAAAATGAAAGGGTTAAACTGAGAGTAAAAAGTGGCAGATCTCCCTGATGAAAGGTTTACTCACCTTGGCAATGCCTCTGTGCCAAGTTTACGTTCTGCCCTGATGCTGCCCATACTAGGATTTCAAAAGCACTGCTATAAAGAAGGAAAGAGCATATGGTACAAAAAGCTTATTATTATTCCCCCGGATGAAGTGACCTGCTTCTGTTTCATGTTAAAGTGTTAATAAGTCTGACGTCTGCAAAAGAGAATAAAGTATTTACAGTGCTTGTTGTGATTCATTACATGCAATCAGAAACAGAGAGCATTTGAGAAACAAAAGCATTTAAAAGAACTGGAGAATGAAATACTGAATTCAAGAGCAGATCCGTGTTGGAAACATACTGTATAGCCTGGAAGTCAGTCCCACTGATATCAGTTACAGATAGGTAGCCGTGTTGGTCTGCCATAGTCAAAACAAAAAAATTCCTTCCAGTAGCACCTTAAAGACCAACTAAGTTAGTTCTTGGTATGAGCTTTCGTGTGCAAGCACACTTCTTCAGATACACTTTAGCCCCACTTCTGTTTCAGTGTATCTGAAGAAGTGTGCTTGCACACGAAAGCTCATACCAAGAACTAACTTAGTTGGTCTTTAAGGTGCTACTGGAAGGAATTTTTTTGTTTCCACTGATATCAGATGGACTTAGTTCGGAGTAGACACATATAGATAGAATTAAGATATTAAGATCTAGAAGGATATTTTGCAAGTCTGTAAGCCATCAGATAGGGACGCGGGTGGCACTGTGGGTTAAAGCACAGAGCCTAGGACTCTGTGGGTTAAACCACAGAGCCAATCAGAAGGTCGGCAGTTCGAATCCCCGCGACAAGGTGAGCTCCCGTTGCTCGGTCCCTGCTCCTGCCAACCTAGCAGTTCGAAAGCACATCAGAGTGCAAGTAGATAAATAGGTACCGCTGTGGCAGAAAGGTAAACGGCGTTTCCGTGCGTTGCTCTGGTTCGCCCGAAGCGGCTTAGTCATGCTGGCTCCCTCGGCCAATAAAGCGAGATGAGTGTCGCAACCTCAGAGTCGGTCACGACTGGACCTAATGGTCAGGGGTCCCTTTACCTTTACCTTTAAGCCATCAGATATTTATGGAACTAAAAACATGACACTATTCAATATTTGAATAATATGTTATTTATTTAAATATGTCTGGGATTACTCCACCAGGATGTTAGTTTCTTCCTAAATTCCATTTGAGGCTGTGGATTTCATGTTAAACAATGGCTAAATAATGAATTTCAGAAGAAAGGAAAGGACCTAAAATAGAAGCTGTGCTTTGAAAGAACCAGTTTCAGCTAACAGATCAAGCCGTTAGAAATTTAGCAGTAAGACAATAAGGTGTCAAGTTTGCAATGAACATGACATCACTGCAATTGGACAATGGACAAATTTTACCTACATACATTGTCTGAGGTGAAAAGTTGGCGTCTTTGAGTAAAGCTCCCAAGGTCCGGGACTGACTAGCCGGATTCTCCTTACTGACCCTCAAAGTTGCCCTGCTTTAACTGGGCTTGCCACATCTTTTCAGACCTCAACTGCTGCAAAGGAAAAAAAGAAACCCAACATTCCAACTTCCTTGTTCTCAGAAAATACATAGATTTGTCCCTCCTCTTTTTCCACGATACAGCAGCTGAAGCCTAGCTATAATTTCCAAAGCTGTGCACCTCTGCAATGTCCAAGTGCTAAGCATAGACTGGGCTGGACCAGAAATATATCTAGATTGACTGGTGGTTTGCAGTTGATAGGCAAGGATTTCTCATCCTTCATGATTTAACAATGGCAGCAACAAATTGACTCCCTGCTACAGGTGGGTCTGTAGGTGGTATCTCTGCTGAGAGAGCCTGGCAGATAGTCCCAACATGGGGAATTCCTGGGCCCCAAGCTGCTCTTACAGCCAGTGCCAGCTGGAAATCAGCGCTGATCATATCCAGTCTACCTGTCCCCACCCCAATCTTCTGACTTAATGAGTGCTCAGGCTGTGAATACAGTAGCAGCTCCGCCACTGTATTGCCATCTTAATGGTACATAATGCACCAAAGTACATACTGTACACGTGTATTTTATGTTCTTGAGCTTGTTGTGTGGCCTTCACTAATGGCTTTGTCCCCAGAACCATCTGCTTGCAAGCAGTTTTGGTTCCCGATTTCTAGTTGAGGCACATTTGCATCTGGATCTTGTTGGCTCACCGTTGTCCTACAAGTCACATCATTGAGCTGATAGCCCAACCCATGGACACATTAAAGTAGAGGAGGGAAACTAGTGGCCTGGACTCTGCTCCCACCAGCTCCAGCCAGCATGGCCAATGGTTGGGGATGATGGAAGTTGTACCCCCAACAATTTTGGGGAGCAGGGTAGGGACAGTTCTCCGCATCCCTGAGTGTCCCTCTTTTCATCTTTGAAATCTTGGAGAAGATGAGATACCACTCTGTGTAAGCAGGAGGAGAAGAAGCTGACATCCAGATGCATGTTAATTATAGCTATTAGACACCATCTGAAATAATTGGTTTATATTAGAGGAGATCTGCTTTATGATGGTATATGGCATCTTAATCCTTTCTTCATTAGCTAATGTTTACAAATTATTGCCCTTCGGAAACAACCTGCCTGAATATGAAAGCTATTTTCTCTATAATAGCATCTTCGGGTTGGGAGGGATCTTAATGACATCTCCTGCAATATGGAATGTTATTTTGTTTCATTGTCAACACTCCTGCAAGTTTTGGTCCACAGACACACAGCAGAGCTGCTGCTTAAAATATTTGTTTTTAGTCCAAGTCCCAAGGAATTTGAAATCACTAGTAGTAAGGGCATTGTAAGATGGGAAATCTGGCTCCAAGTTCCCACTGAGCCGTGAAGCTCTCTCAACCAGCCACTCACCCTAAGCCTAACCTACCTCTCTGTTGTTTTTGCATGTGTAATGATAATAATAATAAATTTTATTTATATCCCGCCCTCCCCAACCGAAGCCGGGCTCAGGGTGGCTAACAACAATAAAACAGTACAAAAGTACAGCACAAACAACACTCTAAAATCATTCATTATAAAATTAGCAGCTCTGCTGGAGTGTATGAAGTGCTAGGAGGGGTAGTACCTCTGGCAAGAGGCACATTGTGCTCTTCCTGAGGTAGTCTGTCCACCTTTGGTCCCCACCCTGCACTCACCTCTCACCTGTGGATCCTAGAGACTGTCAGCGGGCAACAGAAGCCACAACCTAGGAATAGCTCTGACTGGCCAGCTAAACTAGCTAAGGGTAGCCAATGGTCTTAAACACTCAGTGAGTCCACTAACCCAGAAATATTACCTCAGGTTAAGAACTTTGCTTCAGGATGAGAACAGAAATCGTGCAGCGGCAGCAGTGGGAGGTTCCATTAGCTAAAGTGGTGCTTCAGGTTAAGAACAGTTTCAGGTTAAGTACAGACCTCCGGAACGAATTAAGTACTTAACCCGAGGTACCACTGTAATGAGATGATTAGACAAGTGTGTGAGGGATCATTTGGAAAAATTGGGGGGGAGAGTTGAGAGGAGCTTCATTATTCTTTTAAAAGTTGTTTCAAAATCTAATGTAGCAAGCAGTCTTATGTAAAACTGGCCTAATTTAAGTCATGGTGGGGGGAGACAAGGGGACAGAGAAACGTTGCCATTCAGAAAGACCCAGATAATTGAGGGCTGAGCACTTTGAAGGATAGTTGCCAACATTTGGCTAATAATGGAGTGCCTTGATCCGCAAGTAGGATTACATTCCATTATGTGCTTACCCACAGTCATGAAAGGCAAAAATCCTCATAAATTATCTGCTGCCTTGTGTGGAAACCCTAAAACCTGCTCAATCAGTTGTCAGTGACTAATATTTCATGTGGTATGTTTTGGAATATTATATATCAGTCTGAGTCTGTCTCATAGAGGACAGAAGCAGATCCCCCCCCCCCCCATTTCACTACTGTACTGAAATTTCTTGAATGTGAAGATAAATCTTTTAACGATTGCCAGCTTCTGTTTCTTTTATGGTTTTTCTCTGGCCTTAAGCAAGAGAGTTAAATGATTCTGGATCAGATATAGGTGATTAGTGTTTAAGTCACAGGTTTAATCTATTCAATAATAAAAGTGTGAGAAGGCCAATCTCCTGCAGATGCCTGAGCTCTGAGGATCAAAGTCCATTGGGTTTAAAGATTTGCTTCACATTATGTTTAAAAATATTTGCCTCCATTTTTCCTCCAGAGCACTGAAGGATAAGAATAACACAGGCTGTAGCATAGGCACTGATGTCAATGGGATTTCTCCAGATCTAATAGGATCTTCTGGGGTGGCGGCTGAAAGGGCAGCAGGCTGAGCTCTGAACCTTTCCGAATAAGAACCTATTGTTTTTAAACATATATTCTACAATAAAAATGAAATGGGTAGCATTCAACTAACTTTTACCCAGAGCAGACCCATTGAAATTAATGGATCAAACTTCATCACGTTCACTAATTTCTGTGGGTCTACTCTGAATAAAAGTTTGTTGAATACCAACCATTCATCTGATTTGCTCCCCATTGATTTTCTGCCTTGCAAGATTCTGTAAATTACTGCAAGGACTGTTTTTACATTCTTTTTTCAGAAACATACCTCACAGGATTGTTGTGAAAATAAATAAGGAAGGAATGGTAAAGTCTGAATTCACCAAACTTCAATATTTCCTCGCTCAGCATAAGAATTTCCACAGCTCATAATGCTAGTTTGTATTCCAAATCAGGCCCCATGTCTCCCACAGTTCTCCTGGCTCTGAATATTTCTGAGCAAGTGCTTCTCTTCTCTTGGCCCCCTTATGCCTTGAACATGTGGTCCCTTTTTCTCCAGACCAGCAATCGCTTATTGTTGATTATTATGCTATAATAAATATGTGAAATCTTTGTTGTTGTTGTTTAGTCGTTTTGTCATGTCCGACTCTTCATGACCCCCTGGACCAGAGCATGCCAGGCACTCCTGTCTTCCACTGCCTCCCGCAGTTTGGTCAGGCTCATGTTTGTAGCTTCGAGAACACTGTCCAGCCATCTCGTCCTCTGTCGTCCTCTTCTCCTTGTGCCCTCCATCTTTCCCAACATCAGGGTCTTTTCCAGGGAGTCTTCTCTTCTCATGAGGTGGCCAAAGTATTGGAGCCTCAGCTTCACAATCTGTCCTTCCAGTGAGCACTCAGGGCTGATTTCCTTAAGAATGGATACGTTTGATCTTCTTGAAGTCCATGGGACTCTCAAGAGTCTCCTCCAGCACCAGAATTCAAAAGCATCAATTCTTCGAAATCTTTAAGATATCTCAAGTCTTTTGCTGCCAGACTAGCACTGCGGTATCTCTGGAAACTCTGTTCATGGGGTCACCTGATTACAATGCCTGAGTTGGATTCCAAACACTTGGCCTGCTTCTTGACTTGGAGCCCACCTGACTCAGGGGGGAAACAGGTTCCTAATTCGGAAGTATGGCAATTTGTGTTTTTTGGAAATAGGTCAGATAATCAACTTCACACGAGGCATCGTCTGAGACTTCTTATCAGTCTACCAGTTTCTGGGAGCTTGGCCAAACACATATGAGTGAGACGCCTCTGATGTGACACAACTTATACAAATGTGCCAATTTAGGCATCCTCATATTACTTTCCTTTGCAAGCAACCTTACAATAGGCAAATTACTAGAAAATGTACACAAGTGTAACTTGGGAATTGTCAGAGGAATTAATGCTAGCTGTGATTTACACTTGTTTGATCATCGTCTTTCCAGGGTCACTTGTTACCTCACCCTCAGCAAGCAACCTAAAGATGGCCCTGAGATGTTTGAATATGCTGTTGATACAACAAATGTAAATCACAAGTGGCATTTATGATAAAGGCTTCCTTTTCAGGAAAGCTCTTCCATGTCCATTATTCTTGCACATACTTGCTCAGCTAGATGAAGCTGGTTAGGAGCTGCAGAGAGGGGAAAATTCAGAGCTAAGGTGTAATGCTCTGTGTTATTTTTCAGAAGATCTGTGGTGGCTTCTATTAAGGTTACCAGATTTTCTTCAATGAATCCGGGGACACTTTTCAACTTCCTACTAAATAGATGGATTTTGTCAGGGGACTGATTTGTAAATCCGGGGACTGCCCCCAAGAAACGGGGACGTCTGCTAACCTTATTCTAGTTCTGCAATGGATAAATGAGGCCTTTTCAAGAACAGAGTCACAGTTTGCCATCACTGGAGTTGCTATATCAATTTCCGTACAGGACTCACTATAAAGGCTGCACCAGATTAGCTACTTATTGACTATCCTGATTTGCTTTTTTACAGCATAAGTGGAGTTAGACTGTGTCCTGTCTTCACTGAGTACTCATTCTGGTTTGTTTTGGGGAGAAGTTAGACAATGATGAGCATTCATTCTGTATTCACTTTGATTTGCTTGCAGGGCACTTATATGTGTCCCTGTTGATCCTTTATTCAGCTCACTCTTTTCAGTGCATTTCCTTGTCACTTTCCTAACTGCAAAAAGTATGTTTCTTTTTAAAAGTAGATTTTCTGCACAAGGGCAACAAGGTGCTTTAATCTACTTTAATTGTGCAATGCTAAATTTCCCGGTCTGTACTTGATCTCTTCAGCAGAATACTGACAGTCTCAAGGCACCTTGCTTAAGTAAATGAAAAAGAGTTTGTTTCACAAGGCATGTTGTCAATTAGATAAGAAGAAGAGGCAAGAAGACAAGAAGGTATACTCAAGCAATAAATGCCTTTCCTTTTTTAGAAAGTGCTCCAGATATCCTCAAGCGATGACTTCCCTGTGCCATTGGTTTCTTAGTAGCCAGCCACGGGAAACCTGTGAGTTGAGGTGAGGAGCTCTTTCAAGGGGAAGGATTTCTGGAGTGGCCTACTGTAGTTCAGTGTTTTCCATGTCCGTTCCAGAAATAAATTCTGAATTAGTACCTATTGTAAACTCACCAGGCCTCTTGTGTATGTTGCACAGTCCAGTCTAGAATCCACTTCAATATATAACGGTGAATCAATCTCTCAGCTGCTAATAGGCATGATTGCTAAAATGGAATCTCATTGTTCTCAGGCACTATACCACTGAATACCAGGAGCTGGCAACAAGCAATAATGGAGGGAGATGATACTTTTAAGACCTGCTGCTTGTGTTGGCTACTATTGGAAACAGACTGAACTAATGGGCCCTAAGTGGTTTGATACTCCAGGGCAGGCTTCCTCAACCTCGGCCCTCCAGATGTTTTTGGCCTACAACTCCCATGATCCCTAGCTAGCAGGAACAGTGGTCAGGAATGATGGGAATTGTAGTCTCAAAACATCTGGAGGGCCGAGGTTGAGGAAGCCTGCTCCAGGGCTTCTCTGATGTTCATATGTGTGTCCTCATGTGATCAAAACAACATTCCCAGTCAGATGGGTGTCATATAAATAATAAAATTTATTCCATCACAACTGACCTCTAGCAAAAGTTCAGATAAACTAGAAATACATTTATTCTTGGTTCCATTGCCAATAGTCAGCCTTGCCAGCCCTCGGTAAAGCTGTACCATTGCGGATTTATTTTATGAACCCACAAAATATAATATATCCTAGACATTTATCAAGATTTTTCTTGGTTAATGTCTGGGAATTCTTGAATTCAGTCAGCTGTTGTCCTTGCTATATGCTGAGCTCTGCCACTGGAGTATCCAAGAAGGCTTCTCTACTTGGTGCCCCTCTTTACCGGCCAATGCAACTCAGTCTCACATAATTTCTGTGATGTGATTTGGTCGTGTGTGTGTGTGTGTGTGTGTGTGTGAATGAGACCTCATAGGTTCCCACAGCAGAGTTCTCAAATACTTCCTCCAACTTTTCATTTCCCAACTCCCAGGGAAGACAATTTCATGACAATAACTTCCCATTCTGAATTACATGGTAAGATCACAATGCAAGGGCTTTATCAAAAAATAATGTGAGAATTAGCCCCAAGTCTCCTTAGTCTGACCTTTCCTTCTGCAAGGAGCATCTTATTTCAAGTGTCCTGTCATCTTAATTGGAGAACGGCGGGTGTTGAGTATTCTGCACAAGGCAAAACAGTGAGACTTATAGCTGACTAAAGTGGGAGAGTGTTGCCTACTTAAACTGTTTTTTTTCTGACTTAATAAGAATTTTTCATCTAGCCTGAGCCATTTTAAAATATTGTCTATACACAAACAGTCATTCTGAATAATAGGTCTGCACATAGTAAATGTCAGCTCTTTAAATCACTGAGGACCTAGGAACCAGAGGAGAGAATGCTTCATAACAGTTTAAACTTCAGATTCCCCATTTATTATGTAGGTGTTTATAAATCTCTTAGGGTAACTCTCTTGGCCTTCTGAGAAACCCAAAATAGCAGAGCTGTTTGTCAGCGTGACTTGCCAGCGTGCGATTGCTCGGGCAGCTCTTTTGCCTAGTGACCCCATTCGGTTTCAAGGTTGGCAGCCAAGGTTGTTACACAAGGAACTGCTTTTTCTGTTCTCATCACTTACAGGATTGTCCGCTGCTAGGAAGGCAATAGTGCTGTGCACTTATAAGGGGCTTCTCCCCTCCCCCACTTGGTTTGAATGATCAATCCCTGCTCATTGCAGTTTCTGCTATGAGAAGAATGCCAAAAGAAAGAAAGAAAAAGAAACTCACAGAGCCGAGGCTTTGAAAAATTTCTTACCCATTCCCATCTGTCTTGGTTAGTAGGAATACTTTAGCATTAAGTGGAGAAAAGGAGAATCCATCAATAGTTAATAACTGACCTTAAGATAGGAATTCAAAGTTCACTACAATTAAACCTGAGTGTCAGCAGATGTCACAAGGGAGGCTATCAATATATTTGACTACACGCAACCTGTGATGGTAATTTTAGATTGTGCAACAGAAACTGCCTGCATATTGTTCCTATTTTTAAATATAAGTTGGTTTGTTTTTTTTAAAAAAGTCTCTTCTGTATTCCACACAGTACCCAGGAGGTTCTTCAATATGAATGACGGCAGTCAAAAACAAACCTATGAGCAAATCGGATCCTGGATGAAATTTTATCACACAGTTGTGCTGTAAACCAGATGTTTGTTTGCTTCAGTAGAGAGACTAGTGAACTCTGTAAAAATACTCTTGCACCTTCCCTTTCGGACTGGGCTCTATCCTAGAAGTAGGGAACCTCTGGCTATCCAGATGTTGTTGCACATGGACTACAGCTCCCATCAACCCTGACCATTGACTATTCTGCCTGGGGGATGATGGGAGCTGGAATCCAACAACATCTGGAAGACCACAGGTCCCCTGTTAGACTGTCTGGAAACTGTTTCAGTTGCAAAATGAATCTAGTGCAGATGGATGGTATTATGTACTGAGTTGAATAGGATCCAAAATGCAGCAGTCTGATTGGTCCTAGAACAATAGGATTCAGAATGCAGCAGTCTGATTGGTCCTAGAACAATGCAGCAGTATGATTGGTCCACAGGAGCTCCAGGTGGAAGTGAATCCACAACCTACAGGAGAATCCCGGAATTAGCCAATCATGTGGGGCCCATTGTGTAAATAATGTATATAAAGCAGACATCCTGGGGGAATCTTCACATTTTACAGTGACCATTCAACACTCCGCACCATTGTGAGCTGAATATATTTCACTGGTGATGAGGATGGGATCCCACTGAGCTGACCGCCACACAATGCACCGCAGCACTGCCACCTGCCGCACCGCTGCCTCGCACCGTGTATCCAGGCTTCAGCTCCAGGACCCAAGGAACTCAGAATGGCAACTGACAGCAGCTTCTCGTCGTTCAGTACCAGTGCACCCATCTCAGACACAGCTTCATTCTGTTCCCATTGCTAAGCATTATCATCTTCATAATCATCATCAGATGGGCAGATGGGGTTCATATCAACCTGGGAAGGTAGCCTGTCTAAGAGAAGGAAAACTCTGTTCCTAAACCTCCACTGCCTTGCTATACTCATTCATGAGAAAGGTTTTGGGAATAAACCCTGAGGAAAAACCCATACTTGCTACCTTGTGAGATATCTTCAGGAGAAGAAAGGGCTAAGGAAATCTGGAGTGGAGTCCTTGCAGCCAAGGAGGGCAGCTTTTCTCTGGACCACATCAGCAAAGCTGAAAGGAAGGTCTTGTCATCTAGGCAGCCCAGGATTTCCATCCACACTGCCCAGCCTTGTGCCCTGAGAAGGTCACTTCAGTGCTGCTAACTCAGCAAAAACAATGTGGGAGGCAGCAGTTATAAGTTACTGGTCTCTGCAGCCACAGCAGGCACTGTGAATGTCCAGTGATTTGACATAACCCTGGACTGGAGGTACACTCCATTGTCTCTTGAGGCCGACGGATGCCACCAAAATCACCACCAGCTGCTAACTGCAGTGGATATTATTGCTATTTATATTTTACATTTTTCCTTCACTCACTGCTGCCGATGGTAATCTACTCTCTATATGGCAAGGTCTTTTCTGTGACTCCAGTGTATATGTTACTTTTTCTCATTGCTAGCAATTCTCATATGCCCCCAAAAGACTGTGAGAGGGTTGCAGCAGCTGGGTGGGGGGTGGGGTCAACGTATTGGCTCTGCTAGTGGATTTGCACAGCACTGATGTCCCTGCCACCTTGCACCTTCCACTACTGGGAGATCAGGAATGTGGTGCCTTACCTGTCCCACCCTGTCATCTGATGCTGCAGGTGGAGAACTTGACTAAATGGGCAAGTCACCTGATCCCTCTGAGATCCTTCGGGAATAGCTTATTCCAAGAGATTTTTGTGTTCACAATTTATATCCCATCATTTCCCCCGTAAGGATCTCAAGTTGGCTTAAGGTCCTGGGAGGAAGAAAAGTGAGGTAAACACACAATTAGAGATTTGTCCACTGTTATCCAGCATTTCAGATCTAAGCAGAAACCGGTGTCCAAATTTGCTCATTTCAGATTCCTATAGTTTTTCTTCATATATTTCAGAAGGTACCACACAATGGGGGGAAAGAAACAAGAAATTATATTCTGTAAGCATCTGGCAGATGCCATAGATTTTCAGTTCTAACATAATTTTAGGAAAACCATTGACATATATCAGAAAGCAGTTGGGGGGAAAGTGTTTATGAGGCAAGTTTGTTTGTTTCAAATATTTGAACAAATGATATGTCAATGTTTAGAAATGCTACATTCGACAATTACAAAGGGGAGACACAGCTCTATGTAAGATGCCCATAAGGCTGAAAAGGTTAGCAGAATCTATTAGTCTTGAATACAGCAACATAAATGCTCCATTTGGTCTAAATAAGCAACTATCTCACCTGTGTGGGTCAAATCTTTTCAAGTTCATTTACCAATCACTGGCCAAATGTCACTGGTTCAAACAAGACCTCAAATAAGATCAATGCCCTCTATCAATACTTAATGCATTATTAGAGTGAACTGCAGTTCAAGGAATGCTAGCAGTTCATGGAATGAAACACATGCTAAATTGAACCATATGTGGTAGAGTATAGGGATGTTGGAAATGGGGGGGGGCTAATTTTGTGTTTGAAGAGTGTAGGTCTTTAGTTTGTTTGTTTGTTTGTTTGTTTGTTTGTTTACTTTAAATTGGGAATCAAGAAAATTGTGCATTAAACTAAAGAGTTGTAAGGAGAAGAGCTTGATGTAATAGAAGCATTGAGACTTATTTATACTGGCAGTAATGGTGCTCACAGAATGCTCACAGAAAAGACAATCTAACATTTGGCAACAATTGGATATTGTGTGGTTAAAAGGTAACAGCAGGGACAACATTAACCCACAAAGGCCTCAGCTCATCAGGGAGGCAGGAACTGGGTGGTCCGTAGGAGATTATAACAGAGTTGCAAGTCAGGTGCAGTAATGATGCCTGGGTCTGGTGAAAGACACACCACCACTTGCTACTTCCACAACAAGGCTGCAGACTGTGTCTTCCAAACACCACACTGGCAAAAGGGACTGGGGTGGTGGAAACAACACCCATAGTTAAGGTACTCGCTGCTGATAAGAACAGCAAAATGTGCTAGGATGGTCACGTCAAATGTGAAGTGTAACACGCTTTATGAAGACATGGGTATATCTCCAAATGACCTGGCATATTGGTGCTGAAGGATTCCACTTCTACTTCATCCCCTTTTAAAATGGTGTTGTTTTTCATATTTATAGTCTAAACTTACACTTGTTGTTGTTTAGTCGTTTAGTCGTGTCCGACTCTTCATGACCCCATGGACCAGAGCACACCAGGCACTCCTGTCTTCCACTGCCTCCCGCGGTTTGGTCAAACTCATGCTGGTAGCTTCAAGAACACTGTCCAACCATCTTGTCCTCTGTTGTCCCCTTCTCCTTGTGCCCTCCATCTTTCCCAACATCAGGGTCTTTTCCAGGGAGTCTTCTCTTCTCATGAGGTGGCCCAAGTATTGGAGCCTCAGCTTCACAATCTGTCCTTCCAGTGAGCACTCAGGGCTGATTTCCTTAAGAATGGGTAGGTTTGATCTTCTTGAAGTCCATGGGACTCTCAAGAGTCTCCTCCAGCACCATAATTCAAAAGCATCAATTCTTCGGCGATCAGCCTTCTTTATGGTTCAGCTCTCACTTCCATACATCACTATTGGGAAAACCATAGCTTTAACTATACGGACTTTTGTTGGCAAGGTGATGTCTCTGCTTTTTAAGATGCTGTCTAGGTTTGCCATCGCCTTTCTCCCAAGAAGCAGGCGTCTTATAATTTCGTGACTGCTGTCACCATCTGCAGTGATCATGAAGCCCAAGAAAGTAAAATCTCTCACTGCCTCCATTTCTTCCCCTTCTATTTGCCAGGAGGTGATGGGACCAGTGGCCATGATCTTCTTCTTTTTTGATGTTGAGCTTCAGACCATCTTTTGTGCTCTCCTCTTTCACCCTCATTAAAAGGTTCTTTAATTCCTCCTCACTTTCTGCCATCAAGGTTGTGTCATCTGCATATCTGAGGTTGTTGATATTTCTTCCGGCAATCTTAATTCCGGCTAGGGATTCATCCAGCCCAGCCTTTTGCGTGATGAATTCTGCATAAGAAGTGGCTATTTGTTCTATGAACCATTAAATTTTCAGAGTGCAATTCAGGTACCGGGCAACTTGGTCTTTATTTCCTCCAGATCCTTTTGTTTAGATGAACTAGTAACTTTAATAAGATAAAGAAGAGTCCTGATGGATCAAACTAAACATGCATCTAGCCCAACATTCTGTTTTCACAGTGAACATCAGGTGCTCATGGAAAGCCCACAAACAAGAGCATGAGTACAGCAGCATTTGCCTCAGTGTTTTAGTGGTGATGGTCAAAGAGAAAAACAACAACATGGGATCATCTTCTTCAAGGTATCTCAATACAGAGACTTATTTTCTACTCTGAGTGAACAGGTGAAAGATGAACTTTGAGGTTCAGGCATGACATCCTGTACCTGAAATATATATTAAAAAATTATAATGCTTGATTGTTGGTTGTTTATTTTAAATATACAAAACAAAGCAAAAACAAAAAAAGTTGACATTGGTGATGAAAGAGGTGTTTGCAGATATGTCCAGGCTGCAAACATGGGGCTTTCCTTGGATCATGAAGAACACCATAATTCAGACTTAACCATAGCCGAGCCCAATTAGATTTGCAAATGTGCTAGAGCAGGGGGCTGCAACCTTTAAGACAAAAAGAGCCACTTGGACCCGTTTCCAAAGAAAAAAAAACTGGGAGCCGCAAAACTCGTCATTATAAAAATATTTTTTTTGTCACATTTTTATTATTTCTTTGTTTGACCCCTCAGAATTACTCCTCCTCATAGAAATAAACGTTAAATTAACAAGTTACCGTATTTTTCGCGCTATAGGACACACTTTTCCCCCTCCAAAAATGAAGGGGAAATGTGTGTGCGTCCTATGGGGTGAATGCAGGCTTTCGCTGAAGCCTGGAGAGCGAGAGGGGTCGGTGCGCATGCTTCTCCCCACCGCCAGGCCCGCAAGATCCGGGGACAGAGGGGAGGCACAGCACGTCTTCCTGCTGTCCCCGGACCTGGTCTGAAGGCGGGCGGTGGGGAGAAGAGCGCTTCTCCCCGCTGCCGGCCCCGCAAGCTCCGGAGACAGCGGGGAGGCGCAGCACGTCTTCCCGCTGTCCCCGGACCTGGTCTGAAGGCGGGCGGTGGGGAGAAGCGCTCTTCTCTTTATTTCCCCCCAAAAAAACTTGGTGCGTCCTATGGGCCGGTGTGTCCTATGGGGCAAAAAATACGGTACCTTTTTTGTGTGTGTGTGTTCTTCACTCCCATTCAAAACAGTGACCAGCGTACATGCCCCCTTTCAATGCAGTGACCAGTGTACATGCCCCTTACAATGTAGCGGGCGGGCGGGAAGGTGACGTCGGGACGGTGCGTGACTAACGCACGCACCGCCCCCATGCGAGGTCACAGCCAATACAGAACCCGCCACAGTGGGGAGTGTCGAGGCTAGTATCCGCCCCGGGGCAAAGGTGTAAAAGAGCCACATGCGGCTCCGGAGCCGCGGGTTGCTGACCCCTGTGCTAGAGGATTTATTGCTGTACCACTAGGACACTACCATTAACCCTCATCTCTTCATCTTCATTCAAAAGCTGGTACACAGAAGGTCCCTGGTATCTCTGGGGGCAGATTCCTGCCTGAAACCCTGGAGAACTAGTTGGAGTCAGTGTAGACCAACACTGAGCTAGATAGAGCCATGGTCTGGCACAGTATAAAGCAGCTTGCTATGATCTGCTGTTCCTGTCTTGGTGACGTGTGCTACTTTCAGACAGTAATCCACAACAACAGAAATATTTCCAGCAATCATGACACCTCCAAAACCACTTCCTTTCATCCAATGACAAATAATCCAAAATAAAGTTTGTGATATATGGAAAATGCCAAACATGATGAGAAACAGATTTTCTCCATGCAACTCAGGCAAATCCTATTGTATCACTTTTGTCTAGACGTACAGCGACTAATCCAGCACACACAAAAAATGGAACTTGAATTCAGGATAAATTCTGCATGGTGTTTACTTTTGTCCACGGCATTTCTTGTCATAGCAACTGATGATAAGTCTTTCTAAAACAAAAGTAGAAGGCAATTTATTGCCGGTACAATATGTGCAGCGGGATTCCTAAGCTGCTGTCATGAAACCAGGGGCACTGCTAGGTAGTTTTTAAAAAGTTCAGGGTAAAATATCTGAGTGTTAAAATGTTAAAATGTTGGAATGTTAAAAAGATGCAAGATATGAAGATAATGCGGCATTAGTGACATAGGTAGAAGGAGTAGGTAATAAAAGTTTCAAAAGATAAGGGTGATATAAAATTAGATTACATTGTGTCAAATGTAAACAAAAGGATATAAAAGGAAGAATTGGAGACACATTGGGTCAAAATTTACAATATAGATCAAGATTTGAAAGAGGGTAAGATATTTGCTGAATATGGTTGTATAAAAAGGAACACAAAAAAGGGAGATGTGAGGAAGTCAGGAAGAAGGGTTATGAAAATAATAAGCAAAAAATTTGATCTTTATGTCTTTTTTATTTTATTTTCTATTTTCTTTTTTCTTTTCTTATATATTTTAGGTTTTCTCTTTTTCCTTCTTTAATGTATCTTAATGTATTCTTTTGTATTAATTTCTGTGTGAAGGTATCTTTTATTGCTTAAAATCTCAATAAATATTTTTTTAAAAAAAATAAAAAGTTCAGGGCACAGATCCATGCTATGCCATAAAAACTGCATATGCTGACTTATATGTACGCATGCAAATTTAAGTCTCCGAACAAATTAATAAGGTGAGTGGCAGGGCTCTTACCAGCACTGTTCTTTGCAGGGTGCCTGGTAGTCCTGTAAACAATATAAACTTTTAAAATAATTAAAAGGGAGAAGAAGGGGCAAAAGATCCAGGCAGAGCTCAGTTCCAAAAGTACATTTCCGAGCACAATTCAAATGGCTTTGGCCCTGTATACCTGAGGGAGCATCTCCAGCCCCATCATTCAGTCCTGACACTGAGATCCAGCTCCAAGAGCCTCCTGGCAGTTCCCTCCCTGCAAGAAGTGAAGCTACAGGGAACCAGGCAAAGTGTCTTCTCGGCAGTAGTGCTCACCCTGTGGAACTGCCTCCCACCAGATGTCAAGGACATTAGTGACTATACAACCTTTAGAAGACATCTGAAGGCAGCCCTGTATAGGGAAGCTTTTTAATGTTTTATTGTATTTTTATATATGTTGGAAGCCACCCAGAGTGGCTATGGCAGCTCAGACAGATGGTTGGGATACAAATAAATTATTATTATTATTATTATTATTATTATTATTATTATTATTATTATTATTAACCCAGGGCCCGACACTCTAACCACGGCCCTGAAAGAAAGCCTGCCTATTACTACTACTACTACTACTACTACTACTACTACTACTACTATTATACTATTACATGTGTGTGTGTATGTGTGTGTTTAGGGAAGTTTTAATATTTAAGACCAGGGGTAGTCAATTTTTTAATACCTACCTCCCACTAATGCATCTTTCTTGATGGTAAAATTTCCTTACTGCCCTCCAGTGCTCGGTGGAAGGAGGATTCAGTTTGTGCCGCAGAACCCCCTACTGCCCACCTAGAATCCTGAAACGCCCAGTAGTGGGTGGTAGGGACCAGGTTGACAATCCCTGCTCTAGGCGGATCCTTGCACATCCTCAAAACTACTAGTAGTTTCTCCCTTCCTAAAAGCCCAATATCTCAAGGTTTTTCATGCAAACGTATTTTTTTTATTAAAAAAAAAGTAACAAGATTTACGTGGTCGCCCATCAACACATGTTCCCTGGGTGTCTTCCAAAAGCAAAAAGAACACATGTCATCTAATTTTACTTCTCTCAGCAGCAGTGTACCACATGTCACCCAAGTTCATTTATTGTTAAATCATTTCACCCAGTCTTTCCGCGAAAACGGAGGTTGTGCTGTCAACCACATAGCTCCCCTTAATAGATGTAGCTGGGCCCCCCGCCCCTCCTGCACAGTCGGTTGCTGCAAGGCTGACTCAAGAGCTCCTCATCCATGGTGCTCTGTGGCTGTTCTTTCCCACGAGTGTTAAGCAGAAGGCTGCACACGAATGGCCAAGACCCAGTAACCCACTTAAAGTTAACTCCAAACTATTAACTTCACAGATGGATGGCTTTTCCTTTCCTTGCGCTTGAGGTCATGAGCCCCTGACCCTGGACCAGTAAGAGAAAGCTGCCTGCTTGCCCCATTCAGTTTCAGGATGAAAGTAGGCCAACTAATCGTCTGACATTTAGGTCATCCTGATATCAGGACAGAACTGCCCTGTGCCTACATTCACTCACACGCTGCGTTTTCTGGCTTTGTTAGGTTTCAGACTCGTGGCATCAGTGATGATGGCAACGATTTCCAAGTTTTACAGGTTGCTTTTCCGACTTCCAAACTGTTCTTTGAAGCTCTTCAAACTTAGGCTTGTTGTTTTATACTGGTTATCCCTGTGTTGTCAGTGGCTTAAAAAAATAATAATCACTAACTTTAAAAAAAGGAGAAGCCACTGGTACTCTTTGTTTGGTAAAGCATTTGACATCAGCCATTCAAATTCAATAAATCTGTGGATGCAAAGGGCATTCTACTTCCACAGATTATCAGTATCTATAAGTAGCCTAATTTCTTTTCTTTTTTTCTGTTCTAATCAGGAAGGAGACCCAAAAGCAATCCTGGTTGATTCAAAGGCAATAAGTTCATTTGATGTAATAGCCTGTGATTTTTCTCTTCTGTTGTTTACCCCAGAATTGGAGAAACAGATGGCAAGATTTTCTAGAAAGCTTAAAGCAAGAAGCCAGGAACTGCTGCTCAACTATCAAGCAGAGCACATCCATTCTGTTGCATTGCCCCCCCCCCCTTGCTCTGCGCTCTGCTCCCTAAACCACAAGAACAGTTTAGCTACATAAAAAGGTAAAGCTTTCCATGGACGAGAAGGGCATGCTTTGTTAAATCGGATGCATTTTATTTTTCCTGGAACCAAGATTTATGAAAGCAGTATGCTCATATTTCTCCATATACAGTAATTGGAACTCATTATGCTAATTGTATTTCCATTATCACTAATTAACAATCATAGTGACCTGGCCCACAGTCTAATTTGTCTTTAATCTGTTTTTGTATAGGGAGTTTTACCCTATAATTTCAAGGTGATAATTCTATTCAGCTCAACTTTATTGAATAGAAGAATGTAATACTTTAATATTTACACTACTACAGTCCTGTCCCCATTCAGTAAATTCAAAAATAAACCAGTCAGGAATTTATGCTTTCAAGATTGCATCTGGGTTTATACGACCATACTGTCGCTTGGTCCAAAAATTCTTATATTCCTTGCAAGTCATTAAAAAGAAAATTACACATACACACACCCGCATTTGTTTACCATCATGCAGGTCCTTTGCAAGCTATTTTCATAAAAATAAAATGTGGCGTTCCATTTATAATATTTCGATTTACAAGAACATTCTCATTGTCTTTTAAAATAAAACGAGGTATGAACACTTTTTGAAAAGAAAAAAGAAAAATTATATAGCTAGTACAGGCCAATTTTTAGAAATAGGAGGAAGTATACAGTTTTCACCCAGGGTCGGTGATGCTTTCCCCCTGGCACTGCCATTTTTCAGAATCTTCCGATCATTAAAACTCCATCAAATTTCCTTTACTTGTAAAGCTTTATAAATTGGTAAATTGAAAGGCAATGGGACTCACGTTCACCATAACTAACTTCTTGGGTTGATTTCAGCAGGAGTCATTCAGTGTTAACTTTCTCACACAATGTTCTTGAATTGCCCATCGCACCATTCACTGTACCTTAGAAGCCTAGTTTCTTGCAACCATGACCTGTGTGGCTGCTGCATTTAATACACAAAGAAAACACTTTATATCCAGTACCTGGAATGTGTGTAACCAGCTGCCTTGCTCCCAGGGTCCTGAGGTAATGATAGTCTCTGTTTGATTTTGCAGAAGGTGACTCTGAGCCTGCCCAGTTCCCTGGATATGACAAGGATAATGTTATTATATCCAGCTTACTGTGGATATCTGGACTCATCCATGAAATACTATAGCTTCAGCTAATACAGGATACCTACTAATGCTAGGCACATACAAAAACACCTGTGCATGGATGTTAGTTCTATCTGCCAGTATGCTTTTCAGGTCCAATTCAAGATTTGTCCTTAGCCCTTGGCCCACCAGGTGCAGACAAGAACAACATGGCTTTGTCATTCCTGTCTCATCAGTGGTGAGATTCTCTTCTGGTAAGGATCCCATCTGCAACCAATCTTGGAGGACTTTTTGAACATACTGTAAAGCTTTAGTTACATTGGCCCCAGTCACATGTGCAGCTTATCACACACAACAGTTAATGCCTCTGGATGGGGATATGCATTCCCAACTGCAGTGCTTTTTTTCCTTAAAAAAATGTTTAGAGATACTCTCATTTTCCTACTCATATTGAAATACTGCCCCTCAATGAGGCCAAAATGTTTCGGGGTTTGCGTACCCCTCTGTCCCCCCAGAAAAAAGCACTGCCCATCTGGCACAGGAGAATAAGAAGAGTTTGGACTTGATATCCTGCTTTATCACTACCCTAGGGAGTCTCAAAGTGGCTAACATTGTCCTTTCCCTTCCTCCCCCACAACAAACACTCTGTGAGGTGAGTGGGGCTGAGAGACTTCAAAGAAGTGTGACTGGCCCAAGGTCACCCAGCAGCTGCATGTGGAGAAGCGGGGAAGCGAACCCGGTTCACCAGATTACGAGTCTACCGCTCTTAACTACTATACCACACTGGCTCTCATCCAGCCCATTCAGCCACATCAGTCAGACCTAGATGAGCATCCACATGAAAGTGCACATACAGGTCATTTCTATATGGGTCATTTCTATCATTTCTATATGGAAGCCCTTGCTGAATCAAGGTAAGCAAGTTTCTGGTTGATGTTGCTGTTGTTGTGAGTTGTTGTTTTTAATCAGTGCTTTAAAGGTTACAAGATGCTCTGAGACCTATTGGGAAGATGCTGGGGTGGGGGAATGAAAGAAATAAAGGCATTACCTTCTACATACCAAAAAGTGCAGCACTTGAAGGTCTTTCAGAGGAGGGGAATGGGTTGCAGAGCAAATTGCACCTGAGATGTAAGGGCTATGCTGCTGAATATCTCCACAGCCCTTTCTGCCCTGGAATGTGCAACATTTCCTTATTTAGAAATGACCTCCTCCTCTTGCGTGACCCTTCCTGCCAGTTTTGTATAGAGAAGCATTTTTGACACTGTCAGGGTCAGGGCCAATTTCAGCTGCCTTTGACGGCCGGAGCTCTTAGCCCACAAGACTAGCTGCTACACCTCCTTCACAAGGAACATTAAATCAGAGAGTGCCACCACCTAATCAACAAAAATAATCTTAATCAATGCTCTCACCGTCTGGCTTTGCCTAGCATTTCTAACTCCCTGTTGATGTTTCCCATCTTCCCTTCTGCTCTACCAGATGGTGGATGCTCCAGCCTTTTTATTATCCATCCCTGACCATGACACTTCACACAGCCCAAAGATCTTCATACCGTATCCCCGGAGTGCTCCCATCAGCATCTCTGTCCTGCATTGATGCATCTTTACATTTCCCGCATCCTGCACTAATGACCCTCTTCCTTTTCCATTATCTTGATATTTTCTATATTAATTGCTCTGTCAGGTTAACCTACTGCTAACTGTATGTAACTGTTACTCTATACACCCTAACAATCAAATCTGGGGTGATAAAAAGCAGGGGCAGTTTAGGAACTGTTTGTACATTTTTATTTTGTAAATGCTTTGGAAATTCAGGAAAGTGTATATTTTATTTTTCAGATTTTATAAAAATTAAGGTGAATGGTGGTAGCAATCCCGTCATGGCAGGCAGAAAACCCAATGACTTCAACAAGCAATTCCACTCCCAGATCAAATGGCATAGAAATTTTGCAGGGAAGATGGTGGCAACAAAGAAAGTTGAACTTAATTCTACAAACAATGCAGTGTGCGTTTGTTTTGTTTGTGTGTGTGTGTTTATTTTGCTACAGGACCTCTGCAAACTGGGGTTTGCAATTGGAGAGGAAACCTGGGACCAAGTATTAATAACAAAGGTCATATCGAATGCAATACACATCAGAGCTGTAAAAAGATTTGAGTATCTCAATTGCAAGCAAAATGTATCTGTCACTGAGAAGATAGGTATTCTAAGCCTATTACCATTTTTCTGCAATATGTGACAGAGCTGAAAATCACAATGTGGGGAAATTTTATCATGAAGGATTTTCAATTTGTTCTTAGGGAAGAAGGCAGTAAGCATCCTTTTATCGTTAATGGCTACAGAATGCAAATCTTGTATCCAGATAGAGGAAATTGCCTTCGGAATGGATTTTTCCTCTTTAGCACCAAGTACTAGAATGTTTTTTTGCCCTCCTGTTAAAAAGAAGCAATGTAGATTGGCAACTATTTTGTTCCTCACATTGGTTGATATTTTGAGTATATGAGATTCCAGAATGCCCAGGGTGCCAATCTGTCAATGCAAAGATAGGAAATCTGACCCAAACAAGTAGAAATATATCCAAAGTTGTTGCAGGAAGCTGCTTTCATTCCTAGACTGCATTCACATGGTAGTTAATTCCATGTTCACAACTTTTTCCTAGCTGTTAAGCTCTGTATTGTATTTGAGCTTTCGTGTGACATAAAAGCACTATAGTGCAAATTTAACATTCATTTCTGCATTATTTGGCATCAGAAAAAATCCATTTGCAAATGATATAGGGGTAACCTGCACGGTGGCGTAGGAAGGGATGTGTGGTGGGTGCGGACCGCCCCAGGTGTCATCACTGAGTGGGGTGAGTGTGGGGTTTGCCCTGCAGTGTGCCCAAGCCACACATCTCTCCTGGGGAGTGACACAATTGTTTGGGCAACTCCAGGCTCGGCGCTGCGCGAAATGGCAACGTGGGGCTTGTGGACTCCGTGGAGGTTCTGCGCAATGTGCTCTGCACCTGCTTGCCCCGCCCCCGGGCACAGGGCATTTGCGCCGCCCTGGGCGCCTAAGCAGCTAGCTATGCCGCTGAACCTGCAACACTCATTCAGAGTTGTAGGGCTCCAAGAAGTGATGGAGCAGGCTTCCTGGGGTGTGGCTTATGGAAGGGGGTGGCATTAAAACCGCCCACACTCACACTGGCCACCTACAGTCATCCTTGAGCTTGTTTGGAGGTTCTAGCAGGTATCGTATACCCTTGACCGAAGAACGGTACACTCCTTCTATCTGGGATGGTCGTCCTCTTCCACTGAGCGCGCAGCTTCGGGAGGGATGCACATGGAGCGGTGAGGGAGGAAGGGGACACCCGCCTAGCCAGCCAGATCAGCCGAATCAACCCTGGCGATCAATGGGGTGACAGATGTCACAGCCAGATCGCCCTCACATCCTAGTCATCCTGCAGTTCCTTTTGTGCATATTCACTGAATAAATGTGACCCGTGTTTAACCCCATCAAATTGGAAGATGAAGATGTCTGTTGTGTGGCAAGGTCCCGACCGCCCCACCCCACAAGGCTGAATAAAGACACTTGACAACAGTATTTTAGGTTAATGGGCTAAAAAAGGCCACAACTTTATTGGTTACAGATTGTGAGTGGTATTGGCTTAGGCATTGGACCTAACTGACTATATGTGACTCCCGCCCGTCTGTGCGGAGTCCGGGAAGGGTTAACCACCAGTAGGGGGAGTCCTGCTGATGCACATCAACTAGGATTCCCCCAAGGCCACCAATAGGGGTCGTGCCTTAGGCCCTAGCCTCTCCAGGCTTCGGACAGGCCCACACCTCCAGACTCCTTTAACAGAATACCCTTAAATGTGTGGGGGAGGTGATAGTGCTACCTCCCCTCCTCTCTTCTCCAGCAATATTCCAAAGCCTAACTGCCACCCGAGCCAAATGGCTCGCCGCCAATACCCTCACACCTGCAACCAGCTCCTAATGCCATCTATTATATATATCAGCCAGCCAAACATCATTTCCTACATCGGAAAGATGTACGCCATCTTCACAGTAGAGGGACACCTCGCCGAACTTGATGGTGGGGTGCTCTATCATGCTACTGGTCAGTGCTACCAACCAAGAGTTTCCTGGCTTTGTTTATCGCAATAGGGCAACGCCACACATGCCTCTCCAGCAGCGATGGCCAAAATAGGGTCAGGTTTGGGAAAGAGGCAATCAGTTCATCAATGTCCTTGTAAATGTTCCACGCCCTTTCGATAGGCCAAGTCATTTTCTCCCAGCTGTATAACCAAGACATCAGGGGAACCATGCATGACAACACTAGATTTCACTGCTGGCAGGAATTCAGCCCAATGCATTCCCCTCCGTGTGATCCAGGAAACTCTAACATTCACTGGGCGTCCCAGCCTGTACCCCAGATCTTGATCAAAGACACAAGCTCGAGCCCAGTGGACAATACTATGGCCAATTATCCAAACGTGAACCCCTACACCACCTGAAATTAAAATGGAATGACAAGGATGAGGAGGTAAAGTAGGTTATGACTCATTGGGCTAAAGATTTTGGGTATAATATACAGCTGAGTGATTGGGAAAAATTATGGAAAGAAGGTTTAAAGTTTACTGCATGCAATGCCTTAAAAGAAAATGTGATGAAAATGATGTATAGATGGTATATTACACCCGTTAAATTAGCTAAAATGTATAAAGTTAGTAATAAATGTTGTAAATGTAAAGGAAAAAAAGGAACATTTTATCACATGTGGTGGGAATGTAAAAAAGTGAAAAGCTTCTGGGAAATGATATATAACGAGATGAAAAAATGTTGAAATATACATTTATAAAGAAACCAGAAGCATTTTTACTGGGCATTGTAGGAAGTGATATAAATAGAAAAGAATGTAAGCTGTTTTTATATGCAACGACGGCAACAAGAATATTATTGGCACAAAAATGAAAGCAAGAAGAATTACCGACGAAAGAAGAATGGAGGATGAAATTAATGGACTATGCAGAACTAAATAAACTAACAGGAAGGATTCGAAATCTGCGGGACCAGAAATTCACAGAAGACTGGTGTAAATTTACAGACTATTTGAAAAGTAATTGTGATGATTAGACTACGTTTGTAGGTTTCCAAGAAGTTTTGTGGGGTGAATTATTGGAACTATTGCAAAAATGGATAAAGGGGAGGATGGTTAGTTAAGATAATTAAAGGCAATATGAATTTAAGAAATGCATAAGAAGTGGTGAAAACGGTGGATCATCAGAGGTGCTGATGGAAGTCAAAAAAAAGATTGTATAAGTGGTGAAGTTTTGTGGTATGTATTATAATTTATATGTTAAAATTAATAAAAATTATTAAAAAAAACAAAACGGAATGACAAGCCAGGTCAGCGAGATCACCATCACTCAGAAGGTCATACAAATATAACTATTGTAGACGTCAGACTTCTGCCGACCATATATTTCCCCCTGTTCTGCTGATAGCCTCAAACGCACAGCAGTAGGGGTGGTGCCAATTCTAAAAGAATGAGCTGCAAATTCTGCTGGGAGAAAACTACAGGCCCCAACCGTACTTCGCATAACACATGTGAATAGATGCCGTGAGAGGCGGGAGCCATCCAGATATATCAGAAATGGGCCTGAAACAGGTGACCTAGAAACACGAATCACCCGGCATCCTTAAACGGACATGGGCCTTTAAGGCCAGTCGCCTTGAGCTAGATATGGGGTGAGATGCCTGCCGTGTCCTGCTTAAATCAAGCAGGCCACACCCCCAGAGCAATTGGCTTCGTTGCCTGGGCAGTGATGCAGCTGGGAATCCCCCCAATCACACAGGGTTGACCACACCCCTGCGCATGTGAAGGGGTCGTCAGTGGCCACAATTCTACCTCCTCCTAAGGCGGAAGTGGCTTTCTTGAAATGGTCATATCTTTGGCTGTCCTCAGCATAATTACTGATATTGGACCATCAGGAGCATCCATTAGGTATATGCTAGGACAGGCATAGGCAAACCCGGCCCTCCAGATGTTTTGGGACTACAACTCCCATCATCCCTGACCACTGGTCCTGTTAGCTAGGGATCATGGGAGCTGTAGGCCAAAAACATCTGGAGGGCCGAGTTTGCCTATGCCTGTGCATAGTGAGAAAGTGTGATTTATTTGTTCTTATTTAGTGGCACACACATCCCATTTTCGCACAATATTTGGTTTTGGGGGGAACAGATTTTGGTACAGACTACAGAAAGCCTTGGTATATGAATTATCGCTTCATTTTATAACCATGAAGGCACAGAATACAATGCCCTATGTCAATGTTTCCCATTTAGTCAGCTTTAAGAATTGGATCAAATATATAACAAGACTTCTGCCACCTCTCAAATGTTGGCGTGTTGCATTTCTGTAGACCTGCAAGCATACCTATTTTATCTATTAGCCCTTCCTCTCCGGGATTTTGGAAGAGCCTCAATAAAGCCATTAAAATGGCAGATTTGACATTGACTCTGAGGAAAACCAACCAGCTTGTTCTGCTATTGCTCTTCAAAGATTTATTGAAACAAATTAAAGCCAATCCTACCGATAGCAGAGTCGACTTCAGTTTACTTACCAAGGTTGTTATGTTTAATTCTTCTCCTGCCCAGGACAGCATTTAAGCTGTAAAAATACAATATATCATCTCAGAGGCAGTCATGTTTTCTGGAAATCTCTCAAAAGAAGGAAGCTGTCTCAAGCAAGAGAGAGAGATTAATTTCTCAGTATTTACCTTTTAGGAGTTTAACTGTGAACCCATTCCATTTTTGCACAGGGATTTTTGATATGCAGCCTCAATGCCATACACATTTACTGAATACAACCTCTTAGGATACCATATAAACAGTTCTTGTTTGTATCATTTGGTGGGGAAGGCAAAAAGAGATTTTTAAAAACAAACAAACAAATAATAAAATTTGGTATTGATTTTGCTAATTAATAATTAGGTACATTTTATGAAACTTTGTTTTTATATAACAGGATCCTAAGGACAATAGTGTGGGAGTGGACTTAATATGGTTCATTTGTTTTTTTACTCGATCTTTCATCACTTGATGATTCTCAGCACATGAACCATCTATACTGAAAAACAATGTTTTTGTATTCATACTGAGTGGAGCAAAAGTTGTATCTGTCCATGCATTCAATTTATTTTATTTTATTTATATTTAAAGTCCCAAAGTAGCATACTAAGACAAAACATTGCTCTGATAAGGAATGTTATGTAAAAATGCACTGATTCCTGGACCATCCGCGGGCCGGATTTAGAAGGCGATTGGGCCAGATTCAGCCCCTGGGCCTTAGTTTGCCTACCCATGCTTTAGATATTTGAAGATGGCTATCGTATCTCCTCTTTTTCAGGTTAAACATACCCAACTCCCTCACCACAGCACTAAAAAATCTCTATGAAGTAAAGAAAATAAAGCAATTTTGCAAAATGCAGTAACAGCAGCAAGAATACTTATCGCAAAGTACTGGAAGACCCAAGATTTGCCCACCCTGGAAGAATGGCAGATGCAACTGATAGACTATATGGAACTGGCAGAAATGACTGGCAGAATCCGAGACCTGGGAGAAGAGACGGTGGAAGAGGACTGGAAGAAATTTAAGGACTATTTGCAAAAACATTGTAAATTGTATGAATGCTAGAATGATGCAGGATATAAAGATAATATGGCATTAGTGACTTAGCTGAAAGAAGTATGAAACTAACTGAATTATAAGAACAATGGTGTGACCCAAATAATATTATGTCTAGCTTAAATATTTAAGTATTTGATAACAAGGGCAAAACTGGGGACATAATAGTTGAAACGTATAATATAAAATAAGTTCTGAGAGAAGGTGAAGTATTGCTGAACAAGATTTTGTAAATGGGAACACAGAAAAGGGAGATGTGAGGGAGTCAGAAAAGAGGGTTATGGAATTATGGTTGATGAAATTGAAATATTTTTTATGTCTTTTTTATGGTCTTTTTTTGTCTGTTGGCTTTTTTTCTTTTTTTGTATGTCTTTTCTCACTGTGGGGATGGTGTTTTTTCTTTATTGTTTTTGGGGATGTGTATGTGAACGGTGTTATATTGTCTAAAACTTTTAATAAATATTTTATTTAAAAAAATAATAAAGCAATTTTGCAAAATGATTTCCCTCAAGCCATACATTTATAAACTCGTGAAACTCACCAGCAGCTATCCTTTGATTCCCCCACACCCAGCTGTAATTCACTTTGCTTAATTTATTCATTTAGCCCCTTGTATCAAAAATAGTTCCTTGAACTAAAGCTAGTGTGTCACTCTCCGTGCTGGAGCAATTCAGGCCCCAACAGTCTCTGACAGAGGGTTGTGCCTGTTTGGCACAATGGGTCCTGCTGGAACAAGCCAGAGCATACAGCTAGATAAATAACTCCATGGAGGCAGGTTGCATCCAGCCTTGAACAATCCTCAAAGGAAGTCAGTGGTGTAATAATGACCTGAGATATTTGGGAGGAGTCGTATACATAATGAATCACTTGTGAGTTAGCCAGGAACACTCTGGGAGATAAAGCAAGCTGTAAAAATATCTGAATTAGCCAGGCTTTCCTGAGTGCTTAGGATAGCACAGTCCATCTCTCTCTCAGAGGCTGAAAATCTGGTTCAAAATGCTGCAATGGTTAGAGGCTTGCACTCACCTGCCACTTAGAGTCTCCTCTGCCAAATTCATGGGCATCTTCCTTTTCCACCTACAACTTTGATAAAGTAAGCAGATCCAAGTGAGCGCTATCTGAATACTCTGTTCTTTAAAAACCACGGGGAACTGTTCCATCTATGGCCAGTTCTAGAGTCTAAACACAGAATTGTCTTCATACCATCACACCCATTCATACCGTCCAGTAAAATAAATTCTTTGCTAATTCTGCTATTAGCTATTGTGAAAACTGAAATTGAGGGAGCTTGTATGTTTCTTAAAGGAGGTACCAGTATACTGTTTAATTTGGAATTTTCCATGATTCTACAACTGGGGAACCTGTCTATGCATCACTGCCCAGCAGGCCAAGCCTACTGGCAAGTAATATCTGCAAGCAATGGCAATCATATGGCTTTGCTTTCTACACTACCAGCAGAGGGTCCAGTGAAAGTGTGGCAGCAACATGGTAGCAACTAGACCAAATGAGTGACCCATGTGGTTTCTGCTTCCCTAGGCTCTCAGTGCAACATGGAGCTACAACCACAAGGGAGAGTGTGCTTTAGTGCAATCAGGTCACAGTGGTAACATATAAATCAGGTTGGATAAAGATTTGTCAGATAAAAGTACAGGTCTACCTGAATGTGCCCAAGATTGCATCACTTTTTTTTTGGTAAATCATTATATTTTAATTCACAGAAGAACAACTTGTCTATTGAATTTAGTTTTGTCTGATAATCTTGACGTACATCAGTATATTTCTCTCTCTCTCTCTCTCTCTCTCTCTATATATATATATATATATAATATTTATTAAAGATTTTAAACAATATAACACCACACATACACTCTAACCAAAAACAATGAGTGAACACCATCACCAACATAAAAAAGATGTACAAAGAAAGAAAAGAACAACAAACCAGAGTAAATCATATAAAAAGCGTAAAAAAAAAATTTCAGTTTCTTAAACCGAATTTCCATAACCTTCTTTTTCCACTCCCTCACGTCTCCCTTTTCTGTGTTCCCATTTATAAAGTCATGTTCAGCAATACATCACCTTCTCTCAAAACTTGTTCTAAATTTCAGCTATTATGTCTCTGATTTTACCCTTTGTTACCAATATTTTAATATTAGGCTTGACGTAATATTGTTATTATTCAAACTCCACCTTTGTTCTTATAATACAATTCTTTTCATACTCCTTTCAACTGTCGCTAATGCCATATTGTCTATATAGTATGTCAGTATATTTCTGATTCTGTGAGCTCAGAAAGGAAAATGATTCTCTTGTGAAAGACAAGGAGCAAGTATCATGATGGCATTGCCTTAATTAATAGCCAATACCCAGTCCTTTGTAATTGGATATGGACTTCTTCCCAAGTCTTTAGGGGACATGTTAATTTGAGCTCTTTCTGTAGCACAGTTTTATGTTGCAGTCCCTATCCTGTTTGTTCTTCCTGAAGTCCCTCCCCTCCCCTCCCCCGCTCTTTATCTCTCCTCCATCAAATTCATGAATCATGCTGGTTTTATCCATGGCCTTTCTACAGGTTGGTTACATTTTCCATTAACAGTCATGAAATATCCCCTGAATTGATAGCATTTATAATTCAGAAAAGATTTGCGTGTCATTCCTGCACTCTTAGCACATACAAAAACTGAAGTTTATGAGCTTTAAGCTTTGTTTGAAATGCAAACAGAAGCTCAATTCTCTGAGGCCAGCAATAAAGGTGGGGTGGGGTGGGAAGAGGGAGTGTGTAGGTGATTTATGCACTTCCAGCATCTAAAGGGGACACGTGCACAGTAGTGAGGTTCACGAGCACTTTCTGCATCTGGAGCTCTTGCATGTAGCTATGGGGGACACGCTATCAAAGAGTGTTTAAGCTCTTGAGAGCCAGTGTGGTGTAGTGGTTAAGAGCGGTAGTCTCGTAATCTGGGGAACCGGGTTCGCGTCTCCGCTCCTCCACATGCAGCTGCTGGGTGACCTTGGGCCAGTCACGCTTCTTTGAAGTCTCTCAGCCCCACTCACCTCACAGAGTGTTTGTTGTGGGGGAGGAAGGGAAAGGAGATTGTGAACCGCTTTGAGACTCCTTAAAGGGAGTGAAAGGCGGAATATCAAATCCAAACTCTTCCTCCTTCTTCTTCTTCTTCTTCTTCTTCTTCTTCTTCTTCTTCTTCTTCTTCTTCTTCTTCTTCTTCCTCTCCGCCTTGCTTACCAGACTCTGAGACAGAGTCGTGCAAAGACTCTGGAGGCAGGGATGGTTCTGGGGGTCATTCTGTGTTTGTGCTATTTTGCCTTTACACACAACCCCCAGAAAGATAACCCTCTCGTAAGTTGCGGTCGCACCATGTTCCTGAGGCATCTGTTTGGCACTGGACATTGCATAGTCCTCTGTTCTGATCTATTCCTAAAAATGCAGGTCTACGGTATTGAGGAAGCTGATCATCTGTAGTGGGGCAGAGGGGAAGCCAAGCAATTACAGTGGTTCCTCGGGTTAAGAACTCAATTCGTTCCGGAGGTCCGTTCTTAACCTGAAACTGTTCTTAACCTGAAGCACCACTTTAGCTAATGGGGCCTCCCACTGCCACCACCAGAACACAATTTCTGTTCTCATCCTGAAGCAAAGTTCTTAACCCGAGGTAATATTTCCGGGTTAGCGGAGTCTGTAACCTGAAGCATCTGTAACCTGAAGCGTATGTAACCCAAGGTACCACTGCACTGTGGGTGAATCAGAAAACCATCAACAAAAGACTAGATCATGAAAGACGGCTATGACAGAAAGAATCTCAATTCATTTTTATGTTTAAGACCATTCACCCTAAAGAACTTAATTCTGAACTGGATTGAAATTATTTTATTTGATGTTTTTCTATAGTTATATTGCTCTGTACCTTTAAATTGAATTACTGCAATTCAGTCTCCCTGTAATGAGCGCCACCTGGGAATGCTTCAGGTATCATGTAACTGGTAGCAGTGCTTACATATCCTTTTTATATATATATAAGATATTTATTAAGATTTTCAAAATATTACAAAATAAAAATAGAAAAAAGAAAAATACAAAATAAAAATAATTAAAAACAACTCAATATTTCCATTACTTATTTTTCATTAGCTTGTTTCCCGGACCTCCTCACGCCTTCCTTTTTTGTATTCCAGTTCAGTTTGTTGGTTCAGCAAATCCTTCCCCTCCTTGTTTATCCTAATCTTTAATCTTAAAATATTATAACATTAAATCTTTACCTATTAGTAATCCATTTTTCATATTCCCTTATAGCATTGCAGCTAAAAAAACCTTAGTTTCTATCCAACATCCTTCTAACATTCATTAATTTTACAATATTTCTGTAAATAGTCTTTAAATTTCTTCCAATCTTCTTCCACCGACTCTTCTCCCTGGTCTCCGATTCTGCCAGTCATTTCCGCCAGTTCCATATAGTCAATCACCTTCATCTGCCATTCTTCCAGAGTGGGTAGATCTTGTGTCTTCCAATACTTTGCGATAAGTATTCTTGCTGCTGTTGTGGTATACATAAAAAAAGTTCTATCCTTCATGTATCACCTGTATATCATTTTCATAATATTCTCTCTTAAGGCATTACATGCCGTAAACTTCATACCTGTGGTCCATAACTGTTCCCAGTCAGCCATCATTATATTATGTCCAACATCTTGTGCCCATTTAATCATAACAGATTTCACCGTTTCATTTCAACAGCAGGTTGTACATCCTTGACAAAATCTTAGTTTTGGGTTCTAACAGTTCTATTTCTAATTTTGATTTTTCCACCTGGAAACCAATTTTCTTGTCCGAATTATATGCCTCCATTATCTGATAATAATGAAGCCAATCTCGCACTTTGTTTTTTAGTTTCTCAAAACTCTGCAATTTCAGTCTATCTCCCTCCTGTTCCAGAATTTCCCAATATTTCGGCCATTTGGCCTCCATATTGAGCTTTTTCTGTGCTTTGGCTTCCATCGGTGACAGCCACCTTGGGGTTTTGTTTTCCAATAAATCCTTATATCTTATCCAGACATTAAACAATGATTTCCTGACAATATGATTCTTAAATGCTTTATGTGCTTTGACCTTATCATACCACAGATATGCATGCCATCCAAATACATTGTTAAAACCTTCTAAATCCAAAATGTCTGTGTTTTCAAGTGCTTACATATCCTTATGACCACTGCTCCATGTGCATTTTTCTAATCTATGGGGTATGTACCTATGTATGTAGCTAATGGGGCCTCCCACTGCCGCCGCCGCACCACCGCCGCACAATTTCTGTTCTCATCCTGAAGCAAAGTTCTTAACCCAAGGTACTATTTCTGGGTTAGCGGAGTCTGTAACCTGAAGTGTATGTAACCTGAGGTACCACTGTACCAAGAACAAACTTAGTTGGTCTCTAAGGTGCTACTGGACAATCATTCATATATATATATATATATATATATATATATATATATATATATATCGACCGTTAAGACCATATTCGTGGAAGACAATCTCACTTGGCTACAAGTGATCACCAAAGAAGAAGACGATACACACATACATATAGGACTGGTACTCCTTTAATCTTTTCTAAGTTTGTAACCTGAAGCGTCTGTAACCCGAGGCACCACTTTATGCATATTTTCTCATGATCGTTGTCCAATGTGTCATCATAAATAATTTTTGTACCTGTGGTTTCATGCAGTTAATGGGCTTTCAAAGCAGGTCTATTAAACAACCGGGGAGTCCACAGACATTTCTTTCAGTCCTTTGCTTACGAAGAATTAAGATAACTTTCAGCTAGAGCTACTTGTGCTCTGAGATGAGATAAGGGTTTCTTGCGAACCGTTTCATGTTCTCTACCCACGCATTAACAACTTGTTTGAACAATGTGGGATATTTGATAGTTTCCTTGTTAAAGCAAATGTTTCCATTGCACCCATGGAAAGGGGTGGCTGGTGCTTGATTTTATCTTTTGGTTTCCTGACATGTTTTTTCTAGAGTTATGCATTCATTATAAGTAGGCTTGGATTTTGGCTCTGAAGAGCAAAGTAATATTGGGTGGGAAAGTCCGAATATAAATGGTCTGAACAGTATTTGTCTATCCCTGGTGTTTTCAAGTACAGCAGGGAATGCCCCCCTCTGAAACTCTGGAAGGCTGTTGTAAGCTACATTGAGCTATATGGACAGAAGGTTGTTGTAAGCAATATTGAGCTACAGTGGTACCTCGGGTTATGTACTTAATTCGTTCTGGAGGTCCATTCTTAACCTGAAACTGTTCTTAACCTGAAGCACCACTTTAGCTAATGGGGCCTCCTGCTGCCGCCATGCCACCGGAGCACGATTTCTGTTCTCATCCTGAAGCAAAGTTCTTAACCTGAAGCACTATTTCTGGGTTAGCAGAGTCTGTAACCTGAAGCGTATATAACCCGAGGTACCACTGTATATGGGCAGATAGTTCCTATGTTCCTAGTTTAATGGAATATGTGATTGAATTGTTTATCATAGCATCATCACCATTCAATTGTTTTAATAGATGTACATATAAATTGTACATTTTTTATGGTGCCTTCCTTTCGTTACAAATGACTGTGGTTGTGTATGGCAACAAATAAAAGTTTTTAACAATTTGATCATATATAGGACTCCTCAGACACATCCTCATTGATTTCAGTGGGACTTACTCGCAGGTAAGTGCGTGTAGTCTAGGATTTCAGTCTAAGCAAAGCTTATTTTTTAAAATCACTCTTCCCCCCCCCCCCCCCATGGTAATACAATGGAAATGGGAGCAGAAACACCCTCTTGGGCAATTTCAGAATGGCTATATTATTACTTACCTCTTTTTTTTAAAAAAAGAAAGCTTTTTAATAACAAATAAAAGAGCATTGTTTAATGTTTGGATAAGATATAAGGACTTGTTAGAAAATAAAACCCCAAGATGGTTGTCACCAATGGAAGCAAAGGCTCAGAAAAAACTCAATATGGAGGCCAAATGGCCGAAGTATTGGGAAATTTTGGAACAAGAGGGTGACAGATTAAAATTGCAGAGCTTTGAAAAATTAAAAAACAGAGTACAAGATTGGCTCCACTATTATCAAATAATGCAGGCTTCTAATTTGGATAAAAAATTAGGCTTCCAGGTGGAAAAATCAAAATTGGAAACAGAATTGTTAGATCAGAAAGTTAAGAATTTGTCAAGAATGTATAACTTGCTGTTGAAATGGAATACTCAAGATGAAATGGTGAAATCTGCTATGATTAAATGGGCACAAGATGTTGGACATAATATTATGATGGCTGACTGGGAACAGTTATGGACCACTGGTTTGAAGTTTACGGCATGTAATGCCTTAAAAGAGAATTTAATGAAAATGATCTACAAGTGGTACATAACACCAGTCAAGCTTGCAAAAATTTACCATTTGCCCAATAATAAATGTTGGAAATGTAATGAAGCTGAAGGTACATTTTTTCACCTTTGGTGGACATGCCCAAAGATTAAGGCATTCTGGGAGATGATCTATAATGAAATGAAAAAGGTATTTAAATATACCTTTCTGAAGAAACCAGAGGCCTTTCTCCTGGGCATGGTCGGCCAATTGGTGCCAAAGAAGGATAGAACTTTTTTTATGTATGCTACAACAGCAGCAAGAATACTCATCGCAAAGCACTGGAAGACACAAGATTTACCCACCTGGGAAGATTGGCAGATGAAGGTGATGGACTACATGGAACTGGCGGAAATGACTGGCAGAATTTGAGACCAGGGAGAAGAGTCGGTGGAAGAAGATTGGAAAAAATTTAAAGTATATTTACAGAAATATTGCAAAATTAATGAATGTTAGAAGGATGCTGGAATGAAGTTATATGGTTTTAGCAGAAATGTAATAAAGAATTAAGTAAAAGTTGATTGATAATGGACCAAAAAGAAAAATGTAAGGTTAGACCGTTAAGATAAATTATAGAACAAAAATTGAGAAAGATGGAAAGAATTTGCGGAAAAAATTAATTGAATTAGAATACAAAAAGGGAGGTGTGAGGAGGTCGATGAAACAAGTAAATGAAAGGTAAAGATATGGAATACTGGATGTATGGTTTTTTTTAATGTTATTGTTCTTTTTTACTGTATTGTTGTATTGGTTTTTTATGTTATTCTTTTTGTGTATTGTAATGTAATGTTTGTCTTGTTAAATTTTTTGTTGTTTTCTCTCTTTTTCTTTTTTTTGTAATTCCTAAACTTCTAATAAATATCTTTTAAAAAATAAATTAATAAAAGAGGTGGATCTGCTTTCACAAAAAGTAAGCATTAAAAGGGGCGTGTTCAAACACGAGCTTTATATATCTAGAGGCCTCATGTTGTCACCCACAGAAGCATACCAGCTACTAAGGTCATATGTAGAAGCCATTTCTAATGCACCACAGCGTCACGAGCCTGTTGATGCCAGAAGCTTTGCAAAGGAAGTACAGCAGAGTTCATTCTCATTGCCCTCCCAGAACTGGACATGAAAAGGTTTGTTGGATGAGCAGAAAGGGTGGAGTACGGAAGGGCCCATTGCTAAGGTAAGTTGGCTTTGGAGGGATGGGGGAAGCTCTCCAAAGTGTGGACTGCGATTATAGCCAGTCTTTTCCTTTTAAGAGCCTCTTTTCATATGGCCCTAAACCTACATTTAAAACATGACAACTGTATTTTATTGTTAAAGGTAAAGGGACCCCTGACCATTAGGTCCAGTCGTGACCGACTCTGGGGTTGCGGCGCTCATCTCGCTTTACAGGCCGAGGGAGCCGGCGTACAGCTTCTGGGTCATGTGGCCAGCATGACTAAGCCACTTCTGGCGAACCACAGCAGTGCACGGAAACGCTGTTTACCTTCCCGCCAGAGCGGTACCTATTTATCTACTTGCACTTTGTTAGGTTATATCTTATACAGTTTTGACCCACCATGGGACACCTTGTGATGATATACTGTATGTTCTTTCAGTAATTCTTTTCACTCCTCAGGGTTCATTGCATTTCTGAGAGCAGATTCACACCAGATTCACACAACCATCTAATCAACAGAAACAGCTTCACATGTGAACCATCTCTTGCTTGAAGCAGGACATGAAGAGAAATGGAAATCCTAAAACTTTATCCAGGAAGCTGGTTCATATTTTCAATACGGTTCATATTTTCAGTAAGAAACCAGATCACTTTTCATGTTATGGGCATGTAGGCATGCTTTCAAAAAGTAAAAACCCGGAAGATTTTGTGTACGGCTCCTTGCAAAACAAAAAGGCAGAAATATCAGCAATGGGATGCATTAGCTATAACCTCGTTTGACATCTTTTCTAACACAGAGGGGGAGAAATTCAGTAGAAAATGCATCAAGTGAAACAGTTAAGGGGAAGTTTCATTAATTATACTTTTAAATTGCATTATTTTAAGATTTATTAGTACAAGAAAAACCCCTAAAGTTCTGAAGAAGCATTACCATAACATGCCTGTAACTCAAGTTGTGTTTAATGAGAGGTGCTGTTGCTTCTGCCATGAGGGTTCTCGTCCAATGAGTGATGGCTGCAAAAGAGGTCACATGCATATTCATCAAATTCAGCATGCACTTGTAAACTGGTCTTAATAGGCCATGACAGGAGAAGTTGTGTCAGGCAAATGTAACTGCACATGGGCTCGTTCCCCCAACTGGCATATATAGGTATTAATGCCCTGGTATCCACAGATGAAATATTAGCTTGCTAAAACCATCAATTGCTGGTGCTTGGTGGCAACTAAACAAGAGCGACGACTCCCTCTGCAAAAGGTGACTTCTTACAAGAGGAGAATAATATAAAATGATACAGTAAAGTTTCCACTTTGCACTGTTATTTATCGCCAATGAAAAATTGGAGGAAAAACCAGGTTTGCTGATTCAGGATACATACCCAACGTTACCTGAAGATCACAGGGAGTGGACATGGAATCAGTGCCACACAAAGCATGCCCAGCTGCAGTCCTCCCCCCTGGGATGCTATTGCCTTTATATCATTATTTTTTTGTATATAATTTTTTATTAGTTTTTTTAACATATCATTTTCAACAGTAATTAAACATACTTTTACATCTTATTCAAATTTTTGACTTCCGACTACATGGAGATGGTGGAAATGACTGGCAGAATCCGAGATCAGGGAGAAGAGTTGGTGGAAGAAGACTGGAGGAAATTTAAAATGTATTTGCAGAAATATTGTAAAATTTTTGAATGTTGAGGACATTGAAATGAATTGCAGGGGTTTTAGCAACAAGGTAAAATGCAAGATTGGATTAATAAATAGATAGACTAACAGGACATGAATTTGCTGAACTAACTTTCAAAAGGGATAGAAAAATGGGAGACGTGAAGGAGTCAGGAAAATAAGTTAATCAAAGAGGAGAAATTAAGAAAGAAGGAATTTTTGTTTTTTTATATGTGTTTTTTTCTTTTCTTTTTTGTGTTCAATGTTTGTATTTCTGTATTTTGTAACTTTGTATCTTTTTTGTTTTTTGTATTTTTCTAAACTTTTTTATGGATAAAACCTAATAAAATATTATTAAATAAAAAAACAAATTTTTGACTTCCATCAATCCTGTCTGAAAATTTTCCAATCTAATCTATCAGTATGCATTTCTTATCTTCCCTATTGCATTTCAAACTCATAACCAATATCTCTATCTTTTTCTACTTTGTAACACTTCATATATTTCTCCTTACAAAACTTCTTGTAGTCCTACTAGCATAATTTGTTGATTACAGTTGCTCTTCAAATAATTCATATACTTCTTCCAATCCTCTGTAAATCTCTGGTCCCGCAGGTTTCGAATCCTTCCTGTCATTTTGTCCAATTCTGCATAGTCCATTAATTTCGTCTGCCATTCTTCCTTCGTCGGAATTTCTTCCTGTTTCCATTTCTGGGCTAACAACACTCTTGCCACAGTTGTTGCATATAAAAACAATTTAACATCTTGCCTATTAATGTCCTGACCTATAATACCAAGTAAAGATGCTTCTGGTTTTTTAAAAAATGTATATTTCAACATCTTTTTCATCTCATGCCTTTATATCATGTTTGAAAACTTCCCAGGGGCTTCTGGCTGGTCACTGTTAGACCCAGGATGTTGAACTAGCTAGATTTGGAGAAAAGACAAAGGGTTCTTTTAAATAATACCTGCTTAACTCTTTAATTGATAAAGCAGTAGGGCTATTGTGTGGGCAGGTAATCCCTCCCCTACCTGGCCTGGTCTCCTTGGCAACGCTTCACCCAGGTGGGATTGGACAACTGACTGAGGTAGGCGGAGACCTCCAGGTATCCCACCTGAGGGAAGGCGAAGCCAAGCCTATGCTGTTGGAGCCGCTCCAGATCTAGGGGCTGCGCACGTCCACGCAAAGGGCGCCCCCCCGTTTTAAGCGTGGAGCGGTCATTCTGGACGGTTTATACCTGATTTACTGCTATATCGTTCTAGAGATGAAAAGTGTATAATTATTCAGAAAATGTAAAAGAAAACCTTTCAAAATGCAAAAATGCAGGTGTTAGTTGACTGAAAGCCTGCAAGTTATTTTTGACCAATAGGAGATGGGAGTGTTATTTAATGATAATAATAATAATAATAATAATAATAATAATAATAATAGCATCAATCACCCACCCTTCACTTTATCATCCCAGGGCAAGATAAAACAATTTAAAATACAATATTAAAAACAAGTTAAGTATATACATGTCAAGTGTCAAAGGTCAGGGTAAAGAGTTGATACTGTAACTAGTGCGTAACAAGAGCAGCAGAATGTTGCCAGAGTCAGATCCTGTCACGTGACATGCCTACTCAAAGGCAAACAGAAGTCCCCCCCCCCCCAAAAAAAAAGTTAAGACTATTTATGTCACATTCTGGAACTTTCAGTAATGTGAGGTTTTCTGTCAACGTGGAGAGGAGATCTATATTTGGTTCATCTTGTTTCATTGGGTTTTTTAAGGGATGTTTTTTGTGTTACGTGGATTCATTTCATGGTCAACAAGACTAAGGGGGGAAGAAAAATTAAAATTTACTTGGATGACATTGCGACTTGTTTAGGATTCAGGATTTAGTGATTTCATACTCAGAAAAGACACTCACCGTGACAGAACTTCCTATGGTTTAAATATTTTCACATTCTTTCAAAGTTGCAAGAATATGTTCGAAGGCGCATAACCACATAAAAACAGTAATTTAGTTTGAAAAGCTGGTAATAACAAAAAAAAACACCATATTGACAAAAATATATTATTTGTTACTTAAATATGGTATAGAACAAGTACAAATTAAGGAATACACGGTGAGATGGGCTCAGAATATCTGAGAAAATATCCCAGTGGGTGGATGGGAATAATTATGGCTGACAGCAGTATGTTCTTCCTAAACTCGGGAGTTTGAGAAAAATGCTACAAAATCATGAGCAGGTTTTATATCACACCCACAAAGGTAAATAAAATCAATTTTGAAAATGCTTTGATCTTGCTGGAACTGCCAAAAAGGAAAGGGCAGTTTTTGTTGCATGCGGTGGAAATGTTCTATGGCAAAAACAACACACTGGGTGTTGGGGGATCAAAGCAGGTTCAAAGAATTTGGGGTGATGGCCTTCCATTTGTTGACCGCTGCAAGAAATTTATACACAGGGAAGTGGAAAACAAGTACAGTACAATACAGCAAAGATTACTCACAAAATCTTCTTGATAAACTACAACTGCTGGGATAGCTCAGGCAGCAGAGCATGTGACCCTTAATCTCAGGGGTTCATGATTAAGGGGTTTGAACCTCAGGAGTTTGAGATTAATGTGGGGTTTGAGCCCCACATTGGGCAAAAGGTTCCTTTATTGCTGGGGGGTGGGCTAGATGACCGCTCTGGTCCTTTCCAACTCTATGATTCTAAGGTTTGAATCATCGATTCAAATTTACTCTCTCAGTTAATATGTACTGATAAGTATGAACACCATCACTTAATAATAATAATTTATTATTTATACCCCGCCCATCTGGCTGGGCTTCCCCAGCCACTCTGGGCGGCTTCCAAAAAAAATATTAAAATACTGCAATACATCAAACATTAAAAGCTTCCCTAACAGGGCAGCCTTCAGATGTCTTCTAAAAGTCTGGTAGTTGTTGTTCTCTTTGACATCTGGTGGGAGGGCATTCCACAGGGCGGGCGCCACTACCGAGAAGGCCCTCTGCCTGGTTCCCTGTAACTTGGCTTCTCACAGCAAGGCAACCGCCAGAAGGCCCTCGGTGCTGGACCTCAGTGTCCGGGTAGAACGATGGGGGTGGAGACGCTCCTTCACAGATATACTGGACCGAGGCCGTTTAGGGCTTTCAAGGTCAGCACCAACTCTTTGAATTGTGCTCGGAAACGTACTGGGAGACGTACTTAGACGTCACTTTGAGCCTTCATAGTTTTGAATCATCTTTCAGTTTTCTTCTAGACATTTTGGAAACATTTGTCTTCCTCAAATGTCTTAGCCAGGTGCTAGGCTCAGGACAGTGTGTGTGTGTGTGTGTGTGTGTGTGTGTGTGTGTGTTGTGCAGTTTGCTATGCATTTAGCTCCCTTAACAGAAAATATTACGGGGGGGGGGCTCTCAAATGAAGTGTTGACTAGGATCTTAAAGCAATATGTTTACATGATGTAAAAGAGTCTCCATAGCTTTCAGGCAAAGTGGACCTTACTGTAAAAATTAATCCAGCAAGTGAAAATATTTCTGTCGGAAGGAACAATAATATTTCATGACGGAGGCAATTATGGGATGGGGAGGGAGGGGCAGCAGAAAAGAAACAAATGAAAGTGTTCTCAACTGTCATGCCTTTGCTCCCCAGGAGGGTAAAACCGTTGCTTGAGAGAGCCCTCGAGACGCCACCACTTAAAGGTCAAAAAAGGAGTTCTTTTGAGGTGACATTCAAACCTTTAATAGCTGGCAGCCAGTTTTGACAATAATAATTTTTCCCTCATTGCAGTTTACTGCTCAGTTACCTGTCCATGGCAGCCTGGCTGCAGCAGTAACCCAATCTAGTTTATTTTAGGGGTGGGAGTTGAGGGTGTGCCTCCAGCCTTCCACAGCTCTATCTATAATTATGCCAACAGCGCTTCAGGTTGCATGTTAGGCCCTTGCTGAGATTAGTCATTATAATATCAGTTTACTCCAAACAGGGCTAACAGAATGGCTTGAGTAGCAGAGGTGACTCAAAGTTTAGTAATTCTTAGGGGAGGTTTACTGTCTCCTGCTGCTTTCTGTTCCACAAATTTGGCCTCCATGATGAAGGGCATTGGACACAAACATTGGTAGCTCTTCATTTCTGTCGTGCTTGACCCTGTCAAAGGTGGAGCCGGCAAAGAGGATTCACTCCAGAAGAAGAATTAGATGCCTCAGCAGGACACATTTACTTGCTGACAAATGACATTTTTAGGAGGCCTCTTCGAAGTGCTGAAAAGAGCTGTCCATCTTCACGGGATGGTATTAGAAGGTCCTTGGGCTAAGGCTCAGGGCTGAAAAGGAGAGGACTGAAGTGTGACGACGTTGCTTCAGATGCCACTGAGGCTGAGAACTGAGCTGTGCCACTTCAGCCTGCCAGTAGGGACATGGAGTGCTATGAAACTCCCTGGAAAAGGAGGAACGGAAACCACCTAGCATGCCAAACTAGTACTCTTCTCCTTGGCATGTTAATTGTCAACATGGAGCGAGTTCTTTCTGTGGAGGATCATTCAGTCCGTAGAGTCTCCACATGCAGGTGTTAATGCCAAAGTCCAAATATAGGTTTACCAGCACTGCAAGAAGAACCAGCGCATGAACTCAGAGTAAGCACTACAAAAAGGAAGGCAAAGGTTTGTCTTCTGCGTTGGTAATAATTTGTATAGGTTCAAAAATATACAGGCTATTAGGGTTACCAGACATCCCCAGTTCCCGGCGACAGTCCCCAGATTTGCAAATCTGTCCTCAGGAAGTGTGGCAGCGGCAGCCTCAGCAGTCCGGAGCCAGCCTGGTAGCGCAGTTGGCTCTGGCTGGCTTCAGGAGCTGCTCACTGCCACCGCCACTGCTGAAGGGGAACCAGGGACGTCCGGTGGTACAGATCTCCTGCCCCCTTCCCCCTTTGTTTTGGCATACTGGGGGAGGCTTGGGAGTCGTGAGTGGGTGACCATTGCCCAGGAGGGGCACAAAGTGCACAGTTTCTCTGCCAAGCAAGGTGCAAAGCCCTTCTTCCTTTCTTTTTAATTTCTTTTTTCCAATGCAGAATCATAACAAAAAATACAAACATTGAATCCAAAATAATACTATACAAAAAAAAGGAACATACAAAAAAGGGAAAAAAACAAAGGAAACAAAACTAAACTAAACATAAACGAAAAAGCACACATCTACAGAAAAAAAACCATATCATTACGTACATAAACACGTATTGACTTCCTTCTTTTGTTCTAAGACCTCAAAAAATTTACTCTTACTATATTGTTGTGTCTAATTAGATTACTTCCACCTTTGTACTTTTTTTTAACACCATTTTTCTTTTTCTTTAACCCTGTAAAGCATCATTCATTACATACCAATATACTTACTCCAGAACAATGTTTTTTCATATACTCTTTAGCACAACCCCATTCTTTTAATAATTTCTGGTCCGATTGTCCCCTTATGTATGCTCCAGTTACTTACTTATGTATGCTGTGAGTCTTGCCAGATTTATGTATTCACAAAATTTAATTTGCCAATCTTTCACTGATGGAATTTTTCTCCCTTTCCAGTTTTTTGCTATAAGCATCCTGGCAGCTGTTGTTGCATAAAGGAATACTTTCCTTTGATTTTCGGGAATATCATTTGTAATTAAACCTAAAAAGAATGCCTCCGGTTTTTTACTGAAAGATAATTTAAACATCTTTTTGAGTTCTTCATAGATTTCATTCCAGAATTGTTTAATAGGTCGGCATTCCCACCACATGTGAAACATTGTTCCTTATTGTATAACATGCCGTGAATTTAATATCTTTCCATAATTTCTCCCATTATTCCAGCCGAATTACATATCCTATCTCACATGCCCATTTAATCATAACTTCTTTTACTTCTTCATCCTTTAATTCCCATTCTAATAATAAATTATACATTTTAGATATATTCTTTTTTGAGTTTTGTAATAATACTTTTTGTAATTTTGATTCTTCTTTTTCAAATCCAATTACTTTATCCTGGTTGAATATTTGTGCAATTTGGTGATATTGTAGCCATGTGGTACAGTATTGGGTCACCTCTTCATATGGTCTTAGTTTTAATTGGCCCTGTTCTTCCTTTAGGAGCTGCTGGTATGTTGCCATTCTTCCTATAGTTTTTTTCTTTTTAACCGAAATTACTAGCGGTGAGACCCACCATGGTGTTTTCGGTTCTAACAACCTTCTATGTCTCACCCAGACCTTGTATAATGCATTTCTAATTACATGGCTTAGAAATTCTTTATGTACTGCCACTTTGTTATAAATTAGATAGGCATGCCAACCATATCTGTTGTTCCATCCCTCCAAATCCAAAATGTCACTGTTATCCAATTTGATCCAATCCTTGATCCAAGTAAAGCATGCCGCATCGTAATATAGTCTCAGGTCTGGGAGTCCAAAACCTCCCCACTCTTTTATGTCGGTTAATAATTTATGTTTGATCCGTGGCTTTTTGCCTTGCCATATAAACTTAGTTAGGTCCGTTTTCCATTTTTTAAAACAATCATCTTTACCTATTATGGGAATCATTTGGGAAAGGAACCGAAGTTTTGGTAAGATATTCATTTTAATAGCCGAAATTCTACCCCAGAGTGTTAAATTCAATCTTGTCCAAGTTTCCATTTCTCTTTTTGTTTCTTCCCATTTTTTTTATAATTATCTTCAAACAAATTTATATTTTTCATTGTTATTTGTATTCCTAAATATTTCACTTTTTTACAATTTGTAATCCAAATTTTTCTACCAGGTCATTTTTCTCTTGATCTCCCATGTTTTTTACCATTACTTTCGTTTTTTCTTTATTCGAAGCAAAAAAAACTGGGCAATGGCTGCCCGCCTGCCACTCCCAAGCCTCCCCTGATCAGTCAAAACAAAGGGGGGAGGGGGAGGATATCGGGGGAGGCTCGGGAGCCATGGGTGGGTGACACACCATGGCTGTTTTTAAAAAACTCTGTGCATTTATGTTTCACAGGGTGCGAAAGAAGGGCTTTGCACCTTTATACAATATGTATGTGTGCTTGGGCCCAGGGTCTTTTGCCTCACCATCCGCACTACTGACTCCCTGTTGCTACTCAGCTTCAAAAAAAAAAGTGTCCCCGGATTCATTGGAAAAAATCTGGTAACCATATATTAAGTTGCAGTTCAGCAACCGTCAGCATTCAACAATACCCCTTCAGGTGGTCTTTACAAAAATTAAAGAGAGAAATGCTAATGAGTCAGAGAGTTTCACCCCATATAGAACAAGCAACCCACTTTTCCATTTACATTTCAAGTTTAAATCAGGGTGTGTGGTATTTGCTTTAACTCTCAGCTTTTGTTGTACGTCACAGGGTCAGCGTGGTGGGGTACACATCTGAAAAATAAATTTTAAAATGCCAAGGGAAAAGTCCCTGATTTTGTTCAGTGGAGACTTAAAAAGACACACAACCCAGGCATGTGCACAATCCTCAAGTCCTACAGACATTTCCTAGGCAATGAGCCCCACTGAACACCATGAGGTTTACTTCTGAGTAAACATGCAGAGGACAGTGAAGCTTCACTGGAGTCACTGAGGGTTTTAATCCATAAATCTCCCAAGCATCTTGTCATCTGGTGGCCATCACCAAATGGAATGTGGTGTACAAATGAAGAACATTCCAGAATCCTGAACCACTGCTGTAGCACAATCACGCAAAAGCCCTCTTATATATTTATCTCCAAGGGCCAAACTAGACCTGATGTTAAATGTAAGTCAACACTTAATGGGCTTTAAAGATATCAGAAAAGCCTGGTGGATCAGGCCCATGTCCCATCTGGTCCAGCCTTTTATTCTCACAGTGGCTGACCTATGGGAAACATGCAAGCAGGATTCAAGCACAAGAACCCTCCTGTGGTTTCTAGCAAATGGAAATTCAGACGCATTGCTGCCTCCAGCTGTGGAGACAGAAGAGGAGGAGGAGGAGGAGGAGTTTGGATTTGATATCCCGCTTTATCACTACCCTAAGGAGTCTCAAAGAGGCTAACATTCTCCTTTCCCTTCCTCCCCCATGACAAACACTCTGTGAGGTGAGTGAGGCTGAGAGAAGTGTGACTGGCCCAAGGTCACCCAGCAGCTGCATGTGGAGTAGCGGGGAAGCGAACCAGGTTCCCCAGATTACGAGTCCACCACTCTTAACCACTACACCACACTGACAGAGCATAGTCATCAAGGAGAGGGCCGTCAGTAGCCCTCTCCTTCTCCATGAATTTGTCTAATCCTCTTTTAAAGCCATCTAACTTGTGAGACCAAGTTAACTATGTGCTGTGGAAAGAAGGACCTTCTCTTATCTTTCCTGAATGTTCCAACATTCATCTTCATTGGATGCCTAGGAGTTCTGAGACAGGAAGAAAAACCTTTCTCTGTCCACTTTCCCCATGCCAAGCATAGTTTGATGAACATCTATCACCTCATCACCTGTGTCACCTCATACCTGCATTTTCTCTAAACTCAGAGGTCCAAAATTCTGCAACCTTTCCCTCTAGGAGAGCTTCCGTATTTTTTCAATGAGGATCATACAGCACGAGTTGGGGGAGGTGGGAGGCAGGCAGGATCTAGGACAAGCGGAGAAAAGTTTTGTTTTTTTCCGTAGGAGGCAGCATTGCATTATTTTGCATTTGCTAGACACGTTGCATTTCTACGGTTTGCATTTGTGCGAGAAAATGAGCATCCTAACACTTGGTGCTGACAGAGTTAATATGAATGTGGAGTTAGGGAAGGATGTGGGATATGCCAGTAGTAACACTGAGGGCAGCAGAGGTGACTGAAAGTTTAGAAAGCTTTAAAGAGAGTTTACTGTCTCCTGTTGCTTTTGTGTTTCAACAAAACTGCCCGGTGTAAAACCAACATTGGCCGGCAGCAGTGGGAATACATTTCAGTCACTCTTTAGCAACACTTTTATTTCCATCATACTTGACCACAGCAGGCTGCAACCCGGCAAAGAGCGTTCCTTTGAGAAAGCAAGGAGACAATTCGGCGGCGGTGGATTTACTGTGTGAAAATCAGTGTTTTAAGGGCTTCGAGAAAATGGAGAAACGAATGCGCTTTCCCCATTCTCTTTCACAGCTTGACTCTCATCTTGTAAAACTGTTAATGCTAAATAATTCAAGAGTTTTCTATGGAACTTAAAATTAGGCTGTATCGAGTGCAGCGACTTTGTGGTTAGTTTGAATTTGCATTTGGGTTGCCAAAGATAAGCATAGACATGAAAAAAAAATGGAGGGTTCTTTTCCTCCCCCAGCCCCCCAGTGAACAAAGGGAATTTTGTACACATCTTCTTAATGGAAATTTAGACATGCTGAAGAGTGGGACGGAAAAAGCACAATGTGACTGTTCGTTCCTGCAGTGCACCTGTTACGCCTCAGAGAAGTGTGTTTGCTAATTTTAATATCATACTTTCCTGTTCAGCGTAGTGGCCAGCCTAGTCCCCTCCATATTCCCAAGGTATAGTCAATAATACTTTCGGTGAAATTACTCAGATAATAGGGCAATTAGATACAAAGCTTTATCAGTGGTGACGCAGAGCGAAATGGTGTTCCCTAATGATATTAAGATAGCGTTGCTTGTAGGTCTGCCTATATACCCAAGAACAGAGATTTAAAAAATTATAACACTCGGTAAATAGTATCATAAATGAATAAGTAGATGTCCATATTGGCAGTGTCTATTCTAATGATGCTTATGCCTTTGGTCAGCTCAACACTGTGCTTTCAATGGGACTGGAGTGTTGCCAGTCCCCCACCACCACCACCTCCGACTTACGATTCTTCAGATTCCCACTGTAAAGTTGTGCTTGCCTCAGTTTGAAGAACACAGACACGTTACTGAACATTTTCCTTTTCCTTCTTCCTCCAGCTCTTCCCACTGCTAAACAAAAAGCCCACTGTGCAGATTTGAAAGTGGTGTCTGTTCGGCAGTAAAGAAAAATGGAAATACTACTCCACCTCAGTGTTAGAAACAGAGATATGAAAGCTAGGAGCTGAAAGGCACCTTAAACCGAGGTTATGAGCACAACTACGGAATGTCTGGGCGCGCTTTTTTATAACAAGGATACAAAGCCGAAAATGAATGAACTGCAGCTAAAATATTATGTTCACTTGTCACATGGGCTAGTCCTTCCCCTGCCCACCTCCCATATATTCTTAAGAGGGTCTCTTCTCCAGTCTTCAGAAAGGAGCTGGAAGTGGGGAGGCAGAAAAAAAGTCATTTTTTTCCTTCCACTCTGCAGTTTTAATCTGAAATCTTAGTACTGCGCCCAGAGCTCAGAAACTGCTCGTGCTAATGATATTCCCTGTCGCAAAATGTGCCTAGAACAATGGGAGTTTCAAACACTGCTCCAGCGGCCTACACATGTGTTCTTCAGGACCTGGACATTGTTTCTGGCCAGTTTCTTTTCCCTCCTAATTTTGATTCAATGATATTTCCATATTGTTTCTTTAATTTATTGCATTCTTTCCACAGAAGAGTTTCATAGGGTCTTACCAGGGCCGGCTTACCCATAGGCGCTAGGGGTGCGGGGCACCCGGGCGCCAGGCTCTCAGGGGCGCCAGGCTGAGAGTCCAGGAGTCCAGCAATTGAAGAGCCAGGCCAGCTGACAGCCGCTGCCGAGCAGAGCAGAGCCTGACGGAGCGCCACAGGCTTTTCTGCTGCAGGTGCTGAGGCAGCCGGCTGGCTCTACCCTCCTGCAGGCCTGGGATTGGTGGGATGTCAAGAGACCCGTGCAGCGCATGCATGCTGCTCACAGGAGGTGCGCAGCTTCCCTCCCAAGCTTCTGTGGGGATTGCTCTCTTTCCACCACCTGCAGTGGCATGGGAGAGAGTTGCGTGCCCACCCAAAAAGCTCAACAACTTTGGCCTGCCCCCCCCAAAAAAATTGGGGGACACTGGGCGGTTTTTTGCACCGCAGTGTAGCATATGCTAAAGACGGCCCTGGGTTTTACAGCAATAAAATACATGCAAATAGAATTCATACAATCGCAGGATTTAAAACCAAAAATAGCATACTCAAAGTGGCCCTGCATTAACAGTAATCAATAAAGGAACATGCATTTTCTGCATGCAACACAGGCATTACAGTGGTACCTTGGGTTACATATGCTTCAGGTTACATACGCCTCAGGTTACAAACTCCGCTAACCCAGAAATAGTTAAGAACTTTGCTTCAGGATAAGAACAGAAATTGGGCTCCGGCGGCGCAGCAGCAGTTGGAGGCCCCATTAGCTAAAGTGGTGCTTCAGGTTAAGAACAGTTTCAGGTTAAGAATGGACCTCCGGAACGAATTAAGTACTTAACCTGAGGTACCACTGTATTGCCAGAAAAGTCTCTGAACTGAAAGCATGGTACAGTGGTACCTCGGGTTACAGATGCTTCAGGTTACAGACTCCGCTAACCCAGAAATAGTACCTCGGGTTAAGAACTTTGGGTGAGAACAGAAATCGCACAACGACGACGTGGCAGCAGCAGGAGGCCCCATTAGCTAAAGTGGTGCTTCAGGTTAAGAACAGTTTCAGGTTAAGAATGGACCTCCAGAACAAATTAAGTTCTTAACCTGAGGTACCACTGCATATTGATTCTTGCACCTGTCTTCCTTACTTTTCTCTCCTCAGATTCCCTCGGTTTCCATTATTTTCATCCATCCAACATCAAGATCAAGGAATAACACACATCCATATCTTTTTAAAAAAATAATAAATGGAGTAAAATATATTCTGAGGGCTGGAGTACAACTTTACTGCCATTCCAGCAACATAGTTAACCCTGGAATTTCTTCTACCACATCTTTAATTTACTTCTCCCCAGTGGTAATTACTGCTTTGCAGAGGAAAACCCGTTGTTTCTACTCTTCTGCCTTATCTTGCAGTGAAGAAGGCAGCAAAAAATGTTTTGTCGCTTCCCTGTGACTCAGCAAAAAGTGGGAGTAAACTGACCTTTCGTTTCCTCCTTTCTCCTTCTACAAGCTCAGCTCTTTCATCCAGGAAATGAATGAGGGTTAGTCAGTTATTAAGCTACTTTTCTAGGACCTCATGGTTTTAATGGTAATACTTGTGGGGAAAGGCAGAGAATAAAAATATGTAAGGAAGAATGTAATTTTGTACACCTTAATTAGGTGAAAAGACGGCCTTGGGCTGTGCCTTTTTTGTGCAATGTACCAGCTATTTTGCACCTATGTCTTGACTCATACATTAGTCAAGACACTAGCTCAGAACCAAAGAGGAAGCTCTGGACTCCACCTTTGTCTTACAACTAAGCCCGGTGCCACCTAATGACTAAATTATGATGCTATCCACATAATGTCCTGTGGTCCACCAGTGGCCTTCACTGCAAGGTCAACCACTTGAAAACTTCCATTGTGGCAGCTCTCCCTGTGTGGAATGCTGAATGTTACAATGTTCCTGTGTCCTACGTTTGTTACCATTTGACCAAGTCTGCATGTAGAAAAACCCCATGTTGTTTTAAAGCTATGGCTACACAGGGAGTGATCAGCTGTTTCCAACCAAGAGGTAAGGTGCACCAGATAACCACCACCAGACGGTGAGATCATGAGATGCAGAGCGAATGGAACTACCAAATCTGGGACCCAAGAGCATGGTGGTGAGTTAGGAAAATGAGTTGAAGAAGGGAGAAATAAAATCAAGACAGTTAGTATACCTGCTAGATCATGTTCTGGATAGTGGTAACAGGGTTTTGCTTTGTTTTGAGAGAGAGAGAGAGAGAGAGAGAGAGAGAGAGAGAGAGAGAGAGAGAGAGGATGAAGAAAGCACGGGATTTAGGATGAATAATTAGAAGTTTACTGTTGGCCATAATCTATTTAACATACTAAAGAGATTATGTCAGAGGGACAGGAAGACATGAAGAACTGGCATAATGGATGGGGAGGGCCTGCCCATGGAAGTCTTCAGAAGAACGTTGTTATAAGTTATCTTCCTGTTTGCTCCAGACCAAGAATGAGAGCAGTCATGCCAGTTATATTCCTAATGTAATTGGTGCAACTTTCGTCGAAGAACAGGACAGGAGTGACATTACGCTGAAAAGTGAAATTGCGTAAGTGTAATATATCTCTGTTCTTTGAGCAGATACTAATTGAATATGGGTATTAATGGTTATAAGGCTCTTCTTAATACGTAAATCATATTTTACGGCACAAATTCATAGCAATGACAACGTGTCATAAATAAAGATTTACAGGTTTAATAACAGCAGTTTGATTGGCATTGAACAACCATAGGAAAGGAAATACTAAATTAGTTCAGTTCTCCAACAGTGTTTAGTTTTATAGCGTGTTCTTCATTAAAAAGGATTTGAGTATATCTGAACTTTGTCAGCGTTTCTCCAAAAGTAGTGACTCTTGAGAACAGAGGTTTATATATTTATATATACCACGTTACCTTTAGATGCCCTTTTCCATGTGCCCCCATGGTTTGATGAAAAGCAGATAGAAGGGAGTCTTCTCAGTGGTGGCATTCCTCCTTTGCAACACCTTCCCCACATTTGGGTATGAACCATTATGCCCGTTCAATACCAGACGAAGAACTTTTTAATCTACCAGGCCTTGTGCTGCTTTTCTGTCCAGGTGCGGATTTCATACTGATTGCTTAAGCTGCTTAGTTGCCTGCATTTGCATTTGATTGTTTTTAACATATGAACTGTCCAGAGGATGTGGTTAAGTGGGCACTGCTGTATAGAAATGTCATAAATAAATACCGTATTTTTTGCACCATAACACTCACTTTTTTCCTCCTAGAAAGTAAGGGGACATATCTGTGCGTGTTATGGAGCGAATGCCTGCGGGTGGCAGGGGGGATCTGCTGCAGTCGTGAGCAGAGGATCCATGGTTCCCTTTCCTTCCCTCCTCTGTGGTTACAAAGCATGGATCCACATGGATCCTCAGGATTTTTGCATTGGGCTACTCCAAACTCACTGTCAGATCACATGTCTGTGGCCACAGCATGAACCACAAAAATCATATGTCCACTATTTCGTTTAGAATATTTTTTTTCTTGTTTTCCTCCTCTAAAAACTACGTGCGTGTTATGGTCTGGTGCGTGTTATAGAGCGAAAAATACGGTACATTTAAAGATCTCAATAAGCAGACCATCCAAAGCAGAAGGTGGATGAGCTGAAGATGGTGGAACTGCCAAATTCAAAGCCCTACGGGGATCAAACCAGTAAAACATAAAGTGGGGAAGCTGAATTTTCCCATCCCCCCCCCCTCATTATTATTATTATTTTAGATTTTCCTTCCCATTGATCTGGAAGCAAATCTTTTCACAGCACCCAGGAGAAAGCTTCTGAGGATGAAACTTCCTCTCTGCTGGATGTACTGGGAGATCAGGAAAATTCAGTGGCCTCACAGGAAAATTCAGTGGCCCCAGGGACTACAGGATTGTAACTTGAATCTAGTTTTAGTACTGCTGCAATTTCAGGTTTTTCTTGCTCACTATTTACGGTAAGTATTAAGTACTTAATACAGTCACATGGCTCTCAACAGCCACTTTTGTGTTCCTGTACCAATAGGAACTTTTACCACCTTGTAACTAAGCTAAGTTTTACTGCTTGTGCAACTTTACTCAAGCACATAAACCTGAACTTTGAAGCGTTTGTAAGTAACCCAGTTTTTAATTACCAAATATGCAGTCTTTTCCTTTGTTGGGGGAAGAGGGAAATTTTGGATCTCACTTGGAAGAGCATATTTTAAAGGTCTAACATCCCATATTTCTGTGCTTTACTGTGCTGCATATTGTATGACTTTAATTCTCTGCTGGGTTTTTTGAATCTTTGTATCCAGGGAAATATCTATCTATCTGTCTGTCTATCATCTATCTATCTATCTATGCCAGCAGTCTGTTGTTGTTCAGTCGTTTAGTCATGTCCGACTCTTCGTCACCCCATGGACCAGAGCACACCAGACACTCCTGTCTTTCACTGTCTCCTGCAGTTTGGTCAGACTCATGTTGGTAGATTCGAGAACACTGTCCAACCATCTCGTCCTCTGTCGTCCCCTTCTCCTTGTGCCCTCCATCTTTCCCAGCATCAGGGTCTTTTCCAGGGAGTCTTCTCTTCTCATGAGGTGGCCAAAGTATTGGAGCCTCAGCTTCAGGATCTGATGCCAGCAGTCTACTTAACAATAATTAGTCAGACAGGTCATGAATCTCTTCAATTATTTTATCTTTCTTTTGCCTTCATTATTTGTAGGCATGCATACCCATCATAAGGATAACAGTGGACTTAGCTGCCACAATGTGCTGCGTACTGAAAGGCTGAATCTGTTCAGGAGCCCTCTATGCATGACCTCTACACGTGAAGTCTGCAAAACAGTTTAGAAATATATAACTGTAGATCAGGTTGAGGAGGAAGATTGTGGTGGCAATGTGGAATAGGAGTTAAGATTCCAGGAGATATGTTAATATTTCATGTTAGAGAGAGTTTCTGCTTAATTGTATTGGAGGAGCAAAGTTTGTCTCCCTTTGGTACATTTCTTAACTTCAGTCACCACCACCAGCAGCATTGTCACTTTTTTTCACAATGGCTGGGAGGGTCCTATTGTCCTCAGGTTCTGCTTGTGCGCTGCCAGTCTGCCAGTCTGGTTGCCAGTTCATGCCAATCTGATTGGCCAATCTGGTTGGCCACAGTGAGTTCTAGGTTAGATGGGCCCATTGGCTCCTTATGTTCTTGAGCAGAAAGGCTTTGTGATTTGTACAAACAGTACAATTACTCAGAAATTAATGGGGATGATAAAGGGAAAGACCTCAGCACCTGTGGTTTGCATAAACTCCTCGGCTTTCAAAAGAATTGTGTAATTTGAAAGCAGATTATATGCACTCAATTAAAACTTAACATTTCCCCTGGCGTATTGGTTTAGAGAGTGTTGTAATGTTATTCCTCCGGTTTTCAAATTTTACGCTCCAAGTATAGATGGGGTTCTTTCCTAATAATCTTAAAATTAGTCAGGCTCTCCTTCCCCAAATTTAATTAAAGCCAGCATCACTGCTCTCCTGAAGAAAAGCTGAGTTTGCATAATGGAAAGCAAAACAATTTTAAGAAAAGGCTGTATTAATCATGATTATTACAGCAAATCACAATAAATACTGTTCTTCTAGCCAAGAGACAGATTGATAATAGTACTGCACTCTAACTAAGCAGGTAGTAAGAGCCTCCCACATAAGCATTCATTAGATTTTGTTTCCTGAATAAGGAAGCAGCAGTCTATTCTGGACTTGTAGCCATTTTCGGAGTGTTCAGCATATTCTTCTAAATGCCTGCAGTTCTTCTGAGACTGTACCACTTTAGAATGCAAATGGATGAATCACCCAATAGTAGGAAATCCTCAGAACCAAAAGCCTTCCCTTTTTCTTTGAGCATCATGCCTTTTAGATTGTGAACCAGAGGCCTTAATACCAATCTTGTAGCCTTTTAGGTGGAATAAACAAAACAAAACCAAACATCTACCTTCTGAAATAGGATGTGTAGCTCTCACTATTGCCCAAGCAGGCGCATTCTGTGACCCAGAAGAGCAGCAAATGACACCAGGTGTTGTAATAAAACCAGTCCAAATATTTATTTACTGCAGCAGGCAGGTCAAGGGTTTGCATGGCAGTAGGGCGAGGATCAATTCATCATTCCACTCGCCCATGGAGGTGGAATAGGATCTGCTGTGGCTGGACTACACCAAACCCGTAGAGTCAACAGGTTTCTCTGGCCAGGCAGAGACCCCAACGTGAGCTTGGGGATGTAATCACCAATCCTCCCCTCAGGCCCCTTATTGGGGCCTCCTTGACTATATGTTGCTTCTGCCCTTTATTCTGCCTCACGAAATAGTCACAAATCTCACTGAGACTTCTTCCCATGAGTCCATGCAGGATTCAAGATGTGGGTGAAATTCTGCCCCCATTTGCATCTTGACTGGGCCAACCACCACCAAGCGATGCAGTCTCACATGGACTGGGCGTGGAGCACAGCTTCCAGTAGCTTTGGGCGAGTGTCTCTGAAAGACTCACACAATCTATCTTGGGAAAGGAGTTTTGGTCTAAGTGTTCATTTGCTTTCCTTTCAGCTCTGCACATCTATAATCTAAATTAAGGACAGGAAAAGTCTACCCTGATTTAATCCTGATTAGCTTTGACTGGCATAGATAAGTGAAGTCTCTGGATATGCAGTTCAGTATCAATTTTTGGTTTGTGTCAATTTCAACTTCATTCAGAAAGTCCATTCCAACCCATTACCACACATTAATCTGTGGATCTTAAAATCTATATTTTAAGTACATATTTTATCTCAAGGCACACATTTCTAGATGAATTTTATCCAAAAGTACACATTTTATACAGTGGATTTTAGTACCTTTTTTCAGCGAAGAACTGTCAACATTTTGAAAAGTGCTAAATCCCAAGAGTAATTGTGCTGCAATCTGCACATAAGTTCAGGAGAAGTAGACAAATGAGGTTAGTTTTCACTGTATTCACAGAAATCAGTTTTCTCAAACTTGCCATATTTGTTGTGAAATACATTGGCTAGAGGGTTGAACTACATGTTATATACATTCAACTGAATGCAAATTTCCTCTGACTTTTTTGGGGTTGTTTGTGAGAAAAAGAGTCACAGGAGGTTGCGACCAGGAGCAAAGAAAGAGTAAATGGGGAAAAGAATGTATCTCTTTCAACACCAGATATATTTCTGCTTCAAATCACCCCAGGCAGCTTTTTCACCTGGTTTAGAAAAGATACAGATCCCAATATTTTTCCTCCATAGAGATAAAAGCAGCCTGAAGGAGTAATTTGAACTACACAAAAAAATTAAGCAGGCCTCCCTGCTGCCCATCCTCTGCTCAAGATTGATTATGCCACAATCATTTTTTGTTTTTGTTTTTCTGTTTCACAAAAAAAAGTTGAGGGAAAGTTACTTGAAACTATGTGTAATGTGTAGCTTGCCCCAGACTGTCTTATCGTTTGCTGGTCTGATTTCTGTGTCTTCTCTGCTGACAAAACCATTTCCCTTTTTTATTTGTAACAAACCCTGTTTGAGGCTACAGTTCTCTGTGTGCTTACTTTGGAGTAAACCTTATTAAATTCCAGAGGACTCGTTTCCAAGCCACCACAAAATAGGAGCAGACTGCACATCAGTCAAGTTTTGCTCTGTCTTCTTCTCTTGAAGGAAAAAATAAATTACCCCATGCCTACATTTTTTTTTACTCCTCTTTCAGAAGCAGCCATATTTAATACACATTTCAGAATTCAGATGTGGCCGCATGGGGAAGAAACTTCCACCGACATCTCTTGTATGTGCTGGAAGCATGATCTGCTTTATCCACAAGCACAACTGTGTAAGAAAGTTATTAATACAGAAAGGGCAATACTGTGCTCCCCCCCCCCCCAATGCCATTTGCTGGTGGTATACTCACTGGCTAATTCTCTCTGCTAGTATTCTGAAAGTGTGTGACTTCTTATGAGGCTACTCTTCCTGCAAAGGATACTGAAACTGCCCTGTTTCCCTGATGAAAGAGCTAGGCTTATTCCACCCATACCAACCCCATCCATCCCAACATTGATTTTTGACTGGGGTGCCCTTTAGAAGCTGTCAGCCATCCATTCAAACAAGCGGGGGGGGGGAGCTGCCATATTGAAGGGCCTCCTTGACTTTATTCCTCAGAGGATGTTCCCTGTCATGTCTTTGCAGATGTTTTCGCCATATATTTGTGTCTCAAACAGTCTATTAATTCCCCATCCAGAGGCTCCATGCAATTAATGGTGCTTTTTGAACAACTAGACTACTGCTGTGGAAATCAGATGCTGCCAGTTTTCAACATACTTGCCGTCTCCCCCCCCCTTTTCTTTTTTTGCAAGAGGAGACCACATTCCCTAACACAGTCATGTCCCTGTGCAGCTTTTGATCCCGTTTTCAAAATGTGAATGTTTATAGATAATGGGCTCAGTTATCGCCAGTGAAAACAGATTTTGCTTTCACTTATCTGAAGCCAACAATTCTGGCTTGTTGTTGCACAACCAAACAATGTCTAAAAAGGCATTTGGTCTTGGATGAGATCACCAACATCTGTTGCTGAAAATTATTATATTTAATCCTTAAGTATAGCCAAGGCGGTTATATAAGGGCAAAGAACGGCTTTGCAGATAAGTTAGGGGGATGGGAGTTTTATCAGCCTCTCTAACGTTTCCTGCCCACTTGCATGTTACAGGCTGGCTTGATCATTAGGTCTGGCAAATGCCTACAAAGACAACGCAATTTATAGGAGTGGCGTGTATTTTTTTTTAGTAAGAGAGAGGTTTCTGTTCAAATGTAGTATCAGTCTTCCCAGGGGAAATGTCAAGGGGTTTTGCATCTCTAATTGCGCTGAAAAGCAGTAAGGTTGAAACTTCTGGCAACAAAATTGGAGGTGGGTGGAAATATGAATCTATGATCGAAAGGACTCCCATAGATGCAGACATCAGAGTTTTCCTCTTTCTTTTATTCTTCATCATTCAGTTTACAGTGCTGTACTGGAGACCATTTCTAAGGTTCCCTGAATTTTTTTGGGGTGGGGTGAACAGCTTGTCTGAAAAGAAGTTCAGAAGCCAAACGCACGTAGCTCTCTCTTCAGCCCTTGGGATCTGATTCCTATAGCTTTTGATTTGAAAATGCCATGGGCTTTTTAATTGGCAAACTGAAACTGTTCACCGCTAAATGTCACTTTGCTTCCAGTAAACTGAAACTGCTGGTAACAAGTCTTGTTCTGACCAGCTAATCAAAGCGGTTCAATGAAATGTGTCATTCAATTGACAAGCTAAAAAAATACAAATGGAACCATGTCACTTTGGTTAACAGGGGCAGGTGAGGCAGGATAAATCTGAAATAGTCCAAGCATTTAATTTCAACTTTGAAACTAGAATACAAGCCTGGGTGATATGAACCAGCTCAAGAATGTCCCAAGGCTTGAGTCTTATCTTGTCTTGCTGTACCCAGTGTCCTAAAGAAGTATACAAGCGACAAGGCCTTAACACTTCTGGCAACCAGATTATGGAACATTCTCCTAGCAGATATTTGCCTTTATTTGCCCATTTTAAAGCCCTTACTAAAAACTGGTTTAATTCCAGGTGACATTCAGCAATTAGGGCCTGTGCCTGAGGGGGTTTTCAATGCTTATTGCTGGTAGCTGCTTTTATTTTTAGTCCATTTTCTTATGGTAATGTGTACTGTATTGTAATATGCCAGCTTAAGTGTGCTTGCGTACAGGCAAAAGGTCTCTAGATTTGTAAATGAATGAATGAATGAATGAATGAATGATGCATTTTCTTGCTAGCCACACTAGGACAGGTAAACGTGCCGACGCTGTTTCCATCAGCATGCCACCAAAATGTAGGGGGAAACAGAGAACAAGCATGGGCTTTGAGCCAAGCCAAAAATAAATGTCCACAGGGCCAAAGAGAACTGAGTGAGCTAAATTCATAAGAAAATATTCATCCTCTGGTAGGAATGTGGCAGGTAGGAATCATATTTAGAGGTAGGGGACAGTGAGGTCAGAACTGGGCAAGAACATGGTCAACAACCGCCTATGCAGCTTGCTGGTGTCATCAGTGCATGCTTGCATGGAAAACCGCTGGCAGCGGTGTGCCTGTATGGCAGGGGTTGGCAAAGCTTACCGGGCATGGCATGGGCCGGATCACTCCCGTGGAGATCCTCTGTGGGCTGGACTGGCGCAGCGCGACACTGGAAATCGCTTCTGCACATGCCCAGATGCCAAAAATCATGCCTGCGCAGAAGCGACTTTCGGTGTTTGGGCATACACAGAAGCGATTTCCAGCACCGTGGACATGTGAAGACGCGATTTCCGGTGTCTGGGCATGCGCAGAAGTGATTTCCAGAGCCGCAGAAGAGAGTCCCCACTCTCTTCTCAGTTCGGGAGCAGATCAGGGGCTGGTTAAACAGCCTTCGTAGGCCACTTCCAGCCCATGGGCCTGAGGTTGCCGACCCCTGCTGTATGGTGCTGACCTCACCACCACCTGCCTCTAGAGCTGCCATGACTGGGGAAATAATAACCTGAGACCCAAATTTCTTCCCCGTAATCTAGGTTATGCATCTTGCACCATTCTAAGAAGGGGGGGAAAGGATACCCTTCTGTTTGAGAATCAGCTCTTCTTACAGTATTGTGTCCTCAGCACCCTGGAAAAAGCCCCACACTCATGTGCAACTCGATGAAGTTGTGTACAAGTACACTTTATAAGAGCCAAATAATAAAAGTGTAGAAGAGGACATAGGCCAAAGCCTACAGCAAATTTAGTACTATCCAAACACTCGTTAATGAAGATTGGAATGTCACCCATCTTTTATTTAATAAGGCTTTCTGGGAACCAGGATTCTGCAACAACAGGGTCTCCAAAACCAGAACAAAAGCATCTAGATTGGTTGTTAACTAAGAATAATGTGCAGCTGTGTAGTTGTCTCTTCAGGGATGGCTGGGATTCAGTTCATGAAAAGACCTCAACATTTTCTTAAGAGTTGCAGGTTTGTAAGTTATTTTTGTCTCTTGTTGCCTGTGTAACAGTTGGAATGTTAATTTAATTTTGCAGAATATCATTTATGTAAATGTAATTAGAAGGGAAACAAGATCGGGAGATGCACAGCACCACAGAAAATTTATTACTCCAAGGGGTATTGCTCTAATCATTCAACTGCAATATTGAGTTTCCCCAGATTTAATCTAAAAGCAATAAATTACAAAAGGCTAATGTCCTACTCAACAAAAAGCTGTCATGAACCCAAGTTTCAGGGAGAGGGAGAGAAAATCAACTTTATTTCAGCAACAGGCTCTCTGTCTTCACATTCCTTTTATGATTCAAGTCAAGTTGAACTAAAATGAATATGAATGTGCAGGCTTCCAACACTTTTCGTGAATATGGATGGATGGGTATGATGACAATTATAATAATCTACAATCCAGAATGTTGGGACTTCTTTATCTAAAGCCGTAGTAATACTACAATCGCACACAGAGGCAACTTTTTATTTTGAATGCATAGTGATTCCAGGATCTATATGAAAATATATCAGGCTCTGATTCATTTCAGGATCTGTTTGAAAGACTGAAGATGATCAACCTGCTGATTTGTAGAAAGAACGAAAAATGTCCACCTTCTATCTGATAGCGAGGAAACAAGTAGGACTTCTGTACCATCACAAGCAATAATAATAATAATAATAATAATAATAATTTATTATTTATACCCCGCCCATCTGGCTGGGTTTCCCCAGCCACTCTGGGCGGCTTCCAAAAGAATATTAAAATACTATGATACATCAAACATTAAAAGCTTCCCTAAACAGGGCTGCCTTCAGATGTCTTCTAAAAGTCTGGTAGTTGTTGTTCTCTTTGACATCTGGTGGGAGGGCGTTCCACAGGGAGGGCGCCACTACCGAGAAGGCCCTCTGCCTGGTTCCCTGTAACTTGGCTTCTCGCAGTGAGGGAACCGCCAGAAGGCCCTCGGTGCTGGACCTCAATGTCCGGGTAGAACGATGGAGGTGGAGACGCTCCTTCAGGTATACTAGACCGAGGCCGTTTAGGGCTTTAAAGGTCAGCACCAACACTTTGAATTGTGCTCGGAAACGTACTGGGAGCCAATGTAGGTCTTTCAAGACCGGTGTTATATGGTCTCGGCGGCCGTTCCCAGTCACCAGTCTGGCTGCTGCATTCTGGATTAGTTGTAGTTTCCGGGTCACCTTCAAAGGTAGCCCCACGTAGAGTGCATTGCAGTAGTCCAAGCGGGAGATAACCAGAGCATGCACCACTCTGGCGAGGCAGTCCGTGGGCAGATAGGGTCTCAACCTACGTACCAGATGGAGCTGGTACACAGCTGCCCTGGACACGGATTTAACCTGTGCCTCCATGGACAGCTGTGAGTCCAAAATGACTCCCAGGCTGCGCACCTGGTCCTTCAGGGGCACGGTTACCCCATTCAGGACCAGGGAATCCCCCACACCTGCCCGTCTCCTGTCCCCCAGAAACAGTACTTCTGTCTTGTCAGGATTCAACCTCAATCTGTTTGCCGCCATCCATCCAGCATTTTTAAAAACCCAATCGGAATCCTTATTGCTAAACCCCAGTTCAACGGAGTGCATGCAGAACAGCTGGGGTAAAAAGTATGGAATGTTGATAAATCAACTAGCAGGAAAGGGAAAACTGGTGTCAGGATCAGTTTGAAAGGATGGCAGCCCCAAGATCTTCAAGGGGCTCATTGCTCAACATTTTCACTTTACCTGAAGCATGCAAGATGAGGGAGAGCGTCTTCAGCCTCTGTCTGTTCCAGGTTAAGGCCAACCAGTAAGAGAGGCTTGCTTGAGGAACCCACAAATTCTGATCTCTCTCACATGGTCTGAGAAATTTCTTGCAGTATTGTTGAAGGTCCATATAGTTAAAGCTATGGTTTTCCCAGTAGTGATGTATGGAAGTGAGAGCTGAACCATAAAGAAGGCTGATCGTTGAAGAATTGATGCTTTTGAATTATGGTGCTGGAGGAGACTCTTGAGAATCCCATGGACTGCAAGAAGACCAAACCTATCCATTTTGAAGGAAATCAGCCCTGAGTGCTCACTGGAAGGACAGATCCTGAACTATTTGCCCAACTATTATTTTGTGCTTGTTTATTTGATTTGGGCATTTGTTTTCTCACCAAGAAGCTATTCTTTGTAAAGAGTCAACTGATTGGAAAGTTTGGGACCAAATTCATGGGATGGGATGGGATTCTTTGCTTAAGGGTACTTCAAGCAACCCTCCTCACAGATTAAAAAGCACATATGAAAAGGTTGGCGTCTCCGGCTGCCTATCCCGACCTCCCTGCCAAAGACATACATGGAGGCAAGGAGGAATCTGTGGGTCATTTAGGCTGGTTCAACTGGCACATGTCATGCAAGTTGGCATTGCCTCATGAACCCTCCCATCTTGAAACCAAGTGTGTGATAGGGTGTGTAATGACAAACCTAGACAGCATCTTAAAAAGTAGAGACATCACCTTGCCAACAAAGGTCAGTATAGTAAAAGCTATGGTTTTCCCAGTAGTGATGTATCGAAGTGAAGGCTTGACTATAAAGAAGGCTGATCACCGAAGAATTAATGCTTTTGAATTCTGGTGCTGGAGGAGACTCTTGAGAGTCCCATGGACTGCAAGAAGATCAAACCTATCCATTCTGAAGGAAATCAGCCCTGAGTGCTCACTGGAAGGACAGATCCTGAAGCTGAGGCTCCAAGACCTTGGCCACTTCATGAGAAGAGAAGACTCCCTGGAAAAGACCCTGATGTTGGGAAAGATGGAGGGCACAAGGAGAAGGGGGTGACAGAAGATGAGATGGGTGGACAGTGTTCTCGAAGCCACAAACATGAGTCTGACCAAACTGCGGGAGGCAGTGGAAGACAGGAGTGCCTGGCGTTCTCTGGTCCAGGGGGTCACGAAGAGTCGGACACAACTAAACAACAAATTGTTGCACAATACCATACAATTCTAGCACCTCTTTCAGACAATCAGCATGCCTGTTTTAGTTCATTTCGTTTCTTCCAGTAATTCAGTGTCTCATTTTCTTTGCCTAGTTATGCGATTGATGCAGATGAATTGTCCTGTAATGCAATCCTTTCCAAGCTTTGTTGAACTTTTCCCAATCAGGATGCCATTTTCTAAGGATTTTTCTTTTCTAGTGAACTATTTTTATTAGCACCACAGAAGTCAAAGATGTTGCAATAGATAAAAAAAATGCCCAAGTGGATGGATAAGCACTAAAAAAAGTCACTTTTAAAGTTTTTAAGTTTGTGGATTTGTTGTGCTAGGTAAAAAGCGTGCTTTAATTAACTGTGCAAACCTTATTTAATATTGGCATGCATCCTTAATTGCTGGTTGCCAATATTAACAACTAGGGACGCGGGTGGCGCTGTGGGTAAAACCTCAGTGCCTAGGGCTTGCCGATCGCATGGTCGGTGGTTCGAATCCCCGCGGCTGGGTGAGCTCCCGTCTTTCAGTCCCAGCTCCTGCCCACCTAGCAGTTCGAAAGCACCCCTAAGTGCAAGTAGATAAATAGGTACCGCTTTATAGCGGGAAGGTAAACGGTGTTTCTGTGTGCTGCACTGGTGCTGGCTCGCCAGAGCAGCTTCGTCACGCTGGCCACGTGACCCGGAAGTGTCTCCGGACAGCGCTGGCCCCCGGCCTCTTAAGTGAGATGGGCACACAACCCTAGAGTCGGACACGACTGGCCCGTACGGGCAGGGGTACCTTTACCTTAATATTAACAAAGGAGGGCAAACAAGATTGGGCAGATCTAAGAGGGGTTTTTTGTTTGGTCTATTTGGAATCCTTTAGGTGACTTCACAAAGAATGTGACCATTGTGCCAGGTTAACAGCTTTTGGCTAAATCAGGCTTCCTCAACCTTGGCCCTCCAGATGTTTTGAGACTACAATCCCTATCATCCCTGACCACTGGTCCTGCTAGCTAGGGATCATGGGAGTTGTAGGCCAAAAACATCTGGAGGGCTAAGGTTCAGGAAGCTTAGGTTAAATAAATAAAAAAAATTGTCCAGTTGCACCTTAAAAGGTAAAGGGTAAAGGGACCCCTGACCATTAGGTCCAGTCGTGACCGACTCTGGGGTTGCGGCGCTCATCTCACTTTATTGGCTGAGGGAGCTGGCGTACAGCTTCTGGGTCATGTGGCCAGCATGACTAAGCCACTTCTGGCGAACCAGAGCAGCGCACGGAAACACCGTTTACCTTCCTGCCGGAGCGGTACCTATTTATCTACTTGCACTTTGACATGTTTTCGAACCCCATCACAGGGATTCGAACCGCCGACCCTCTGATCAGCAAGACCTAGGCTCTGTGGTTTAACCCACAGCGCCACCTGCATCCCTAAGTAGCACCTTAGAGACCAACTAAGTTTGTTTCCAGAATGTCAAGCTATTTTAAGAAGGTGCCTATATTGAAGTTTGGGTAATATGTTATTCATTTAATTTTGTTGTTGTTGTTGTTGAGTCATTTAGTCGTGTCCGACTCTTCGTGACCCCATGGACCAGAGCACGCCAGGTACTCATGTCTTCCACTGCCTCCCTCAGTTTGGTCAAACTCATGTTGGGAGCCATTTAAATATAGTTATTTAATTGATTGATCCGTTAAAAGCATACAGTTCTAATTATTTTATAGGTTATCCAACATTTCTCTCTGTGCTCCATCCAAGTATGATCGAGACATCGCAGCTCAAGGAGTGAGTTTGGTGAACTCACTCAAGGCAGGGGCACAGCAGACCAGGTACGTCATGCTCTGGCTAGAGTCCCGAGGCCAGGTGACATTTGGGTCCCAGGGCCAAGGTTTCCAACTCCTGCTTTTATTGACTTCTTGCTCCGCTTTGCATGGAACCTCAACTGCAGGGGTTTGGTTCATGTGGCTTCATATTCTTAAAAGGATTCTTCTTGCTTTCTAGTGATCAACATTTAACTTGCTAAAAATGTATAATAGGAAATTCAACATGAAAACTGCAATTCAACCAAAATCAAGTACTTCCTTCCTAAAACAATGTGACAATCAATCAATCAATCAATCAATCAATCAATCATCATAGACATTTTAGAAAATGAAAGCCTGATGTGTTTCCTACACCACGGACATCCACAATTGTAATTATTTATTGCAATTCCTTCCCATTGTAATTAATTCCAGAAAGATTTATTATTATAAACTAGTAATTCATTAAGTTGATGCCAATATGGAATTCTTTGGGAATATTGTTGTGATCTGACGTGAACATATATGGTGGGGTCACTTCTCCCGGTACGATTTTTCACAAGCCTCTGCCGTAGACCTGTGCTGTGTGCTGATTAAAATGGTGAGGTTTGAAACGCACGTGTATTTTTAAATGTTTGCATTCATCATGAAAACATGGTGGAACTGGAAACTGGGCTGAGCTCCATGACAGATGGTTCCTTGATGTACACAAGGATCACAAAATGCCATAGTTTAAGGCAATCCTTTTTCTGGGTTGGTTTTTTTTTGGGGGGGGGGTTGGTTTCATGTTTTTAAATGAGGTACTGGTGTACATATCTTGATAACAGTGCTGTGGATGCCATCACAACATGGCTGGTTTAGGAGTGGGTCTGTAACAATACTCATTAAAACCTTTCCTTGTGAAAGAGACCTTATTGATTACAACATAGCTTTGAAAATTGTATGATTATGTGGATTATTTTAAATCGGGTCAGCAAACTTTTTCAGCAGGGGGCTGGTCCACTCTCCCTCAGTTCTTGGGGGGGGCAGACGGACTATACTTTTTTTGGGGGGGTGAACAAATTCCTATGCCCCACAAATAACCCAGAGATGCATTTTAAATAAAAGCACACATTCTACTCATGTAAAAACACGCTGATTACCGGACCATCCGCAAGCCGGATTTAGAAGGCGATTGGGGCAGATCCGGCCCCTGGGCCTTAGTTTGCCCACCCATGTTTTAAATAGGCTTATATTTGAAAAGAACTCTTTGAGAGATTTTGGCTTTAATTCTATGCACTTTTACCTGGACGTAAGTCCCACTGAAGTCTGAGGGGCTTGTCTGTAAGTATACAACTCTAGGACTGTCCTGTTTATTTATTTTTCAGTAGGGATGGGGGGGTTGATTCAGTTCACATTTAAAAGTGAATCTGTAAAATTCACACTTTCTGGAACAAAAGGTGAAGCAAACACGCTATCCTCTGAATGTTGCACTAAATGCTGAATTTTCAAGAGGATTCACTTTTTCTTTTTTTTAAGTATAAATCGCTGCAGAAATATGGAATTTAAGGTTGGATGAAAGAGGAGCTGAGAGGACCAAGATTGGCAATACCTCCATCCCAAGTTTATTTTTTAATGATCACATATTTGTTTATAAAACAGAATCAAAACTTGCGTTTCCACTTTGCTTTCGGAAGAATTTTTTACTCTTTATTTATTTATTTGATTTGCCTCATTTTCTGGAGTTTCTGTGTCACCCTGTGTATAGCTAATAAAATCTCCTCACACGACCTGACTCCACACCCTTTCGCATCCTCTCGGTCCCTGTGTCTCAGTAAGGCGTTGGGGGAAAACATTTTGAAACAGGTTGAGTATTTCACAAAGTTTAAGCCCTTCAGATAAAAGAAGTTGTAAAAACTATGTACAAGGCTTTCATGGAGTGTCTAGTACTTCTAAATTTGATTTGCTCTTTAAAATGTGTTTATTGTTTCTTCAAATATGCAGCCCATAAACCTGGATTCTGTAGAAGCAGTAAAGTGAGGAAGACACTCTCCTCTGATGTGACAGCATCCAGAGGAACTGAGAGGCAGGTATAGTGTTTCCAAGGGTGAAAAGTTATTAAAAGTTATTAAAGTTATTAAAAATCTAGGTTTAATCCAAAGTAGATTTTACTGTTAATAATAAATATTAGACAAATGCCTTGTGGGGGGATTAACCTCCCTCCAACTACACTGGTTCAGAACTAATGCAGTTTCTGAAGGAATAATTGATATTATATAATCATAACAGCCACTTTATGTCATCAAAGTGACACTTACATTCTCCCGCTAACCAGCTTAACATCATCAGTTAATACACCACTTGGTTAATGACATTTTAGTAACAGGAATATATAATGAAATAGAACATCAGATTTTTTTAATGAGAAAGGCCTAGGAGGAAAGGGGTGGTTTGACAGTGATAGTGGTGTTAGAAGACTCAAAAGCCAACATTTTCCATCATATGCTCAAAGGGGGGAAAAAATAGGTTGCAGACCTATAACACCTACCGTATTTTCTGCACCATAACACTCACTTTTTTCCTCCTAGAAAGTAAGGGGAAATGTCTGTGCGTGTTATGGAGGGAATGCCTATGGGTGGCATGCCTACGGATTTTCCTCCTCTAAAAACTACGTGCGTGTTATGGTCGGGTGCGTGTTATAGAGCGAAAAATATGGTACTTGAAAGTAAGCGCCATTGAATTCAATGTGACTGAGACAGGGAGAGGAAAACTCTGTATCCACTTTCTAGTTGGTAGTTCTTGGGGTTCTAGTAAAAAACAATGTGTGTTTGATAAGCTGCATCTGATATACAGCCTGATCCTGTGGACAGACTTTAGCTGCTGCAGCTGAATCCTGTGCCTGATAAATGCTTCAAGTGCATTATTCCCATAAAGATAAAGGTACTTCTGATCTAGGTCTAGTCACGGACGACTCTGGGGTTGCGTGCGTATCTCGCTTTATTGGCCAAGGGAGCTGATTTTGTCTGCAGACAGCTTCCGGGTCATGTGGCCAGCATGACTAAGCCACTTCTGGTGAACCAGAGCAGCGCAAGGAAACACTGTTTACCTTCCCGCCAGAGCAGTACCTATTTATCTACTTGCACTTGGACGTGCTTTCAAACTGCTAGGTTGGCAGGATCAGGGACCGAACAACAGGAGCTCACCCGTCGCGGGGATTCAAGCCGCCGACCTTCTGATCGGCAAGCCCTAGGCTCTGTGGTTTAGACCACAGCACCACCGACAACAGAAATAGGGCCCACCCCTTTTGTGTTAGCATCCTACACTTTCAGAAAAACCCATAGGGCGTTGTGCAAGAAGTAAAAGACCAGGGGAGCATCTTCGGGACTTAACCTTCCAGCAGGGTGTGTGTGTGTGTGTGTGTGTGTGTGTCATAAATTGCCCTTGTGCTGCGCTTTTATTAATAAATTGGACTCTGAATCATCAATAGCTCATTTTTAAACTGACTTCCCGCACACAACTGTTGACATGTGTGCCGTAATATTCGCATAAGGAAGGCAATACAGCTCTCCTATTTCTATTTACATCTATGGACTTACTTACTGTGGGTTTTTTTTCAAGGGAATTGCAAATGTTAAAGGTGCTCAACATGATGGTGCTTAGAATTGTATTTCCTCGGTGATAAAGCTTTCAGTAAACAGGTTATGCATGCCATCTTCCATGCAGACAAGAGATGATTCACTCTGGAAGATATGGCCTGAATTCTCGATGACTTATATCTCAGAACTGCATGTACTAACTCCACAGTTGCTTCGCCGCCGCCCCCCCAAATGTGTCATTTTAGCAAATGCAGTACACATTTTAATGTACCGCACAAACAGTGCACTTTTAAAACATGGTCTTGCTTCATTCCCATCACCCCTGCTGTTGCACAAAACATCCTGAAATCACAGACTGAATTTTCTTTCAATCTGAAATTTCAGCAGGTTATTTTTTTTATTAAAAAAAGTTGAAAAGTTATTGCTTTTTTTAAAGAATCAGCAGCGAATGCTCTCTAAATTAAAACAGAGCGGTGTATGGCGCAGCAACAATTTTTTAACAAAGAATGTTGGTGTTTATTCTGGGTAAAAGTGTTGTTTTTAATTACAGTAGAGTGAATTTATCACCACAGAGCGAGTTTATCTGTAATGTTATATTACACTCACAAATGTTTGGGAAGCCTACAGTATGTGCACACAAGTCTTAATTCAGAGGGGAACTATGCTAGTGATGGAGAAATATCCCAGTTCCAGTTTCATCTCTGTTTCTCATTTTTCCTGTCTTCGGTTCTTCACATTTATGGGCCTCATATTAGCAATGTTATACAAAACATCTCTGGATATAGCTGCTTCCTTATATGTGCAAGGGGAGAAATGAAGCATTTGAAGCACCCTTATATGATAGAGAAATAGATCTGAAATGTGCTCCGTAACAATAAGCCTGGCAAAAGATGTAGGCCCTGATCTATCTGTGCTTGTGTGAACTGTGTTGCTCAACAGTTCATTGAGAAAAGAGGAATAGGAAGAAAAGCCAAAATCAGGTCCACTCTGTTCTCTGTTCTCCTTCCTTAAAAGGTAACTGGCCTTGTAGTTGATTTTCTAAAAGGCCTCCACATGCACGGTCCTAGAAGCTGGATTTGAGGAGAGGGGGGTTCCATATATACTACAGCGGTTGCATGTGTAGGTTTCCAGTTCATCTTCCTCAAGCCTTCTTTCACGTGTGCAGGACCCCTGGCTAGATGGTTTTGGGTGTTTTTGTGTGTGTGTTTTTTTTATTCTTCCTGCAATTAGAAACAGGAATGATTTCATTGGGGATGATTTCATATCCATCTGCATAGGTCTTCTAGTGCTATAATTGACTGAGAAATCATCGCAGAAAATCCCATTAGCCATCATTCCATCACAGGATGCAGTCACTTGGCTGGAAAACAAACACTCACCTAAAATGAAAGGAAAACAATGAAAGTGGAATTTGAAATCTCAGAAGGCATCTCTGTGTTTCCTGACAATTTTCTTGCTGAGTTTCGAATATTAAAACCCTCCCAGTTGTTAAATAAAGAATGATGAGAAAAAGCATGCATTTTAATTTCCACTGGGAATATGTGTGGTGTGAGACAATTGTGTTATTACTTTTGTTTTGAAACGCGCACTCGGTGCTGTAATGTGTGGGAGACAGGTGGCGGTGAACAAATAAGCTGGAACAATGAAGTATACCTTGAAAAACAGGGCTGTTTTGGGTTTCACATAACTTACTTAACCAGACAAGCCCTTTACTAAGTGCAAAAATCTCAGTGATCCTGGTTCTGAATGTATTTGCTTTTCTTTGCTTTTCTTTAGGAAAGCTTTCCAGAAAATATTGCATCCAGATTGGTAACAGTACTTTGAGTCATGCAGCACACTTCTAAGAATTTTGAAACAAAACTAACACAGCAACCCTAACCCTACATATGTGGTAGTAAGCCCCATTAAATTCAATGGGGGTTACTTCTTAGTAGAAATGGTTCAATGGACATTACTACTACTACTATGAACCAAGATTCAAATTGCTGAACAATTAGTTTTGCACGTCAAATGGGGCTTTAAGCTTATGTTCCTTTTTTTAAAAGCAGCTTTCTATACCACATAGCACACCTCTTTTGAAACTGAGTGGGCTTTCGAAATGACCCCGTCTGTTTTGGTGTGCTCCTGCAGAAAATGTTTCCCAATATTTTTATAATTTTTTTATTGTTGAGCATTAAAAGTTTTCACTTGATAGTTTCCTCATAGGACATTGGCAACCAAATCCACCTGTGCAACTGTTTTTTTTATTATTATTCTGTTTGTCTTTGTAATGCAGCTGTTATTGATCCTGGTTTTTTTTTCCTGATTTTTGAAAACACTCTGTGATATGGCATAGGAGCTTGCTGTGAGAAAAGGTTTTTAAAATGCCCTTGGGCACACCTAAAATAGTTCTTTAGATCCCTGGCCATTGTAAAATGTTGTCAACTTAATTGATATCCCTTTGAAAACTTGAACAATGGGGCAGTCCACTGACCTGGGCTTTAAAACCAGCTGGTGCTTGTTAAATATGTAGGAAAACTAGCTAGATCTCAAACCTTCAGCATTGAAATACTGGACATAAAATGGAACTCAAAAACTGTCAGCTCTTACACCCTCTTGAAATTTTCATGGTTGATTAAGAATGAAAATGGGTAACTGTGAATGGTGGGACCATTCCTCTTTAGGCAAATGTGGTTCTGATCATCGTTATCAAATATGAAATTGCTATGAAATTAGTCCAACTTGGGTCTGCCGGAGAAAGTAGCACATCAGATACCTTCAAAGGACCAAAATATGTGATTATTTGCTTTGGTGTATGAATTTGTTCCGTTCAAAATGCTTGACTAAGCATTTTTATGACAAACTAAGGTTGGAAACACAGCAGAAAATGGCCGCCGTCTCACCTCTTGGCATGGGATGCAATGCCCCTTCCCCCCAAATATTAAAAAAATATCTAGAGCCAGGATCATGAGACCAGGTACACTGTTCGTTGAAGTGCTGGCTGAGGTCCCAGCTGTGCCTGCCATCTTCGTTGTGTGCCTGGAACTTTGAGTGATGCTTCAATGGGCCTTGCACTCAGCTGCTTGACCCCAGCCATTAATTCTTTCTAAAGGGAGGAGGAGTATCCCTTTCTGCTGCTGCCTCAAATTTTGGGATGGGGAGCAGCATGACCGGGGCAGCAGGGGTGGCCAACATTTTGTGGCAGCTATATACGCTGCACAAAGTGTTAACCTCACTCACGCGCCTGAACACTCCACATATGATATTGGGATGAATGTACACACCATGGGCAACTGTGTCTAGCATACTATTTAACACAAAATTTATATCCTGCCTTCCTGGGGGAAATCACACATGTCTACATAGGGTTCCCAGGCAGTCTTCCATGCAGGCAGTAACCAGACACAGGCCTGCTTAGCTTTAGCAGAGTTGGTGCCTGCTGCGCCTTTGGACCATGCCCTGGGCCCATATTTACTTTCAGCTCTCATCTGTCTCTTGCCCCCATCTCCATTTTGACTGCTCACTGGCTATGTTTCATGTTAACACTGAACTGTTTAATGTTGAACTGTTGGGACTGATGTGGCATTTTTTCCTTCTTCTTCTCTGCACTGGGGCTGCTTCTTCAGCAAAGTAAAAGGAGTTTCAGTGTGAGAATCAGTCATTCGGATTTTTTTCCCTACCACTTAAAAAGCAAAAGGCTAAAAGGGTTGCTCAGATTTAGAAGAAAACCCCGCTAGAAGCACTTCTTTGTTATTTGGACTGAGAACAAAGTGGAGCCCTACCTTCCTGGCTAGGTAAAGGTAAAGGGACCCCTGGCTTTAGGTCCAGTCGTGGCCGACTCTGGGGTTGTGGCGCTCATCTCGTTTTACAAGCCGAGGGAGCCGGCGTTTGTCCACAGACAGTTTTTCGAAGTCATGTGGCCAGCATGACTAAGCCGCTTCTGGTGAACCAGAGCAGCGCATGGAAATGCCATTTACCTTCCCGCTGGAAGGTACCTATTTATCTATTTGCACTCTAACGTGCTTTCAAACTGCTAGGTTGGCAGGAGCAGGGACCGAGCAACAGGAGCTCACCCCGTCATGGGGATTCGTTCCGCCGACCTTCTGATCGGCAAGCCCTAGCCTCAGTGGTTTAGACCAATTTCTTGGCTCATACCAAAGGCACTTTGCAGTGGGATGTCCCTCTTTCTCTTTCCTCCAACTCTCTCAGGGGATCTTTGCTTTAAGGCCTGTGTTGTCTGTCATGTGGGAATGCTCACATATGTACAAGGATCCGGGTCCTGCTATGCGCAGTCCAATTTATTTATTTGCCTGCTTAAGTTAGGTGTGTACACAGTGTGCTGCAATCTGTGTCCCTCATCCTGTTCTCTTCCGCCCTATCCGTACACACATTCCTACTTCCATGATACACACTAAGCAACTTCTTTCTTTTCTTTTTCGTTTTGACATTACATTTTTTTGTAGAGTCCAACATGTGCGGGCTCTTATCAGTTGCAAATCCCTGGGGTTGTTAATGGTTAGGAATGTGTGACTTTGTGGATGTGTGTGGACGCTCTGAAGTACATCTTATGAACTGTACCAAACCAAAAGCTGTAAGGGAAAGTTGAAAAGAACTTTGAAGACAGAGCTCAAGAGGGTGCAAAACAGTTAAGAGGTGCTCATGGATGCTGTGAGGCTGGCAGAAGCTTCTGACATGCTGGGACCAGGTCTTCTCGGAGTTGAGTTGCTTGGGAATGTAGCCCAGAGCAGATGGTTGACTCTATCAAAGGCTAGATACTGGCACAAAACCTGATCTGTACCAAACCAAACTTACTACAAAGCAGATGTATAACGTATAAACAAACTTTATCCAGCAAGGGAGTATTCTGAGATGCTGAATGCAAGTATACATAAGGCTGTGAAAGATTATTTACAATGGCCAGCGGTATCTCTTCCACTTATCTCTGTGTTGCTTTTCGTAACTAAGTATAACCAGTTCATTTTTAGAAATAAATACACAGAGAAACCCAGTTAACATTTGTTAAATTTAACTTTTAAAATATTCATTGGAAACATTGAGTGTGTTTTGTATAAAACTCTGTGCTTCAGAGACCTTATGTAAACTCTATTGCAGCAAGTAGGATATCTTCCGAGGCATTTATGATGCCTCCTGAGTCCTCATCATGTTGTTGACTTAAACCCCTTTTCTTTTCTTTTTTTGGTCTGGGGTCCTTTCCTTTCAGCTATTTCCTGAAGTGAAAAAAGGATTTTTAAGCTTACTTTAAAAGTCCTTAGTTTAGCAAAATAAACAGTCAGTCAACTCCATTCTTGATACTTTCCTACCTCCTTGAAGTATTTGGGGGGTAATAAATCTTCTCTCTGACAAGTCTCTGATGATCCATTACATTAATGCATCATTATGACAATGCTGGTGACGTACTAGAGCATTGTCTACTGAGTAAGTTGCTCCTCTTCTAACATTTATAATTAATTTTAAAAAGAGGGTTGGAAGAGTGTTATATCCCAGTAAGGAAATATCTATGGCATTTAAAACGGAATCTCTCTCCACGTATATCTCCACCAGCAAATTTTACATGCACACAAATCATTGTTTCTTAAGTTTTTCAGATTTTGCTTTATAATTTTTAAAGCTTTGGTGCCTGCTAATGTTGAAAGCAGCCTTCTGCCCTGAATTCTACAGCAATCTCTAGATCAAATAGGAGAACAATTATTTGACAGAACACTCCGTGCATCAGATGCAAACAGTAAGAATATATGTTGCATGTTCACACCCAGAGAAGAAGAAGAAGAAGAGAAGGAGAAGAAGAAGAGGAGGAGGAGGAGGAGGAGGAGGAGGAGGAGGAGTTTGGATTTGATATCCCACTTTATCACTACCCGAAGGACTCTCAAAGCGGCTAACAATCTCCTTTCCCTTCCTCCCCCACAACAGACACTCTGTGAGGTGTGAGTGGGGCTGAGAGACTTCAAAGAAGTGTGACTGGCCCAAGGTCACCCAGCAGCTGCATGTGGAGGAGTGGGGAAGCGAACCCGATTCACCAGATTATGAGTCCCCTGCTCTTAACCACTACACCACACTGACCTTCCCCTTAAATAAAGACACATTTGGCTTAAATTATAGTTTTGGTTTTTGGCAGAATTTAGGCCACAACTTTATTGATTACAGAAAAGTGAGTGGTTGCATAGGCTCTGATTCAAGTAGCTCCCTACACCCTTGCAGGTAGCGCTGACCCAGAGCTCTCTCATAGGTCAGCCAAGGGTGAACACCTGAGGCAGGTGAAAAGCCTGGGAATAGACTCTGTTCACTCCCCCAGATGCTCCCCTGGACTCAGGAACATGCACAAACCCCTTTCAGGGGTTGACCAAACCAAGTTGAGTCCCTGGATTTCTTTAACAGAAAACCCTTCACATAGAGATGGCGAAACGGTTCTCCCATCCCTATCACCTGAACCAGTGCCTATCCGCAACCTTGCAAGTTGTGACGAATTGCTACACGGCAGGCGAAACCCAATGGCAACAGCCAATCAGTCAAGTGGGGGAAATTCCTGCCGTGCCCCTGTCCCAAAGACACGACGGCATAGCACGGTCAAGCGCGAAATGCCCTAAAATTAGGGAGAGGTGGGCGAGTGTTTTTTTTCCCCAAAGTGACACAGAAAGTATTGATAGACTGTGTTGTGTTCCTTCGGGTGGACGCTTTTTGCAAACTCTTTGAATTTATTTACTACTAAGCCCATATTCAGCCATCATGTTGATATACAAATGCCACCTATTTCATATACACAGTTGCATGTAATTAACATATTTTTAACACATGTAGATTGGCAATAATATGCTTCTCCAACAATAGAAGAGATCCTTTCGGAGCACATTTTGAAATTGTTTCCATCAATTAAGAATTTGATGTAGCCTGTGAAATATGTTTACACAATCATTATCAATCATTATTAATATTTAGTTTGGACTTTGGTTTTAACATGCCTTCTTTTTCTGATTCCTCTACCCCATCTGCAAACATGCAGCATGATGCTATAACGCTTATTCAAAAGTGAATCCCCAAAGAACTGGTCGTGAAATTACATGAGAAGTGCTAGGAACATGATTTAAAAATAAAACAAAATTGGGGAGTCTTACGTGGACCATATAAGTATCCTAATGTTTGCATGTAACTCCCAAGCCACTTGCCACGAACTCCTGCCTTTCTTAAGCTAATAAATTAGTATCCTAACAGTCACCAGAATAAATTGTCTGAACTTACACCTGACAATTTGTTTTCATGCAGCGGGACAAAGCAGCAAACTGGGTTACATTCCCAAGGCATCCTTTGCAATCAGTAGTTTACTTGATGTTACTTGTTTAAATCCTCAGTGAAATCCCAGTTATGATCAACTGTGTGAGGTCTGAGAACTGCTTTTGAATAGACCTTAGAAAGATTGCAGAATATGTCTTCTGAAAAGCCTAACAGTTCCACGTATCACATTGATCCTAATTATTTTGATTAAGGGTCGTAAAAGTACATACAGTTACCAGGACACATGAACATTTTGTTCTTGCTAGAGAAACAATGTGATCTACAGTTTTCTGGCAAACCAGATTGTTTCGTTGTAGTAGCTGTTTGGGTCTTTGATACTGTTTAGAACAAAATTATCTTGAGTTTAACTCTGTACACAACAGAAAATGAACAATAGTGGGTGTTTTTTTGTTCATTTTTTTAAAAAATCCAATTCATATTGTACAGTATTAGCACACTTCAAAATAACTTGGATAGGAATTGGTCCTTTAAGACATTTCCTGCAAGGTAGAGAAAAATTGTTAAGATCTCCCTATCTGTATGCTACTGCTGGGGTTACTACTCTTAACTACGTTGGTTCAAAAGCTACCACATCCCAAACAACAAGAGAATGTTAGGTAGCCCTTTTTTGTAGGCTGTCTAGCAGGCTAGTCTGCTAGAAATTTTCAGGAACAGGGTGGGGGTTAAAAAAATGTAAGACCCTGCTACGAGGTTGAGATAAATGGATTGTGACAATGCAATCAGCTCAGAACACAATTGAGACTAAATGCAAACTATTTGTAATTGTCAGGAGCCTTAAAGTAATAAACAGAACAAAAAAACGAAAACCATACTCAATTATGAGTAGGATCAGTTTGTGTCAACTTTACAATGATTTAAAAGTCTGCTGTCTAGATCTGCAACTTACTCATCTGTAAAACTATTTAAAGAGGTCTTTGACAACCAGTTGAGCTTGTGAGTTTCTCTTTCTCTTTCCCCCACATTTTCTCAATATTTATTGTAAAAACGAAGCCCTTGTCTGGACTGAGAGATGATCTATCTCAGACAGAAGCTTAACAAAGCCTCCCAGATGAAGCAGACCAAAGATGGAGTTTCCTCGTTTAACTAAAATGAGACATTTCCTTGAACCTAGCCTCTCTTTAGGAATTTCTAGCTAGGTTTGGCCATTTTGATATAGGGGGCACTGTAACCTAATCTTCATTACCCAAAAGAGCCACGGCTATGCCAAACTTGGAAACGTTATCTGCATTTGATGTGCAAATGATCTACAGTCAGCCAACGAAGAGGAAGGAGCAATAAGAATGCTTCTTCTATTACCTGGATCCCAGCATCATTACATGTGACCACAGCTCATTATCTTCCTTATTATACCTGTGGTATAAAATGACCTTGGATGACACCACAAGACGGCACACAAAGGAGAAGCCCTTCTGGAAATTCCAGTTCCCTAATGCCAAATATGGCAACCATCCTGGTCTAGAATCAGGATGTCTCTGGGATGTTTGGATTAGTTCCTGGACCTCTTCACAAAATGTTTCCTTCCCTGTAGAGTATGGTTACCAGATGTCCCCATTTCCCAGGGACAGTCCCCGGATTTACAAATCTGTCCCCGGACAAAATCCGTCCCCGGATTTCATTTAATGTCCCCGGATTAATATTTTAAGTGTTGTAGATTTATTAGTAGGGAATGAATGTTGTGTGATTGGTTCAACGGCACAAGACACATCGTATGGGGACTTCCAGCGAGGCAAAATGGTGGGCGCTACAGCAGCGAGCAGCTCCTGAAGCCAGCCAGAGCCAACTGCGCTACCAGGTTGGCTCCGGACTGCTCCGATGGGAAGGTAAACGGCGTTTCCGTGCGCTGCTCTGGTTCACCAGAAGCGGCTTAGTCACGCTGGCCACATGACCCAGAAGCTGTACGCCGGCTCCCTTGGCCAATAAAGCGAGATGAGCACCGCAACCCCAGAGTTGGCCACAACTGGACCTAATAGTCAGGGGTCCCTTTACCTTTATGGAGTTATCTGACCCCTGAACCATCTGAAGGCATTCCTGTATAGGGAAATTTTTTAATGTTTAACGTTTTATTATGTTTTTATATATGTTGGAAGCTGCCCAGAATGGTTGGGCAACCCAGTAAGATGTGTGAGGTATAAATAGTAAAATTATCATTATGGAATGGGACGGCCCTATTTTCATCAGAGAAATGTTGGAGGGTATGCACAAGTAGCAATCCACAAACAAATATCAGTTACCACTCATGGTTTGTTTGGAGCAAATGAACCATGAATCCAGGTCTGGACAAGGCACAGCGAGGGAAGCGGGGAACACTATGGGAACTTTTGAGCAGTAGGATCCAGTATGCTGCTTTTTCACATTAAACAACAGCAACAGTTTGCTTTAAACTATGGTTTAATATTTGTGAATCACGTCACGGTATGGTGAAACGAATCAAATCTAAATACTACACAGAACCCCTAATGGCTTGATGCTCAAGCCTAGCTTTGCTCATATGCAGATTGACTAACAGAACCTCTGGATTTTGCTTCTATAAAACAGATCTGGAAACATTTCTGAGTTTACACAATAGACTGTTTTTATTCAGTTAAATTATGCTTTGTTTGGTGGCTTTTAAAAAGAAATTTATTCTACTTAACTCTAGCCAAGAACACTTCAGCTGAACAGCATGGGTTCCTTTGAACAGGCACATGCAGGAAGACAAGAACAAAAAAATAATAATCCTGTACCTTCCCACTCTGGTTGCATTTACATCAGTATTTGCTGCATTTCCAGCGCACTCCGTCCACTGGAGTTTGAAGCCGGCTTCACATTATATTAGCCACATTCCATCTGTGGCTTGAGAAATGCTCCCCACTGACGCGCCTAACCTCAAACCAGCTTCCAGAAAATGGAAGGTGTGGTTACACTGTGGTGTGAACAGTTTAGGAGGCTTTTGCGTATGTGCAAGTGACATAGCTGTCAACTGTCCCTTATTTGGCGGGAAATTCCCTTATCCTAGCACCATGTCCCGCTGCTGTCCCTTATTGATGATGTCCCTTAAATTTCCCGGGTTTCATGCTCGCCCGGCTCAGGAGGGAAGCAGCGGCTCGGGGTCCTCCGCGCAAGAGAGAGTGCGTGCTGGCGCCGTCGTCCTGGCGCGAGGAGTTCCATCGGCCCTTCCCCGCCTGAGAGAGGGGGGGAGGGAGAGAGACTCTTGCCCACACCAGCCACGAGCCCAGAGGTGGTGGCAGCTGAGGAAGCGGCCTGAGGGAGGAGGAAGAGGAGGGGATGGGGAGGGACGCAGAAGGGCGGCGCTTCAGCAGCCATGGCGGCGCCACAACCGCCTCATGCCGGATTGACAGCATCTGTCAATCCTACCAATGTATGTAACTCTTTACAATAGCAACATCCCTTATTTTGGCTGCTGATCCCTTATTTTCGAGGCTGCTGGTCCCTTATTTTCAAATCTGTAAGTTGACAGCTATGGCAGGTGATGGCCCATGCGCCGACGACCACTTCACTGAGTTGGAGTTTGGCATGGGGCAGCGAATCATCAGGTGAAGGCAGCCCTGCCCTGACTCAGTGGTGAACAGAATTTGAAAAGGCAGCAGATGCAGAATGGTCCCACAGCATTCCAAGACTCTTGTGAACATACCCTTAGATTCCTGTGACTGTGCCAATATGGCAGTAATAGGCTCTGGTAAATGGAAGTGGGGGGAAAGGGGGGAAAGACACGTGCGCACCCCTTTTCTCAGAGCTGAGCTGAACTCTGTATAGAGGAGCTGTGAACAAAAAGCGCTGGGACATCCTTAAGTGTAGAAACATAGGAGACCAGTAACCAGAGCACAGCTAGTGGAGCCACATCTGAAGCTGCAAAGTACACTACCGCCTTGTGAGCATTGTTTAAGAAAGAGTTAATCTGCCAATTCTGTTTCCTTCTTGCTTGCTCCCTCCCTACACACACACACACACCCTCTTTCTGGCTCTAATTTAAACAAGTTGCGAACGCGTAAGTTATGATATATGCATAGGGTTTTGCATTAAGTTTGCAATGTCAGGTTTGTTTATAAAAATCGTATTTTTAACCACTTGCCTGGAGGCGCTGTTCAGGGGAGCCGTGAGCAGCAAGCTGATTTTTAAAGAGGCCGTTTTCTTTCTCCATGAACTTAGAATGGAGATTTCGGCGTTCTGGATGGCGTGCTTACTTTAAAATGTCTCAGTACGCCACAAATTTGCAATTAAGTTTATTTACTTAGCAGCAGGGAATTGACTTGCTTTAGATGATTGGCGCATGACCCCTCACATACCTCAGAGAAGTTGGCAAGGCCCCCTTTACCTCTCATGGGGAAAATTGCTTTCCAACAGTTTGGAGGCTTGTTTACAATGGGGGTTTCCCCCTCTCTCCTCCTATTGTGCAATGTTAACATCCTCCATAAACCTAATAGTCACACAGTAGTTAATAAGGGGCAGAAAGTTTTATGGCCTCTCCCACAGTTGTTAAATTATTGCTACTGTAATTTACTCCAGCCAGGTAATTTTTGGAAAATAAGGGGCATTGTATTCTTGCAAACTGAAGAAAGACGGACCTTTCGTAACTGTAAGTTTATAGTGTCATTGCACTGTGCTCTGTCGAGCTGAGTTATAAATGCTTTACCATCTCAACAAATCGAAGGGACATATTTTGAGATGATTTGGCTAGGATTGCCCTTCCGCAAGTTCAGTGTTACGATTGCTGAAGAAACTCCCAGACCAAAACTGCTAGCTTTTTCCTGACTCTGCTTCTGTACTGGCAGCCGGATGAATTGAAACAATTAAGCAGAAGAAACTTTTCCTGGCACAGAAATAAGCTGATGGGGAATGTGTCACCTGTTACATTATGTGGTGTCACATGGCTGGTAAAGACTGACAGAGCAGTACTAGTGTAAAAAGATGGGAATTCCATCAAACATTCATCTCTGTGTTCATCTGAAAGTAAAATTAAATAGCTTTGGTGTACATTCCGGTAAATTTCCAAAACAAAACAGAAATCAAAGTTGATATAACCAATTTTGGATTCTCTCTCACACACACACATGGCTATCACCAGCACAATCCAATCTATGTTTACTCAGAAGTAAACCCCAGGAAAATGTCTATAGGATTGCAGTCTAAAAAATGTTTTTGTGTACGGTGACTACTTTAAGCATCATATTTAGCATTCAACAAACAATTTTGGGGGGGAGGGGACAAACATTTTCCTTAACAAGCATACTTTTAAAATAAATGCTATAACTGTGGGACGCACAATTCAGAAAGGGGACGGATACGGTAGACATGATTTTCCCTACAGAAACAAAACTATTAATATTTAGAAAGTACAGAAGAGGGTTTTTTTCTTTTGAATTCTCTGCTATTCTTTTGATTCTCCAAAGAGCTATCAGTTGATGCTTTCCCCATAACACAATATTTGCCTTCTATTTTGCAAAGAACTTACCATTATAAATGTTGTTCATTTGAATCTAGGGTGCTGGGAGAAAGGTTTCACCAGTCAGAGCAGTTAGCATCAAGCCCCAACTGTGCTGCGCTCCTGTCTGTTAGAAAACACTTGAGTGGCAGTCCTAATTACCTGTTTCTACATATAGTTCTCATGGGAAAGTACAAGCTGTCATAATTCCTGGCCACTTGTAAGGAGAATGACCTACCGAGAACAACCGCTAAAGCTGAACATCCAATAAATTAAGGCTCCGTTGCCTTCGTTTATTTTTATGAGTGTCCTAGAAAGAAGTCTAGCCAAACGTTCCACCTCGTATACAACTTGCAGGGTGATAAATAGGCATGCATGCCCTCTGAGGACTGCCTGAGACTTTACAAATATCCTGTACAGAAAGCACTTATGTGTTGGGAGTGGGGAAACATGATGACCGCATGCAGATTGAATGTGGTGGCTTGACATGCGTGCACCCAATAGACATACTTCACCTTAAGAACCTGTTAGCAACTGCTCCCTTTCAATGCATGTACACACAGCAGAAGAGAGATGCGGGTGATAATCAAAAGTGATGGCCAACGGCCACTCGGAACTGCAGAGAGCAGAGGGTTTTCCCTGGCATTGTAGTGGCTCTGTTGCTTGTGGTTGACAACCATCTGTCTCAAGAGACAATGGAGTGTGCCTCCTGGGGTGAACTCAAATCACTGCACAAGCACCACCAAAGTGATCTCCCCAGGGTGCAAGCCTAGGCAGTGTGTATGTAGACCCTGGGCTGCCCGGATGACAAGACCACCACCCCACCTTGCTGATGTGGTCCAAAGGATAGCAGAGCAATACGTTTGGCACCAGCTGGGCTGAAGGAGTTGCCAGAAAGAGGCGTACAAGAAGCCATCCAACCATCTTAAGGACACCACACCGGATTTGTGTAGGGTTCACTCCTTGTTTTTTTTCTTCTCCCAACGCTGTCGCACAAGGCAGAGGTGGTTTAGGATCAGAGCTTTCCTTCTGCTAGATCAGGGGTAGGCAACCTAAAGCCCAGGGGCCAGATGCGGCCTAATCGCCTTCTCAATCCGGCCCGCAGACGGTCCGGGAATCAGCATGTTTTGACATGAGTAGAATATGTACTTTTATTTAAAATGCATCTCTGGGTTATTTGTGGGGCATAGGAATTTGTTCATTTTTTTCTTCAAAATATAGTCTGCCCCCCCCCACAAAGTCTGAGGGACAGTGGACCGGCCCCTTGCTGAAAAAGTTTGCTGACCCCTGCTTGAAACCATCTTTTTATATTTGGTAAGCAAAAGTAATCTAATTGTGTTCTCCTTACTGCTGCATGGAATAACACCTTTGGATTTTGTAAGTAAAGCTTTTAAATTTACTTGAGAGTGTGGTCTATTCGTTGCCAGAGGGGTAGAGAGAGGGACAAATGCTGTAGGCAGATTAAAGGGGATATGCAAAGGGGTCTAACAACCCATATTCCCACACTATACTGCTGCTTAACTCTGTGAATGTTTAAAACTTTGCTGGGTGCTTTCTCCCACTGGAGAGTGTGCAAAATCCTAGGAATTTGTTCATTTTTTCCCCTTCAAAATATAGTCCAGTCCACCACATGATCTGAGAGATGGTGGGCCAGCCCATGACTGGAAAAGGTTGCTGATCCCTGTGCTAGACTGTTGGTTGAGTGAGCTTCACGGCTCAGTGAGAATTTGGAGGCAAATTTCCTCTCTAGCACCCCATACACTGTCTAAGAGGGACACAGGTGGGGCTGTGGTCTAAACCACTGAGCCTCTTGGGCTTGCTGATCTGAAGGTTGGCGGTTCGAATCCCCATGACAGGGTGAGGTCCCGTTGCTCTGTCCCAGCTCCTGCTAACCTAGCAGTTCGAAAGCAAGTAGATAAAGAGGTATCACTGTGGCAGGAAGGTTACCTTTACCTTTTTTACACTGTCTCAGGTCTGTGAGCAAAGGGCAGCAGGGGTGGTTCCCACTCTTACGTATATTTGCAAGAAGCAGTGAGAAAGGAGTTCCTCACACAGCAACCAAGCACCTAGTTGCTAACTACACAGTTGTTTCTAGCGTAGGTTGCTGATGTCTGCAAAGGTGCCTATTCAGGCCGGAACTGCATGCTAGCATAATACTGAGTGCTAGCATGGCTGAATGTCAACAACCAGGGGTCAGCAAACTTTTTCAGCAGGGGGCCGGTCCACTGTCCCTCAGACCTTGTGGGGGGCCAGACTATATTTTGAATTAAAAAATGAACGAATTCCTATGCTCCACAAATAACCCAGAGATGCATTTTAAATAAAAGCACACATTCTACTCATGTAAAAACACACTGATTCCCAGACCGTCTGCGGGCCAGATTTAGAAGGTGATTGGGCTGGATCTGGCCCCCGGGCCTTAGTTTGCCTACCCATGGCTTAGACAGTAAGGACTTCCCACAGTGTGCCTTGAAGTGCTGGCCAGTGGTTCCAGCTGGCAACCTGGTTCGCTATATGCTGCTGAAGCTACTCATTATGACTCTTTTCTTTTCTTTTTTACATAGAAGTGCTTCTCATCCAGGGATACAGACACACACACAAGGACACACACCTGTAAGACACACTGGTTCCCCCCTCAAATCTTTGTCTATTGGTTTCATTGAGAACCTCTTTGTGAACACCGCTTGCAAGGAAGAGAGCAACCAGAAAAGCAAACTAACTAGACAGGTAGCCCGTGATGAACATGGCAGCCTATCCCAAGAACAATAATTGAGTCAGACATATGGGTTTTAAGTGCTTCCTAAAGAGGACAGTTATGAAGCCGACCACACACTCAGAGACCCTTCTGCAAGAAAGCAGCCCGCTGAAAAGTGGAGCCTCGGTCGTGCAGCTGCCGATTTTGCTCTGTCAGTAGCCACAGCTGCTTGCCTTTTTCTTCTAAAGTTAGTCGGGCATGAATGAAACTAGAGAGAAGCACATTAGCAGGACATTTCTCTCAACAAGAAGATGCTGGTCCAAGTTCTCAGCTCATTTGTCATTTTTTTAACCAAACCTCAATTGGATTAAAGTCAAAAGCATAAAAGTGTTTTATTATTGGGGATAGAGAATCAGTTTGTAATAGGTATAGAGCGTCTAGTTGAAAGAGACATTTCTCCATTGCCCCCTGTACCCAACTATTATTTTGTGCTTGTTTATTTGATTTGGTCATTTGTCTTCTCACCAAGAAGCTATTCTTTGTAAAGAGTCAACTGATTGGAAAGTTTGGGACCAAATTCATGGGATGGGATTCTTTGCTTTAGGGTGTTTCAAGCAACCCTCCTCACAGATTAAAAAGCACATATGAATAGGTTGGAGTCTCAGGCTGCCTAGCCCCACCTCCCTGCCAAAGACATACATGTCTAGGGCTCCCTCAGGCAAGGATGAATCTGTGGGCCATTTAGGATTCTTCCTCATGTAAGATCCTGACATGGTTGCTGAACGAGGGGTGTGTGTGGCTGGTTCAACTGGCACATGTCATGCAAGTTGGCATTGCCTCATGAACCCTCACATCTTGAAACCAAGTGTGTGATAAGGTGTGTATAACCCTTTTGTGTTGATCAAATGCCAGCCGTGGTTTGTCTTTCTTGAGACAAGACTACAGTGGTACCTCGGGTTACATATGCTTCAGGTTACAGACTCTGCTAACCCAGAAATAGTACCTCAGGTTAAGAACTTTGCTTCAGGATGAGAACAGAAATTGTGTGGCGGCGGCGCAGCGGCAGCAGGAGGACCCATTAGCTAAAGTGGTGCTTCAGGTTAAGAACAGTTTCAGGTTAAGAGCAGACCTCCAGAACGAACTAAGTACGTAACCAGAGGTACCACTGTACTTAGGTGTCTTCAAGGTTGGCGTTGGTCAACATTATAGCTGCAAAGGAGGTGCAAAATCACCCATCACATGAGGTTAAGTCTGTAGTCTTATTTATGAAGCATTCGCCTGCTGGCTCCTTCTGAACTGCAACGTACTGCCGTTATTTACAGACAGTGCTCTGCTTTTCCTTGCACATGGTGATGCCACGTTACACGTTTGACCGCTTGGCTTTTAATAATGCAGAAACCCTCAAACTCCTTCTGTAACAGATAGCTTTTTCAGTAATTCCTGGTCACCATAACCCCCATAACTCACGGGGTTTGTTTTTCCTCTCTCAAATTTGTGATTGGGAACGTCTGATGGTTGGCAGTAGCCTGTAGCGAGGCTGCCAAGAGAGTTTGTCGATCCAGCACAGTGACGCTTACAGCTTCCTTCACGGAGATCTTCCAATAACCTTGCCTTGTATGGCATCAAGACAATTGAATTCCCCTTGATGTTATACATTCATATAATCTAATTATTGTGTCTCAAGTATCCCCCAACCAAAAAGAAAGAAAGATTAAAACTACTGCTACAATGAAACTGAGCCTTAAACAGCCTCCCTACCATGCAAATGAAATATTTTAAGATTTGTGATGGCTCTCCCTTTGAACTAAGAGGTCCACTGATACTTCTTGCCAAACTCCAACAGGCTCAGTAAATAGGATCAGGCAGGAAGTGATGGGAATGTCCTCTGCTCAAGACCCTGGGGGTGTTGCCCAGTGCTGGGCTTGATGGACAAGTAGTCTGATGTGGGACAAGGCAGCTTCCTGTATTTGACAGGAGGGAAGCAGGTCACACAGAGCAATCAGTTTGTGTATAGAGGAACCATTTTCTGTAAGTTATACCTGATGTGTTCTCATTTAGATATTTTAGGAAGTAAGAAGGGTAATGAGAACAATCAAAATACCTGTCCATGATAAAGCAGGGGTGGTGGTCCTCCAGATGTTCTTAGACTACAACTCCCATCATCCCATTGGCCATGCCACCTTGGGCAGATGGTAGTGGTGGGCCTCAGGCTTCTTCTCTTTGTTTTAAAGCAACACATGTTCCAGTTTTTCTCAACCTTGGGTCCCCAGATGTTGGTGGACTACAACTCCCCACATTCCTAGCCAGTATGACCAGTGGTCAGGGATTACTGGAGTTGTAGTTCAAGAACATCTGCCAACCCAAGTTTGAGAAAGGCTGGGTGTTGTAAGAGAAAGCTAGCCTATAGTCATACAAAGCAATTTGGTATGCCACTAAACTGTGACGTCAGTTGCTGATGTTTTTTCATTATTCATTGCAACTGGCAGTTTTCCGATAGAATCTTTGCTTTCAAGAAAGAGGATTCGTACTGACTTTTCACTGGAGATGCCATCCATAATAAAGGAGAGCAGCTGTGACAATAGGACAGCAGAAGGTGACAATTTTGTTGTTGTTGTTTTGTTGCAAAGGGGTGGTGTGTGCCTGTGTGTTCATGCCCATACAAAACAGAAAAGAAACAGACTTAATTTTGTTTACAAGTTTCATTCACAGCACAGCAGGCAGTGTTCACACTGTAATAGTCACTGTAACAGATAATTTGATTTTCAACCTGGTTATCATGCATTCAGACATAGCAATACAGGAAAATGTGCATTTTAGCAGTGCATTTTAAACAAGGTTGCACACTTTAAGTCAGAATATATTAGGGGTGAGTGTTAAAGTTAGCAATTGGAGAGGGCCTCGAAAAGTCTCATTCACCATACAGTGTGTTACAAGATTGCTACATGGAGGCACGACTGATTTTTACACCTCCAGCTGATAGTGCAACTGGCAAATGCTGGATTTTCTGGAATTTACACATTTCAAATCTGGAGTACTATGGAAATTCTGTAAATGAACTTTGTCACACTGGAGCTGACTGAAGTATATTTTTAGTCTGAGAACTCATTGAAAATACTGCTTTGAGGGGGGAATGGCTTTGGTCTGGACAAGCAGATGTACTCTCTACAGAATCAAGCATGTACTAGATGTACTTTGTACGTTCTCAAGCAAAAAAAGCTGTCAGGGAAGGCACCTGCACAGTTAGATAACAAAAAATGAAAGGATGGTTACAATCATGAAATTGTAGAGTTGGAAGGGACCTTGAGGGTCATCCAGTCTGACCCGATGCAACACAGGAATCTCAACTAACGCATCCATGACAGATGACCATCCAACTTCTGCTTTAAAATCTCAAATGAATGAGAGTCTACCACATTCCAAGTGAGTCCAATTCATTGTTGAACAGCACTTACCATCAGAAAGTTCTTTCTGATATTTCGTCAAGATCTCACTTCTTATAACTTGAAGCCATTGGTTCAGGTTCTATCCTCTTACTTCCCATCATGCACCAGCCACCAATTAGTGAAGACACTAATTTGATGCCATCAAATGCCAACAGTGTCCTTCAGCTCTCTATATTGGACAAACAGGCCAAACCTTACGCCAAAGAATAAACGGACATAAATCTGACATCAAGAATCACAAAACAGAGAAACCAGTAGGAGAACACTTCAATCTCCAAGGACATGCTATACAAGATCTCAAAGTAGCTGTTTTACTACAAAGGAATTTCAGAAATAGACTGGAAAGAGAAGCTGCTGAATTGCAACTCATTACCAAACTTAAAACCATGGAGAGACCTGGTCTGAACAAAGACATTGGATTCTTATCTCATTATACATGACTAAGCCATTTTTCACCTTCTCACCCCTTGACTTTTCCTGTAAGACCTATTGCAGTCGTTAAGAGTCGTCAACAGGCTCATCTCAGCCATCTGCCAATCTCCCATTCCCACCACCCTTCTGAGTAATACCCCTCCCCACCTTCTCACTATATAGAAGGATCTGGCAACTTCTGTTTCAGTGTATCTGAAGAAGTGTGCATGCATACAAAAGCTCATACCAAGAACTAACAGTTGGTCTTTAAGGTGCTACTGGAAGGATTTTTTTTATTTTGACTATGGCAGACCAACACAGCTACCTATCTGTAACTGAAGACAGAACTATGAGTGATAAGTTATTTATTTGGACACCAGGTTATTGGATCTCTGCAGTCCTAAAGAGCTGTTGTTTCTCCCTCTCCTTTAGCGCATTTTTCGTTTTTGTTTCATTTTCTACTCTTTGGGATTTCTGTAGCTTGAAAACATGCTAGCTACTTGCTTTGTCCTTTGTTTCTTCCTAACAACCAAGATGCATGTTTCCTCTGGTGGTTCATCTGAGATCAACAACCCCCTGCAAGTTATTTCCTGGAAATGCTATTACACAAAAAGTATTACACAAAAAGTCCAAGCAGTCATTTTGGGGGCAAAATCATGGGAAGTCTGTTTCTAGGACCGTTGTGAAATTGTCAAGCTCCATTGTTACTTTTCCTGTTGGATGTCATTATTGTAATTTTGCGATATTTATAGTAGTGACATGTTGGTTTTCCTAAAGGTAAAGGTATAGGGACCCCTGACCATTAGGTCCAGTCGTGACCGACTCTGGGGTTGCGGCGCTCATCTCGCTTTATTGGCCGAGGGAGCCGGCGTACAGCTTCTGGGTCATGTGGCCAGCATGATTAAGCCGCTTCTGGCAGAACCAGAGCAGCGCACGGAAATGCCATTTACCTTCCCGCCATTTACCTATTTATCTACTTGCACTTTGACGTGCTTTCGAACTGCTAGGTTGGCAGGAGCAGGGACTGAGCAACGGGAGCTGACCCCAACACGGGGATTCGAACCGCGACCTTTCAATTGGCAAGCCCAAGCAGCACAGTGGTTTAACCCACAGCACCATCTGCATCCCTGTTGTTTTTCCTATGTTGAAAACAAAGAAAACCATACGGTGCAAAAACGATTCCGTAAAACTAGAGCAAATATAACAACGTTGGTTTTCCTATTTTTTGATATTTCCTCTAGTTTTATGGAATTGTTTTTGCACCGTATGGTTTTCTTTGCTTCAAGCATGATTTGGGGGGTTTTTATGGGAGGGGGGTAGAAAAGTGGCCTGCAAATAAAATAATGAATGAATTATAAATCTGAGAGGGAAACTGCATTCTTCCTTTTGAGCAGAAGAATGTGCTTTGAATGTGCTTTAAAAGTATAGTGTTTTTCTGGAAACCAATCTAGGAAAGAGTATTAGGGAGTTAGGTTTCTATTAAAAGCACCTGTGTTGAATCACAGTATGATTGCACCTTAGGTGGGGGTTTGCTTCCAAGGATTTCACATTTGCACAAAGATTGTGCATAACCCTTGGAGATCAGTTAGCATTTGAGGGGGAGAGGGAGTCCCCAGTACTCACACAGCCCACATACCGAGCAAGCCTTGCCCAGCTAGAAAGTTGTTGTTGTTGTTGTTTAGGCGTTTAGTCGTGTCCGACTCTTCGTGACCCCATGGACCAGAGCACGCCAGGCACTCCTGTCTTCCACTGCCTCCCACAGTTTGGTCAAACTCATGCTGGTAGCTTTGAGAACACTATCCAACCATCTCATCCTCTGTCGTCCCCTTCTCCTTGTGCCCTCAATCTTTCCCAACATCAGGGTCTTTTCCTGGGAGTCTTCTCTTCTCATGCAGTGGCCAAAGTCCTGGAGCCTCCGTTTCACGATCTGTCCTTCCAGTGAGCACTCAGGGCTGATCTCCTTCAGAATGAAGGGGTTTGATCTTCTTGCAGTCCATGGGACTCTCAAGAGTCTCCTCCAGCACCATAATTCAAAAGCATCAATTCTTCAATGATCAGCCTTCTTTATGGTCCAGCTCTCACTTCCGTACATCACTACTGGGAAAACCATAGCTTTAACTATACGGACCTTTGTTGGCAAGGTAATGTCTCCAGCAATCTTAATTCCAGCTTGGGATTCATCCAGCCCAGCTAGAAAGTAGGAGAGCTCAAAAGTTCTCTTTGTGCCGGATGATCCAAGTGGACCTCGCACAAAAAGGGCCTTTAAGCTCCCTGTATTGCTTGATGTAGAAGGCCCACTTCTTCATCATCTCATCAAGGCAGAGGGGTTGTTTTTTTAGGGGTTTTCTGAGCAGTGTTGGGAAGCGGGGCAGATATGGAGGACTCTGTACAAAATTTGAAAATAAGAGCTGGAACAATGAAGTATTCCTAATGCATTGGATTCCACTTTAGAAACAAAACTAGGCCATCTAGAAAGAACTACAATCAGGGGAATAATCTGGATGAGGAGGAATTCAGAATCATCCTTACTGCCAAGCAGCTCTTCACACAGGAGAAGCAGCGTGTGGGGTGACAAGTCCAGCTTCCTGCTGCCCCCTTAAACAGCACATCAGCAGTCTTTGGAATATTTAACTGAGGCTGTGCTTACATAGCTTCAGCTGCTGGACCTGGCAGGCAAATAGCATCCACAGTGCCCATCTGAACAGGGTATTCCCCACCCAGCTAAAGATATTTCATGGAAGCCTGCTTCTGTATGCATATGTGACCCCAAGTTGGATTGGCACACAGGTGTTTTGATTGGTGCTAACTGATATTCATAATATTGTCACTCCTGTCATCACATTCTCTGTGTTTCTGACTTTTAGAATAATTGTTAGGAGCCTAAAGCAGGACAGATGAGCAGTGGAGGTGAGGGAGATGCAGAGAGTATGAGGGGAGAAAATGTCAGACGATACAGCCCAATCTGCAGCTTAGTGCTGTTCATGGAAGTCTGCCAGTTCATGCCATCATAAAAGACTCTCCTATTATTGTTGTTGTTGGAGTACAATGTTGATGTACTCTGTAATGGACTCCAGTGCCACCCCATGCTATGAGAAGCAGCTGATGAAAGTTATGTTTATGCTCTACAGATGGATCAGTGGTGTCAGACGCAGAGCTCTCAATATCTGGCAAACAGGTGTTGGGTTTTTTGCGTTTTCCAACAAGCCAGCAGCTGCCAGATTATTCTTTCTTTCTTTCTTTCTTTTTGCTTTTGGTAGGTTGTAGTGCATGGGGAAAAGATATCAGTTCAGTTGTTGACAAGGAACAGAGAGTTATTATGAGTTCCATTTGAGAGTGGTGGGGATTTGGGGTGGGAAACAGAGGGAAGCAGAGCAAAGCAGATTGCTGGTGTTAAATGCGCCTCAGCAAATGATCAGGACCAGATTGCCCATTCATTGTTGGAAACTGAATGTTGAGAAAAGCTGTCAGAGAAACAAGCTTCCAGGAACAGAAACCAAAACTAAATCTATACATGTTTTAAAATATTAGTTATTTAAATGAAATCTATTTACATTTCTAATGTGTCGTGGTGTGCTTCCAAATGACCTTTGAGCAGGAAGGTTAGATGACACTGCAACAAAGAAGGGGGTTCCAGTATATTTTCCCATCACTTCCCTTATTGCAAAAAGTGTGGGAGAAAAATAATGAGATCTGTGACCCATGTGTAGGTTAATTAACAAAAGAACTGGTTAGATACCTGGATTCAAAACATAGGATTTTGCACACTCTCCAGAGGGAGAAAGAACCCAGAAAAGTTTTAAACATTCACAGGGTTAAGCAGCAGTATAGTGTGGGAATATGGGTTGTTAGACCCCTTTGCATATCCCCTTTAATCTGCCTACAGCATTTGTCCCTCTCTCTACCCCTCTGGCAACAAATAGACCACACACTCAAGTAAATTTAAAAGCTTTACTTACAAAATCCAAAGGTGTTATTCCATGCAGCAGTAAGGAGAACACAATTAGATTACTTTTGGTTACCAAATATAAAAAGATGGTTTCAAGCAGGGGCCAGCAAACTTTTTCAGCAAGGGGCCGGTCCACTGTCCCTCAAACCTTGTGGGGGGGCAGACTAGATTTTGGGGGGGAAATGAATGAACGAATTCCTATGCCCCACAAATAACCCAGAGATGCATTTTAAATAAAAGCACACATTCTACTCATGTAAAAACACACTAATTGCCAGACGATCCGCAGGCCAGATTTAGAAGGCAATTGGGCCAGATCTGGCCTCCGGGCCTTAGTTTGCCTACCCATGGTTTCAAGCATGCTTTCAGAACTTGGAACAAGCTGAGACATGTCCTTTCTAGTCAATTACATGGCGCAAAAAGAGAGTGTGTAAAGGGGAATGAAGCAGCTTCAATTCCTCCCTCACCAGAGGTGAGGGGGCATGACCTAACTGAGACTAGGTGATAAAATGCTGTAGTTTTAACCCCTTCATGCACTAGGACTTCCCACCCAAAATCCCACTAGCTAATTCCCACCCAAAAAATCAATCTTATGGGGAAGCTGGTTTGTTGCACAAGACCTTCCAGTCAACCTGAATTTCCCAGTTTGTGACTGAATCCCACCCCAAAATAATGAAAACCATTTGCACTATATATTTCAAACAGTACCATCCCACTTTAAGCAGTCATAGTTCCCTCAATGAATCCTGAGGTTCTATATTCCTTTAGGGAGCTACACTTCCCTGAGTTCCCTGGGCAGAGAGACTGACTGTAAAACCACTCTGACAATTGTAACGCCTAATAACTCCGCAACACCCTTAACAAACTACAGTTCCCAGGATTCTTCGGGGAAAGCTATGATTGTTTGCCTGGGAGTGCCTGAAGTGCCCACAGTCTATATCCTGAGGGAGGATTACAAAATAATACAAAATAACCTAGAGAAAGATGTGCCTCATACTGCTGACATTTTTTACCTTTGAGCTTTAGACACTTCCATATCTTAGGGAAATTGAGCCTGCTGTTTCTCTCTTTAAAATGCAACAGCATAACTAGTTGTAGAACATCATATGAACCCTGCTGTGTCATCCAGGAACTCTTGAAGGCAATGCTTAATAACTCAAAAAATAGGGCATTGGCCAAAGCTTCCCTATATTTCACATCTACTCCCTAGTAAGCCTGATTTCACAGCCGCAGCTTATATGGTCAATGGAGGTTGCTAGTTATTAAGAGAAATGCGCTTTGCTTGTGCTCAGAAGCACTCTCCTTTTTGTTCTAGGGCAGAGCCTGGACATAGGACAGAGATCCTAGAGCTCTCCTCTGGTTAGCAGGGCTTCAAATCAAGCCCTGCTTGATGGGTTTAATGTCACAGAGCCAAATAAAGGGTTGCCACGAGATATGAGTATGACACCAACACTTCCATCCCAGAAGGGGTCAGTCACCTCTGCACGTTAAAAAAAATGGTGGAAATCGCAGGCAGCTCTCTGCATAAAAGTATATTTTAAAAGGTAACAAACCCCTAACAGTTAATTCCAGTTGAGAACGACTCTGGGGTTGTGGCGCTCATCTCGCTCTATAGGCCGAGGGAGATGGCGTTTGTCCGCAGACAGTTTTTCCGGGTCATGTGGCCAGCATGACTAAGCCACTTCTGGCGAAACCAGAGCAGCGCACGAAAACGCCATTTACCTTCCCGCCAAAGTGGTACCTATTTATCTACTTGCACTTTGATGTGCTTTCAAACTGCTAGGTTGGCAGGAGCAGGGACCGAGCAACGGGAGCTCATCCCGTCGCGGGGATTTGAGCCGCCGACCTTCCAATCAGTGAGCCCTAGGCTCTGTGGTTTAGCCCACAGTGCCTATATATAAAAATTAACTTAGTTTGCACAGAATTTCTTTCCTTGGTTAACGGTAACTACAGTTTGTGGAAACCCTGCTTCAGTCCTGACAAACAGAACAAATGGTATGGGAATGTCAGCATTTCTTTCTCCTTTGCCATTGCATCTCAAATTTATCTCTCTACTCATGAGGGCTAGGTGCTTACTTTTCTTTCAATTATAGTTGACATTTTTGAGATTTTAACAGGAGAAAACTACCTTGAGAGATAAAGACAGGTTCTTCCCTGAGGGAGTAACTAATTATGTCTGTGGCCTCTTTTTGTTCTCCCCCTTTTAAGTAAAATAGGTAAGGTGTGTTCTTTTCGAGCACAGGTTTTGAGAGGTGCATTTCAGGTCAAATTTGACCAGTGTTTTTATATTTGGTTTTAAGGCTTTTTGCTATTTCAACGTTTATTATACAAGTTGCTTTGAGACGCTGTGGTGTAAAAAGCATCAACAATAATAAAAACAACAGTATATTAGTGTTTTTATTATCATTGCTATGTTGCTTCCACGATAGGAATTATTTTTGCAGAGAGATGCAGGAGGTCAGAAGTCGACCTTTGGTTTGGGGCCCACTTCTTACATTAATCTTCTCTAAATTCCTGCCCATATAGAGACAGGCCGGTATGAAGCCTATATTGCATGACAGAAGATGACTGGTATTTTCTGCGGAACCTGAAATTGGTATGCAGAAGGAAAACATGCAGTTCTGGTTTGGAACAAAAGCAGGCTGTACGGAATGAACAAGAAGAATCCCACCCCACAGGTTTGCTTCCACTGGAAACCTCCCTGGTCAATAATCAGAGATGAATGGAGGTACCCGATGAATAACCTCACTCTGCAACTTTTATGTGAAGGGTTGATAAATGAATGCAGGGAGAGGTACAAGAAAGTGATTAAAACCAGCCTGCAGAAAAGGAAATAATAACCTCCCTGATCTCTCAACATTTCCCCCCTCTGCCTCAGTTGGTTGGAGCCTTAACCCTTTTTTGCTTTGTACATTAGCGAGTGTGCGCATGCATGTTGTGCAAGAGTAATAAAGAAATAACCCTATACATCAGCTTGGTACTATGTCTTACACAACACACCACCAGATATAATTTCCCAGGATGTCATGCTAAATTTTTATTGCTTTCAGTTTTCATTGTCAAGGTGCCATGTGGGGGAGAGGGGTGATATTTATTTATTTATTTGACTGTTTGTTTATTAAATTTGTATACCACCCTTCAACTGAAGAAAGGGAGGAGCAGGATTCACAACATAAAAATATAAAAGTGTTACTTTTATTTACTTATCAAGTGAGTCTAGCTGGTTTTGTACCATAGCTACTGGGTTGGATTACGATGTAAGGCTTTGGTAGACAACACATTATAAATATATTGTGGCAGCAGTTAGAAGCTTTTGAAACTGAATGACAATGGTGGGAGTAAAATAGGAACCCTTCCACACACTTTGTGAATCAATAGTGGTACAGAGAAGCTGTTTCTACACATATAAAGTGCAGTGGTACCTCGGGTTAAGAATTTAATTCGTTCTGAAGGTCTGTTCTTAACCTGAAACTGTTCTTAACCTGAGGTACCACTTTAGCTAATGGGGCCTCCCGCTGCCATCTCTGTGCAATTTCTGTTCTCATCCTTAAGCAAAGTTCTTAACCCGAGGTACTATTTCTGGGTTAGTGGAGTCTGTAACCTGAAGTGTCTGTAACCCGAGGCACCACTGTAGACCCTCCACACACCCGCAAACCAAATACATGCTATAAGGTTTCCCCAGGACACTGCAAGGCTATCATTTTCCCCTCGGAAAAATGAGGGAATGTATACATTGCATCTCTGTGCTCTGCAGTGGCATAGCGTGGGGAGTGCAGGGAGGGCCGGCCGCACCGGGCGCAACATCTGGGGGGGGCGCACTCACACTCACAGCTCTCTGCCCCTAGGGCAGAGGGGGCGCAAATTACTTGCCTTGGCCCGGGTGCTGACAACCCACGCTATGCCACTGGTACTCTGTTCCTCTCTGTGGATTGTGCAAAAATCTCTGTATTTTTGTCTCTCATTTGGTACATTCACAATTATCTTGATTCCTGGTAGTTGGAGTATATTCATCTGAGTTGAGAGGGATCAATGGTTGTGCTGCACTGCCAGTATTCCTGAAGCATGATCTAAGAACCAGCCTTCACTTCCATTCTGATCACACAATAATCCCATAATGAATGAGGGAGAAATAATAATAATAATAATAATAATAATAATAATAATAATAATAATAATAATAAATTTTATTTATATCCCGCCCTCCCCAGCCGAAGCCGGGCTCAGGGCGGCTAACAACAATCAAATAATCAAACAGTCAAATAATCACACAATCTAAAAATATTTCATTATAAGAATTAATTAAAATCAAATTGATGGCAACCAATTAAGCAAAATTCTGTCCAGGTTGCCAGAGGAGGGAGTCAGGCTGCGCCCTGACCAAAGGCCTGGCAGAACAACTCTGTCTTGCAGGCCCTGCGGAAAGATGTCAGGTCCCGCAGGGCCCTAGTCTCTTGTGACAGAGCATTCCACCAGATTGGAGCCGCAGCCGAGAAGGCCCTGGCTCTAGTTGAGGCCAGCCTAACCTCTCTGATGCCTGGGACCTTGAGGATGTTATTATTTGCAGACCGTAGGTTTCTCTGTGGGGCATACCAGGAGAGGCGGTCCCGTAGGTACGAGGGTCCTAGGCTGCATAGGGCTTTAAAAGTTAAAACCAGCACCTTAAACCTGATCCTGTACTCCACCGGGAGCCAGAAGGAAGGGGGGGAAGACTCACATAAGTGGGCTTCAAAACTTGTGTGGTAAAGAGATGGACAAGGATGGACCCTGGCGATTCTGAGCCCCAGTGGTTCTGAAAATATTACTGGTGTCAGAGATTAATTTGAACATGTCCTGGCATAGGATTTGTTAAACATGTGACATAAGTGGCACTGATCCATGAAAGCTAAAATAAGGTGTGTCTTCCTCCATAATGAATAACTCCAGCACCCTCCCATAAATCTAAGACTTGGAGGACAGTATTTGCAGAGCAGAAGAGGCTTGAGTCCCAGAAGCTCCATTTTTAGTACTTAATTGCTGAGCAGTTGTTACGTGCCATGTTTTAAGCGTTCCAGAAAACATTTAAGAAACACCCCCTCCATCCCAAATCAAAAGCACACTTTTATTTTCACTAAGAACCCGTGAGGTCGGTTAGGCTGAGAAACAAGAGCTAGCCCAAGCTCATGCAATAAGCTTTGAGATGAACACTGATTTGAGCCCAGTCTAAAAGCACAATCCAGTCTAACGGCAGAATCCTGTGCCTGCTTGAGAGCAAATCTCACTGTGTTCCTTGCAGCTTCCTTCTAGGTAAGTGTGTATAGGATTGCAGCCTAAGACTTTCTGTATAAAGCTCCATTGAAGATAGTGGGCATGATCTGAGTAAACATAAATAGGAATGCACTGTCAAACCAAACCATAAACATGATATATTGGCTCTCTTAAAATAGTCCAGCCATCGGTTTCAAAGGGAGCTTGTGGTGTTGGACGTTGAATGTTCCAATTGCCAAGGTTTTTGCATGTCACAGTGCCTATGGTCCTCAGACCATTTAATCTTCTAGACAAGCCGTCTGTCTCACGAACCTCAGCTTTGCTACTTCAGTTTGGAAAACGCAGCATGAAATTTCCATACCAGATCGGCAGTCAGTCCTGAGAGAGGAAATGGGTGTTCCAAATGAGAATTAGCTTGGTTAAGAAATAGCCAGAGCTAGCTTTAAATCAAGTGTCTGATTACAGAATAGATTTCAGAATTTTTGCTAACCTTCCAGCTCATGAGAGAGAATAAAATGGAAATGGATTTTGACTCAACTGACTTTCCAAGGTGTCGTTGTATGTTTGTTGAAATGCATGAATTAAAACTTTGCAAGGAATCAAAACTCCTTTTGGGAAGTGTCAGAAGGTTTTCCTGGCATGCAGAAAATTCATGAGCTTCAGAAATGGCAATCTTCATCTGGGGGTTTAATCCCTTTTGTATCACTCACTGAGCTGCTGTTACAAAGAAACGCACTTCCTCCCTGCTAGCAGCCGTTTTCTGTAGGCCTTCACCATACCCACTAAAAGGAAAGCGATCACATAAATCCCTATTTCTGGGCATGCTCAAACTGGTCTCTTATTGTCAGACTAATTTATGGTACAGTGTTTGGTTGGTAATCTTGAAAAGGAACTGGCTGTTGTTTGAAGGTCTGCAATTACAGGTGACCTGGATGCAAGCAAAGTTTGTGTGTGTGTGTGTGTGTGTGTGTGTGTGTGTGTGTGTGTGTGTCTGTGTGTGTGTGTGTGTGTGTGTGTGTGTGTGTGTGTGTAGAGGAGGGAGGGAGGGAGACTAGACAGAAGCTAGGTGTTCCCTGTGTAGTTTATGATCTTCCTTCCTTACCCCCTCCACACACAAAAACCAGCTTGTCCTTCGTAACAGGATGAAAAACAATTTTCATTTGATGGCTCTAAATATCTGTTTATCCCACCAACATGTTTCTGAGCATGCCCAGTTAGAATGATTTAACACTCGGTTGATGACTATCAACAGAAGAACTTCATGTGAAAAGGTAGTCTGTCAAAGCTAATGGGCTCTTGTTTCAAAGGGATGTTGTGCGTACATTACTAGTGTGTGGAGAAGGTGCAGAAAGGCCTCAGCAGACATTAGGGATGGAGTGTTGTTGATGATGAAAAGGCACTTTGCTGGTGAGGGAATGGTGGGAGAGAAAGGGCTTATCTGTCTTTTTGATTAGAAATGCATGCTTCCTTTCATCATCTGAGCTGAAAAATTGGCTCCCGCTCTTGGTTTATGAAACCATTTTTCTTTTTCCTTTCTTCTCAGGTTTGCAAACCCTTTAATAAATTAGTTGCTCTGAGGTGCCAAGGTGTCAAAGCAACCTTAGAGGCTTTTCCCAAATGCATCTTTAATATTTTATAAGTATTTTAAATAGATTCATTTGGCTTGAACAATCTGATTTATTAATGCCAGTGGTCTGCCACAAAAAGCAAAGGGGGGGGGGGAGGCCTTGCTACAAATTGGATTGTGTCACAAATTTTTAAGAGTCAAATCTCAACTTAAGGATGGATGTTCAGAAAGAGGAGGGGACAACCCATTCATATTACAACATAGTTTTTGGTGTGGGATGATGGAAACATTGGAGAAAATTGCCCAAGATGTGGGAGAATCCTGAGTCAAATTAAAACATGGCTCAAACGAGCATGCTTTTTATTGGTGCTTCTAGGGATGTTCTGAGGATGACTGACTTCGAAGTTCAGGAACAAACCAGAAGGGCTGTTAAAGTAAGACAAGTACAAAACCTAAGTGAAAAGCATATTATATTCTTATGAAAAGCTTAAGGCGTTCTTTCTTCACCAGTTCACCTTCCAGTCACATTTGCACATCAAGCCCCAATCCCAAAGAATGAATATGACATACTGTTGTGTGCCACCACTATAGCAAAGAAGAGAACAGCCCAAAATTGACAAATTGACTTGAAATGTATATTTTATTTGATAAACCATGACAACCAGAGATTCATGTTTTGCTTTGATCTTTGGTGCATTACATAGGCGACTTTTGCAGCCTGTACCTCACTGAATTCTCTTGGCACCTTTGATTAAAACAGAAAACAGCCAGCTTAGTCACCGTGCAATCCTTGACACTGTCCTTTTAGTGTGGATAAGAGATAGTGCCCAGTGAAGAGAGCATGACTCAAGTAAGGACCTCAGTCAGTGGTAGACTGGACCAGCAGTTCCCCTAATACAGGGCCAGGGAACATGTAACCACCCCCAAAGGCTGTTGGACTATAACTCCCTTCATCCCTTCCCATTAGGCATGCTGGCAGAGGCTGAAGGGACCTGATTCTCCACCCCATTCTAATACCAGTTCTGCAGTTCTTGATGTTTCATAATGAAGGTAAAAGAGAGAGGAGTCACATGCTTCATAGGATCCCCTAAGTGAGAGTGGGAACAGCTCCTCTCTCAGGAAGAAGCAGAGCTACAAGTGGAGATGTCTTAAAATATTCACTCTGATTCTGCTGATCCCACTAGGGTGGGTGGCACTGTGGTCTAAACCACTGAGCCTCTTGGACTTGCCGATCAGAAGGTCGGCGGTGTGAATCCCCACGACAGGGTGAGCTCCCGTTGCTCTGTCCCAGCTCCTGCCAACCTAGCAGTTCGAAAGCATGCCAGTCCAAGTAGATAAATAGGTACCACTGCGGCGGGAAGGTAAACGGCATTTCCGTGCACTCTGGTTTCCATCACGGTGTCCTGTTGCACCAGAAGTGGTTTAGTCCTGCTGGCCACATGACCCGGAAAGCTGTCTGTGGACAAATACCAGCTCCCTCGGCCTGAAAGCGAGATGAGCACCGCACCCCATAGTCAAAGTTTGACTGGACTTTACCTTGCTGTGCTAAATGGAACCTGTTAGTAGCCTCCACATGGACCACTCCCACACCCAATGCAATGAATGCTAAGATGGCAACAACCTGGGTAAGGTAAAAAGGTAAAGGACCCCAGATGGTTAAGTTCATTCAAAGGCAACTATGGGATGCGGCGCTCATCTTACTTCAGGCCTAGGGAACTAGTGTTTGTCCACAGACAGCTTTCCGGGTTATGTGGCCAGCATGACTAAACCACTTCCGGCGCACAGAGGACCATGACGAGTGCCAGAGCGCACGGAAACATCGTTTACCTTCAGGAAGGAAAGGAAAGAGAAGCTAACATCTACTCCTGCTACGTTAGAGCACACTCACAATCTCTGCAAAATAATTGGAAATGGCATCAATATATTCTTTTTAAAATGATATAGTTGCAAAATGGATTGTATGGACAGTTTTGTCTTTATGGTAATTCAAAGCTGAGAACATTAGTTTGTTTGCGGCTGCTGTATTCTTGTTACCCCAAGCCTGCAGTTGCATACTGCCTGAGCTTCCTCAGCTGATGAGATGTGGCAATAAAATTTCAATGGTCAACAATGATATCTTAACTGCCCCAGTATGTTATCTAAACTACTCTGGGATATCATCTTAACTACAGCTTGGACCATTACAAAAGCTATAAGCAAACTTCCAGTAGTCAATTAGCTGTGCGGTTCCTTCAACAAAGATAGTTTAATGCAAGGCAATTGCAGTCCTTTCATAACCTTGATGGAGCCTGCAATCATAGCCAAGCCTCGCTAAATTCTCAGCCTGAAAATCAACAGGAATGGAAAATAACATTCAGGTTTAAGTTTATAACAATGTAGTTAAGCACCCTTGTTGAGATCTAAAAATTTTAAGTAAAAGCATGAAAATAAAGGGTGATGCAAGAATACATTTAATAGTGTTCTCAGAGCAAACAAAATTCACAAAAGCTACATTTTTTTTTTGCATATTTTAATATGCTTGTCCACACAGGCCTACAAAATCTACTCCAGTTTCCACTGCCTGCATCAGTTGTTACATGTCTTGTGTGTTTCATTGCGCTGCAAACAAACAATTAACGACTGCTGAACCCATTGCTAGAGTTCTAAACAAAAGCTGAAAAAAATAGTTTGATCTCTTGAATATATTTGGCCATACATTATATGTGCGTGATGTTCTTTAGCTGCAAATAACAATTGATAACAATAGTTTAGGGTCTGATTTTCGTGTTTCACAAGTGAACTAATTTGGGCTTGTGTCATTAGTGTAAGTCACTCTTCTAATGAACCAGATTTCTGTTGGAAATCATAGCTATGGGTTTGACAGCTTGAAATTCTGGCTTACATTTTTGAAAGCCCCCAAATTCCGTTGTAAAAAGTCAGCCAAGCTAAGATGCTTTGTTAGTTTTCTGCGTCTGTCAGACTCAACCCAGAGTCTGTCACACCTTTATCCCTGACTAGGGCTTTCCAGGAAATGTTTTCTTTATTATTCCTGTCTGTCACTTTGGCAACCCAAAAACCTGACATCCTGTATTTCCTATATCTAAATGCTAACCCCACATATTTATATAATTAAAAAAACCCTTAAATTGAAAATTCAGTTTTCTGGAGCCAGGCTTTCTGGTTCCTTCTTCTTATCTCTCCCCCCCCCCCCATTTTCCCCAGGGCAAAAGTGAAGTCTGTCCATTGGGGGGGCACCCAAGGCTTTTAGCTCACTTATGATTAGGTAATAGTGTATCATTAATCTTGTTTTTTAAGTTGTATTTCAGTCAATTTGTTTTTATTATTGGTTGTTAGCCGCCCTGAGCCGCCCTCTCTTGGCTAGGGAGAGCAGGGTATAAAGAAAAAATATCATCATCATCATCATCAACCCCAAAATGTTTTTCTAACTCACGATTTATTTCAAGCAGATATTGCAGATTTCTTTTGTAAAAAATAAACAATGAACATTTAAGAATTGCTCTATGAATAAAAATCTAAGTATATTATTCTTGTATTTCTCAATGGGCAGATGTGACTGGCTCATTATATTGCACAACCAGCAACTGCAACTGCAACAGTGGAGGAAATGCATCATTTCTATGATTTCTTACGATCTGAAGCAAAATGAAGCTACCAGCTGCTGAAAGCGGTCTGGGTCTGGTCAGTGCCCAGATTGGAAAACTCTCGTATACCATGTAAGAGTTCTAAAATGGAAGAAAGTTAGGTTATAAATATAATGCTGAAAAATAAAATAAAAATATAGTGCAGTGTTAATGCTGGATGTGAGGCTGAGAGAGAGAAGTCTACAAGGATCCTGCGATCTAGATTCACTGTATTGCTCTCATACTGCAGGGCTGGGAATGATTTAGTGTGCCAAAACCTGAAGTATAGCCCAGTGTTACCCTCCTTTCTCAGGCAGTTTTCCCCCCAACTTACTTTGTAAAACGTATATTGGCAAGAAAACTCAATTTTTAAATAGAAACACCTCTGCTCCTGTTTGTGTTCCACTTTTAACAATGACCAGACACAAGTCAGATTTACAGCCCAATCCTATGTGTTCCTTCTCAAAAGTAAATCTCATTTGAGCTCAGCTGAGCTCACTCCCAGGCAGGTGGGTATAGGATTGCATCCTGAATACAATTTAGGCCACCCATATAAAAACACTCAACAATCAAAGAGGCTTAGAATGGGAGCTTTTTACAAATTATCTAAAAAGACAACAAAAGGAATTGGACTCCTTGGCAGGTTTTGAATAAACATACACAAATTTATTGGTAGATAGACAATGTAAGGATATGTATAATTTTATAACATGCAGAGAATAATATGTGCTGAGAAATCAGAGAGAGGAACTGAGGGAAGTCTCTGGGATGGGGAAAGGAGGGTTCAAAGGGGGTGGGAAAAGGGGGGGAAATAATGAATATGATATGTTTTGATAATTTGTTATGTTGAAATTGTTAATAAAAACATTTTTTTTAAAAAACAAGCAAAGAGGCTTGAATTACCTTTGTTGGGCAACGCTTATTTGAGTCTCTTCCCTCAGTTCCCTGACGAGGGGCTTCCTATCTGCTTCCTTTTTGCCTTTCTGAAGATGTGTTTTGGCGAGGGATGGGGGTAAAGTCAATTCAGCTTTCATTTAAAGGTGTATCTTTCAAGTTTGCACTTTCCGGAACACTATGAGCAATGAAACATAGCCAGCCTTCAGAATTCGTACTTATTAGAATTTTGCAAAACAGTTATCCAACCAAAGAAATGCATATATGAGGTGAAAGTGTGCACAAAAAGGTATATATATTGGGGGAAATGACATACAAAAATGCATTGTATTAGGAGAAATCACCTGCAAATGTATGCAATAGTCAAAATTGCATATGTGCTTATTGGGAGAATTCCACACTGAAATGCTGCATAATATTTGTGATGATTTATTGCAAAAAAATCATAAATTGATACATAAATATGGAGACCAGAATTTAAGGCTAGAAAACTGAGAAACAGAGAACTGAGACTGATGGAACCTTCTGTCCCTAGTTCCTGTTAGGCCACATCCAGCTCCCTTTCTAGATAGGAGGGTAGCTATCATAACAGTGTGTCTCTGTGTGTGGCCAGGTTTGCATATGCAACTAAACTGTCCAAGGTCATGGAAAAAAAGGGGGTGTGAAGAGCCCCAAAAGGACCTCCCCAAACAGAGTGAAGGGGCAGTAAAATTCTGCATGACATGGAGAAGGGGGACTGAGAAGAAGAAGAAGAAGTTCTCCCTCTCATAGCACGAGAAGTCATGGATGTCCCAAGAAGCTGATTCAAGGCAGGCAAAAGAAAGCAGTTCTTCATGCAGCACATGGTTCAACCATGAAATTTACTCCCACAAGAGACAGCGGCCAGGGGCAGCCTATCCCGTTTCACCAGCTGAGGCAAGGAGGGAGCAATTGCCTCCTGCCCCCACCACTGCCACACCCCCATCACAACCTCCATCACTGCTGCATCCCGACTATAGCCGAACTCAGCGGGAACCGGGGCGCCCCTCCAAGTGTTGTTGCTCAGCTCCTCTGCCTGGGGGCAGGGAAGACAGGCTGCAAAGCCACTTGCCAGAACACCTCCCTCCCTACAGCAGAAGCCATGGGACAAGAAGAGCACCGCCTCTTGCGCTTTCACTGCCTGAGGTGGGCGGGCTGGCTCTGGTGATAGCAGCTAAGTTGGGTGGCTTTAAGAGGATTAGACAAATCTAATCAATGATGGCTCTGCTCCTCCTGCATGCTTAGAGGCAATGTGCCTTGGTTCTCAAACTTAATCCGTTCCGGAAGTCTGTTCCAAAACCAAAGCGTTCCAAAACTAAGGCGTTCTTTCCCATAGAAAGTAATGCAAAACGGATTGATCTGTTCCAGACTTTTAAAAACAACCTCTAAAACAGCAATTTAACACGAATTTTAGTATCTAATGAGACCATTGATCCATAAAATGAAAGCAATAAACAATGTACTGCAGTCACACAATCAATTAGTAGCTGAACAGGGTTCCACACAGTCACAAAAACAAACAAAAAGAGAGCCGCAAAAACGCAAAATAAATAGCAAAAACAGACTTCAGTGTAACACTCAAAACAGAAGTGGGGCACTCAAAACGGAGCACATTCAGCTTCCGGAAAAAGTTCACAGACCGGAACACTTCCTTCTGAGTTTGCAGTGTTTCGGTTCCAAGTTGTTTGAGTACCAAGGTGTTTGAGAACCAAGGTACCCACCAAGGTATCTTGGTACCAAAGTACCACTGTATATGCTAGTTGCTGGAAAATGCAGGAAAATGCAGGAGGGGAGTGCATAGCTGTCAAGTGTCCCTTATTTGAAGGGACAGCCACTTATTCCAGCGCCATGTCCCGCTACTGTCCCTTATTGATGGATGTCCCTTAAATGTCCCTTAAATGATGTCCCTTAAATTTCAAAGGAAGCAGCTCCTCTCCCTCCCTCCCTGCTGGCCAAGGAGGAGGGAGGCTCCAACTGTGTTGCTTGGCTGTGTTGCTCACCCAATAAGAAGTCTAAGAATGACTAGGGGGTGGAGCTTGCATGCCTTGTGTGTGGCTAGTTAATGCAAGCTGAGGGGGGTTTTGAATGCTGGACGCCATTTTGTTGCACGTGCTGCTGCAAACTTTGCAGTGCAAAGCCAGGCTGGGGAGCCATCTTAAGTTGAGGCTGCATAGGCCTTGTGGTGCATGTGATTCAGATTCTATTCAGTTGAACCTCTAGTTACAAAGTTGGTTGGACAGTGTTCTCGAAGCTACCAGCATGAGTTTGACCAGACTGCAGGAGGGCAGGAAGACTGGAGTGCCTGGAACAGGTAAGGCTGCAGGTCCCTTATTTTGGCTGCTGGTCCCTTATTTTCAAGGCTGCTGGTCCCTTATTTTCAAATCTGTAAGTTGACAGCTATGGGGGAGCGTACTATTGCACACAGTACGTTCTTGGTACCAAAGTACCACTGTACCACTGTATATGCTAGTTGCTGGAAAATGCAGGAGGGGAGCATACTATTGCACACAGGTCCTGCTTGCCTGCTTTCCATAGGCATCCAGTTGGCCACTGGCAGCCCTGCAGGGTCAATAGCAATGTGTAGCACTTCTAGTGCTGGAGGAGACTCTTGAGAGTCCCATGGACTGCAAGAAGATCAAACCTCTCCATTCTGAAGGAAATCAGCCCTGAGTGCTCACTGGAAGGACAGATCCTGAAGCTGAGGCTCCAATACTTTGGCCACCTCATGAGAAGAGAAGACTCCCTGGGAAAGACCCTGATATTGGGAAAGATGGAGGGCACAAGGAGAAGGGGACGACAGAGGACAAGATGGTTGGATGGTGTTCTCGAAGCTACCAGCATGAGTTTGACCAAACTGTGGGAGGCAGTGGAAGACAGGAGTGCCTGGTGTGCTCTGGTCCATGGGGTCACAAAGAGTCGGACACAACTAAATGACTAAACAACAACAACTTCTAGACTGTTTCTAATTTTGGATGGGATTTGCACACATTCCAAAAAAATCACGTTTCCACAATCATGGCAAGCTGCACAACTGAAGCTGATTTGCTGTTCTTGTGCAGCAAATCCACTTCTCCAAAAGACTGGACTTTTTGCAATAAGGAAAGGGACACGGAAACATACTGTGAAGTGGGGGGGGGGTGATACTTGCTTCGAGGCAGCGTTGTCTAGCCTCCCCACAAACAGAGCAGAATGAATGCTTAAAAACTAGCTGGTATGACCCAACCTTTCTGAAAACAACCCAGGATGAATGCACAATAAACAGGCCATCTGGCAGCGATGTTGATCCTGCAAAGATCTGTAGAATATTCTTCTGGCCAGATAATCTGATCTATTAAGAAGCAGCTATTTGTATGAGACAGTATTTTCCCTTCTGTTAAAGTAGAGTGAATATTCATGTGTGCCTGTATTTCAACAAATTTCAACTGCAAGGAAAGGCCAGAGAGATGCATACATACATACAGTATATACATACACATACAGTGGTGCCTCGCAAGACGAAAAGAATCCATTCTGTGATTCTCTTCGTCTAGCGGTTTTTTCGTCTTGCGAAGCAAGCCCATTGACGGATTAGCGGATTAGCGCTATTAGGATCGGATCAGCTGATAAGCGGCTTAGTGGCTTAGAAAAAGGGGGGGAGGGGAAAAAACCAGCAGGAACTCGCAAGACATTTTCGTCTTGCGAAGCAAGCCCATAGGAAATTCGTTTTGCAAAGCACCTCCAAAACGGAAAACTCTTTCGTCTAGCGAGTTTTCCGTCTTGCGAGGCATTCGTCTTGCGGGGCACCACTGTACACACACCTGGACAGATGGTGAGGGTCACAGCTGTCTGTTAAACAATTCTTTAAAAATACAGTGCCACAATATATTTATTCTGTTTTCCTTTACTGGGATATGTAATTTAAAACTCCCACCACATCACAGCCTTGCTCTGTATAAAGTGCTGTCTAGGCCTGAAAATCTTTGCTGGAAGTCTTTTAGGAAACAAATGAACTGGCAAGGCACAGTATCTTAAAGGAAGCTATAAATGGGATAGGTCAAGGACTAGGCATGTAAGCGACAGGGAAAAAATCTTCCTTTTAGTTTATACAACTTCAGTTTCCACGTCCGTATGGACTCCAAATAAGGCATAGTAGCTTTTCCAAGCCGTGGGCCTGTACATTTTGCCTGACCTTATAATTCTCACAGTTCTAGACATTCCAAGGTAGAGAGAGGGTCATTCGGACAGAGCCGTAATTTCTAGGGCATATTTGCTTCCAAAGTATCTTTTGCATAGTTTCCCAGTGAGGTCATGTAACAGGCTTAGGGAATTTTAAATAGGTTATTTTTCAAGCTTGCCTACAAAGGACCTGTCAAACTTGACCACTTTGGACTTATCAAGTAAAAAGTGTGAGAACAAAAATGGTACACTGCGGTATATTAGCTTCCCCAAGCTACTACAAGCTGTCCCGAAACTGGCAGCGTGTTGGATTATAATGACCTACACGTCACCAGGTTATTGTGAAGCTTATGTAACACTTTGCACATTTTCAATAACTGCGCTGGTTCTTTTTATTAATAATTGTAAAAGGGCTCATTATTTCCACAGGTTATTGTGTGGCCTCAAGATTTTCAGCAGTATTGTTTCCTGCTGCAATAGTGGCTGCAGCCTAAAGTCACTCCGTTTAGGATTGTTTACCTAGGAGAGCGAACTCAGGACTTACTTCTGCATAGATGCACAGGATTGTGCTGCATAGCTGTGGTGAATGGGGGACCGGGAGGAAAGACAGAGCAGGAAAAGGAGCATGCCATGTGTGCCTGGCCCATGGGATTGTGGGTAGGGGAGCTTGGCTTTAGCAGCAAGGAAAGGAAAAGGGGGAAGCCCAGCAAAGAGGATGGAGCCAGGATGAAGGGCTGGAGCTGAGATGGCGCTAAAAGGTGCACAGGAACAAAAGAAGAAAGGACATAAAAAGGTAAAGGGACCCCTGACCATTAGGTCCAGTCGTGGCCGACTCTGGGGTTGCAGCGCTCATCTCGCTTTATTGGCCGAGGGAGCCGGCGTACAGCTTCCGGGTCATGTGGCCAGCATGACCAAGCCACTTTTGGCGAACCAGAACAGCGCACGGAAACGCCATTTACCTTCCCGCCGGCGTGGTACCTATTTATCTACTTGGACTTTGACGTGCTTTTGAACTACTAGGTTGGCAGGAGCAGGGACCGAGCAATGGGAGCTCACCCCGTCGCGGGCCATAAAAACCACTGACAAAGACAAGGATCCTGAGAGGGTCCTGTGGGTTCTAGAATGTTCTTCTCCTTACAGAAGGCATTGGGGCAACACCATAAGGTCCAGAAACTTGGATTTTTTGGCTTGTTCAAGTGAAAGTTAAATACAGTGGTACCTCTGGTTACGGACTTACCGGTAATTCATTCCGGAGGTCCGTTCTTAACCTGAAACCATTCTTTACCTCAGGTACCACTTTAGCTAATGGGGTCTCCTGCTGCCACCAGTGCGCAATTTCTGTTCTCAAGTTCTTAACCCGAGGTACTACTTCTGGGTTAGCGGAGTCTGTAACCCGAAGTGTTTGTAACCCGAGGTACCACTGTACCTTGGCATACCCTTCAACATTCCTCAGGAAAATAGGGACATTACATTCTACATCAGTATCACTGCCTGAGCGTTTCCTCCTGGTCTAGTACAAAAGTTATTAGAAGAAACAAACAAAACTGCAGTATTTTAAGCACAGAAATCTTTGAATTTATGTATTGCATTTGGGGAAACGATTGTGCAGTATGGCATGGGGCATCCCACTGTTTATTTTGGGGTCCAGGGTATATAAACGTTTGATTTCAGGGATACATAAACTTCTCCTTTTTTTAGTGTCTCAAACTTCTGAGCAAGTTAGGAATGTGTAAGCAACTTCATCACCCTGGTGCTGTAGTGAGTCTTGGATAGATCAGCTGCACAGCCCCCACCCCATTGCCTCCCCCAGCTGCCCCGGGACTCCTTTTCACCCAAATGCACAAAATGAGGAAACTCATCAGATTTCAGAAGGCTCCACCAATTCGCCTCATGGGACAGATCAATGCCTTTTCCCTGTCCACGTGAGAAGCCAGGCAGGAAGGGCTTTGGAGGGAGGTGTTTTTGCTCCGGAGGACCCTTCCCCATCTCCCCAAATCCCCTTCCTCTCTAGGAATCTAGCCCCGTTCATTCTGAGCAATACAGAGAAGTTGTAGAATCAGATCTTTCTCAAAGCAGGTGCCAAAGATGAAACACCCGCTATGCATGCAGGTAGTAATGGCTCGGTGCCATTTCAGGTTCCCAAACGAAACTGGTAATGAAAGGTGAGGCAGCAATGCAAAGAAATTGGGCAGGTTCTGTGGCGATCCCACAGGGTCCCCAGAAGTTTCACCGTCTATTGATCCCTGTGCCACCACTTTATTTCTCGCTGCCACCACCCAGGCCCTACCTGGTACAATACTGAGTCCAGTCAGGGTTAAATTGGAACATAAACCTCTGTTTATTTATTGCAGTTTAACAAGAGTGTGGTTTCATAAACGGTCTCGGTCAATTACAGTCATGGGGTGCCTATCCAGACTTATAACTTGCTCTCACTCACTAAACCACCTCTCAGATAAGTACTTGTCTTCCTAGCTCCTAACTGTTCCTGACTCAGCTTATTTCGCTACACTAACTCAACCTCCCCACAGACTCTATCCCAATTCACTCCCACTCCAACCAACCACCCAACTCCCAACGAACTCCCCCCTTCACCCCTCCCAGAGCTGGTTTTATAGTCCCTCTGACTCCACCCCCCTGGGTGTTTAACTATTTCACCTCCAGCACTCTTATATGTTAACGTCACAGGGACCTAAGAAGTTTGGACACAAAGCAGACCCTCCTCTTTGTGCACAATGTTTCTGACCCTCTTAGAGAGCCAGTGTGGTATAGTGGTTAAGAGCGGTGGACTCGTAATCTGGTGAACCGGGTTCGCATCTCCGCTCCTCCACATGCAGCTGCTGGGTGACCTTGGGCCAGTCATACTTCTCTGAAGTCTCTCAGCCCCACTCACCTCACAGAGTGTTTGTTGTGGGGGAGGAAGGGAAAGGAGAATGTTAGCAGCTTTGTGACTCCTTTGGGTAGTGATAAAGCAGGATATCAAATCCAAACTCTTCTTCTTCTCTTCTTGTAGCCGCCCAGAGTTGCTGGGGAAACTCAGCCAGATGGGTGGGATATAAATAAATTATTATTATTATTATTATTATTATTATTATTATTATTATTGGAGTGTGGAAATGAGAACCCAAAGTCGGGTGCTGCTTCCCTCTTTCCCTGGCCAGGAGATGGAAGGAGCAATGAATGAAGAAGTGGAGAAAGATTTGGGGAGTTGAGGCAGACGGGAGGAAAGACTTGAATTTGAGAATTCAGGACTCTGCATGACAAAGTGAGAAGTCGTGATGGCTTAAGAGTTTTTATGACGGTCCTGGGGTTTTCGTGGAAATTGGAGATTGCCTTGGTATTTCAGAACATGTCTTTGAAGTCTGTTAAATTCCAGAATATAGTTCTGATTTCAAAAGGCATAATGAAACTCCGGTCTTGTTATGCCATGAGGCCTAGGAACTTTAGTTTGTTTGAATGAAAGCTGAACATCTGCAACAACCTTGCAGAAACCCTGGAGGTCTGCTTGGAACGTCGGTCCCTTTCACTTATTCACCCCTGTTCAAGCACGTCTTTGTGAAACTTTAAATAAAATGTTTTAAAGAATGTCCAATGTATTTTAACTAGCAGAGGGTAATTTACTAAATTAGTTTGAGCTATTTGGGGTCAAAGGATGTAAGTTTAAGATAAAAGAAGACATTTGTTAGAAGAATGCTTGGCGGTATTTTTTGATGGGGAGCAGGTGGAAGAGACTTCTCTTTGAGGTGATAGAGTTCAGCAGTGTTAAATATATTTAAGCAATAATTGGATAAATACGTATAATTTGAAAAATCTAAAAAGGTTGCCTTTTTAAAGAATCCGGCCTAGTTCAAACAGAAATGCTTCTTGCTCATGTCTTGCAGAGCCCTACTGCTAAGTTTACACATACTGTTGAGATGAGGGCATTGAACAATTGTGATTATTAGCTAGCAGCAGTTTCCAGGAGAGGGGGCTACTGTTTGACTCTCAAGGATTATTGAAATTGCTATGGCAATAGTGAAAGCAAAGCCCTCACTCACATTTGTACACACAAGTGCACTTGGGGATAGCTTGCAATGACTCATATAAACAAGAATCGTACTGAGAAAATCCAAAGACAGAATATAGCTTTTAGCAGATAGTCACTATCTCTCAGCTTAGCCTGCCTCACAATGTTGTTGTAAAGATAAAGTGGGGAGGAGGGACCATGAATTCTGCTTTGGGCTCTGTGGAGGAAAGAAATACTTGAAAAAAGTATTTTGGGGTTTATTTTCTAATGGGTGGGCCCAGTATTTATTCAGAAAGCAGTATAGAATCAGGACAATTAGGGGTGCCTGCGCTTGTCCCAGACCTTTGTCACCACAATTCAAGAAGGACACTGACAAACTGGAACGTGTCCAGAGGAGGGCAACCAAAATGGTCAAAGGCCTGGAAGCGATGCCTTATGAGGAACGGTTAAGGGAGCTGGGCATGTTTAGCCTGGAGAAGAAGGAGGTTAAGGGGTGATATGATAGCCATGTTCAAATATATAAAAGGATGTCACATAGAGGAGGGAGAAAGGTTGTTTTCTGCTGCTCCAGAGAAGCGGACACGGAGCAATGGATCCAAACTACAAGAAAGAAGATTCCACCTAAACATTAGGAAGAACTTCCTGACAGTAAGAGCTGTTCGACAGTGGAATCTGCTGCCAAGGAGTGTGGTGGAGTCTCCTACTTTGGAGGTCTTTAAGCAGAGGCTTGACAACCATATGTCAGGAGTGCTCTGATGGTGTTTCCTGCTTGGCAGGGGGTTGGACTCGATGGCCCTTGTGGTCTCTTCCAACTCTATGATTCTATGATTCTATGATTCTATGATTCTATGATTCTCTATCTGAATTTAGGTCCAAAAGACCGAGGAAAAGTGTGGCTGCATGAAGAGTAAGTTGTGAGCAAACACAATTTGTGACACCGCACAACATTGTTGCTGAATGCTGATCACTGTAGGCACATCTGTTAAGGCATTAGCCTTATCTACCAGCTTTGCGGAACCTGAGCTAACTTGAGGTAGCCTTAGCTGTGATCTTAAACTGGCAGGTTTTTAAATCATTGAATTGCCCTATTTTTGAGCGAAGTAGGGTGTATTAAAATGCTAGTATCTGCTAAACATGAAAGTAATTGTTTTATACAGTCAATTATGTTGACTATAAATGGTATATACACTTCCATTCCTACTCTAAACTGCATTTGCAAATTATGCTATGATTTCTATGTTGAGATTCCTGAATTCCAGGGTGGACTTCGAGGTCCCTTCCACTTCTACAGTTCTAGGATTCTTGTATTCTAACTTGTTGTGAAGGATACAGTCTGAGGACTCCTCCAGATGGTCTACTGTTCAGCATTCATGGTGATTTGCTTAAACAAAGCTTACATGATAGGTCTAGTCTTTATTGAGCATTCGTTCTGACTTGCTTGTTTACACCTCTTCCTCAAAATCATTCATTAATCCCACACTTTCAGTGCATTTCCCCCTTCACTTTCCTAATTGCAAAAGTTCTCTCTTTTTTTAGTAGATTGGTTGTGCTAAGGTGACAGAGCACTTCAGTGATGCAAACCTAAAGTTATCATAAGCAACATCTTAGTACACCATCTAGCAATTTTTTCACTTTCTAAATCATTCAGTCAATAACTGTGTTGTCTTATTTACACATGCAAATTTGAAATTTGTTTTTCCCCCCATAAAATATTTATTAAAGGTTTTAAACAATATAACCAACTTCACATTCACAACCAAAGGAAAAAACACACCATCGCAGTCAATACAAGAAAAACATACAAAACATACCAAAAAAAAACAGAGAAAAAGCATAAAAAAGACATGAAAAAGAAAGAAAAGGATTCAATTTCTTAAGTATTTTTTCCATAACCCTCTTTCTTGACTCCCTCACATCTCCCTTTTCTGTGTTCTCATTTACAAGATCTTATTCAGCAAAACTTCACCTTCTTTCAAATCTTATCTTATATTATAGATTTCAACTATTATGTCTCCAACTTTTTCCCCTTTATTATCAAATATTTGAGCTTGACATAATATTGTTCAAATTTCAACTTTGTTCTTATAAACCAATTTTGCATACTCCTTTCATATATGTCACTAATGCCATGTTATCTTCATATCCTGCATCATTCTAACATTCATACAGTTTACAATACTTTTGCAAATAGTCTTTAAATTTCTTCCAGTCCTCTTCCACGCAAATTTGAAATTTGAAGTTGACGTCATCCAAGTGATGAACACTTTATGCTGCACACTGACTGCCCTGAAATCTGATATTATGAAGATGAATGTAGAAATATTGTAAACAAATGTGTTTGTGTATACTGACTATTACTCACACCTTGATCCTAAACATATTTATACAGAATCAAGTTCCATTCACTTAAATAAAGCAGAAGAATGTGCCTTTTAAGTATGATGTGACTATGAATCATCTAAGTAGAGACCACCAGGTCACTTCTGTGTTCAGATTTGAACTTCGCACACGGTTGGATACTAATAAATATTAACTAGCAGTAAAGTGTCAGCAGCACAGTGATTTGCACAACATTATGGGTCATTTATCTTCTCATACTAAGATTCTTCCCTTTTGCATCTTAATTCCTCAGTTAACTATTATGGGTCACTTACTATTGGTTTACCAGAAAACTGTGTTCAGCGTTATTACTTATTGGTCATAATCAATTAGGGAAGTTTCTAAGACCTTGGCAGTTTTTACATAAATACCCTGGCAAAGTTCACCTCCTATGATTTTTGACAATTAAATTGTTCTGTCACTTTGGGACTCTCATTAATCTCAACTTGTCATCCTTGTTTATGCAGGTTATAATGGGCTGTGTGTGAGAGTAAAACGAGATGCTTAAAAGTCCTTGGGTGTTTTAACTCCTTGGTGGAAGTACAGGTGAAAAGGTTGCATGGAAGGTGGCCATTTGGGAGGAGAGAGAGTTGCTTGTTTTCTTTTACTGAAAGAAAGAATACTTTGAAAATGATTACATCTTCTGAAATGCCATCCTTAAATAACATGTACAACTGAAATACAGTGGTACCTCGGGTTACCACCATCATCAACCTTTTATTCGACCGTCAGTCAGAAAAAAGTACATTTGTCAATACACACTTAAAACATCAAAGAAGATTTTAGAACTTAGCCAACACTAAAATGGGCTAAACAGATAGCCCCATATCAATACAGTCAATTATAGTCTTGCGGCGCTTAAAAGCTAAAAAAAGAAAATTGGCCACCAAGGAAGGTATAGCTCTAGCGACATTATTCAGCAAGTGTAAAACCTGGTTTTCTCCGGGTAAGGAGCTAAATTGACATAGGAGTGGGTCTATAAAATTTTGTCTAAGCTCTCGGGTTACAGACTCTTCAGGTTACAGACGCTTCTCCGCTAACCCAGAAATATTACCTCGGGTTAAGAACTTTGCTTCAGGATGAGAATAGAAATCGCGCAGCGGCAGTGGGAGGCCCCATTAGCTAAAGTGGTACCTCAGGTTAACAACAGTTTCAGATTGTGGAAGAATGGCAGATGAAGATGATGGACTTTTCGGAGCTAGCCGACCTGACCGGAAGAGTCCGCAACCAGAATGAGGAGGAGTATCAGGAAGAATGGACAAAATTTAATGACTAGTTAAATATATTAAGTTAAATTAATTGGAAAAAGCTTGCAATTACCAGTTAGGCTTAGGATTTAAATAAGTAATGTAAGGAATTATTATGTTTAATGCTGAATTGGGAAGAAAGACTGATGTTAAGTGACTAAGTTAAGATTTTAAGAACTTTGATTTGGAAAACCGTTAAAATGATATCCACTGAAATTCAACTAGGGGGATACGAGGAAGTCACTTAACAATGTTAAGATTAGTTTTAATAAGGATATGATTTTTGTTTGTTTGTTTATTTGTTAGTGTGTTTTTAATTTCATGAAAATCAATTTAAAAAATTGAAGGAAAAAAATTCAGATTAAGAATGGCCCTCCAGAACGAATTAAGTTCTTAACCTGAGGTACCACTGTAAATGGGAAACAAGAGACACAGCCTTTTCTTTTAATCAGAGGGCCCAAATTTACTTCCTCTCTGATAGAAAAGAATAAAACCTGTAAGAAGGCACCCATATTGTCAAAAAAACGAACACAGATTTTCATGTGATACTTTGTAAAAAGGTAAATGTTACTTTGTAACTGACATGGCCAATGAAATATTAGTTAGATAAAGAGCACTGTGCCCACATGGGTCTTAAGCCTTTCTGAGTCCCAACATTCTCATAGAACAGGCTTGCCCAAACTCTGACCCACCAAGCAGCACAGCGCAGCAGCCATGTTTGGTGTCGACCAGGACTTTAGAAAACTTGGTTCTTGCTGCTGCCTGGGACCCCAAAGCCACTGGAGATCATCAGGTCACTGTCACAAACTGCAAAGGCCTCTCGCAGATGAAAGCTGAATCAGTGGGTGGGGGGAGGGAGATTCAAACTTTAGTTTCAGGCATGTTTGCATGGGGAACAATTTGGGAAGCAGACGCATTTGTTCATCAGACTTCATGCACACCCATCTCATGCTCCAGGGCTTTGATGCACACTGTTATTCCACATGGCTAAGGAATGACTATGGGACTAATGGTGTTGCAGCATTTTGCTCAGCGGACTATTGTCCCCGTTGAAGTATCATAAAAGAAATACCACTAATGCAAGCTCAGATCTAGTCTGACACTCTATGGGAATATTCCTAAAGAGCTCTGATTAATTCATAGCCCCCAAAGGGAGCTAGTAAATATTGTCTCTCTCTTTCTTCTCTCCACTTTTTAAACATTTGATTTCAGTATTTTTAACATTTGCTTTGCCACTTGAGTGACTTGCTGCGTACAGGACTACCACCAAAAGGGTAAGGTAAAGGTAAAGGGACCCCTGACCATTAGGTCCAGTTGTGGCCGACTCTGGGGTTGGGGTGCTCATCTCGTTTTATTGGCCGAGGGAGCCGGCGTACAGCTTCCGGGTCATGTGGCCAGCATTACTAAGCCACTTCTGGCGAACCAGAGCAGCGCACAGAAACGCCGTTTACCTTCCCACCAGAGCGGTACCTATTTATCTACTTGCACTTTGACGTGCTTTTGAACTGCTAGGTTGGCAGGAGCAGGGACCGAGCAACAGGAGCTCACCCCATCACGGGTATTCGAACCGCCGGCCTTCTGATCGGCAAGTCCTAGGCTCTGTGGTTTAACGCACAGCGCCACCTGCGTCCCTATACCAAAAGGGTAGATTGATCTAAATCTATTATTTAAATCAGCAGGGGGGGGACCAATTTCAATCACTGATTTTAACCAAGTTTCCAAGTAAGTTTCATTGCATACTTACTTTTTTACTTTCAGAAGGAAAGATTTTAAAACAGGAGTTCCCAAAGTGTGGTCTACAGACCACCAGTAACTTCTGAGCTTTTTTCAACTAGTCTGCAGCGGCGACAATTCTCTTTTCTGGTTATCATTCAGTTCTCAAAATTCTTTTTATTGATTCTTTTATTTCTTACTGACTTATTGTATTAAGATTTGAATTCCATATAATTTTAAAACATACTTTCACATCCAGCACAAAGCGTGTTCTCCCTCATGGAGAGGACCTGTTGCGGTGGGGTTTGCCAGGCCACCCCTCTGTTGCCAGGCAGGATTCCTATGGGAGCCTGTGGGAACAACTGGATGGCTGGGTTGCTGGGGTAAATTCTATGTTTCAATTTGGTGGGAGGGATCGGATGTTTTAAATCGTGTGCTCGCAGCTTGAGCGTTCTCTTTCGCTGCATGCACCGGATCACCCGCCCTAATTTTAGGGGTTTTGCGTTGACCTTGCTATGCCTGTCATGGGGTCATCTGCCATTGGGGCAGGGCTAGTAGGGATTTTGTCCATCTGGCCGATTGGCTGAGCCATTTGGTTTTTGCCTACCAAAATCGTCACAACTTGTAAGGTTGTGGTTAGGCATAGGTTATCAATTGGTTGGAGGAGGGATTAGGATTGGCTGGGACTGCCCCTCCAAGGTTTTCTGCGGAAAGGGAATTCTGTTAAAGGAATCCAGGGGCTTGCCATCTTGTCATCCAAATCCCTGGAATGGGGCTAGGGCCAGCAAGCCCCGGGGAGCATGCGGGGAGAGGTGAGGGTCTGTGCCTCAGCCCCATTTCTCCCCAATATTGTTTTCCCTTACTGACTTTCGTTGGTGTCCGGAAGTCAGTTCTGTCCCTGGGCGGGGAGACAGATAGTCTTAACCAATGTCTAAGCAACCACTCACATTTATGGATTTCAATAAAGTTGTGGCCAAAATTATGCCAAAAACCTTAAACAAAAATTATGTGTGTGTTGTGAGTTATTTGAGGGGTGGCTTGGGGACCTCAACACGCAACACAACTTCAAAGCAACAGGCAGAAAAATATTTAAGACACCTGCAAAAACCTTCAGTCATTTTCAAGTTTTCTGCAGGCGAGTTTGGGAACCCCAGTTTGAAACATTTCCACATAGCTGTACCTCCAGCATTTCAAATTGATCTCCAAATCCCATCAGCCCAGCCAGTATGCGCAATGGACAGGAATGGTGGGAGTTGCAGTTCAACAAGATCTGAAGAACCACAGGCTTTGCCATATAGTCCTTTTAATGGCCAACTGCTATGACAGTTTATGAGGCTCTTGGGAATTTAGGAACCTGGACACTGGGCTTTATGTTGTTGTTGTTCTTCTCTTCTTTCTTCCCGTGCTGATCCTTTCTGCTTCACTTTGTCTTGATCGAGCGAGACTCTCGCAAAAACAAAAGACCAAACAACAAATGAAATGCCTGTGACTTGCAGGTAAACATTAAGGTTCAGTTGTTTCTGGGAAAACTAGAGCAGTTTATTTTTATCGGGTGAAAACAAAAAGCCTGCGTTTGGTAAGTACACTGTAAAACTTCATATTTGAGAAAGGATCAGTTTAGTGCTGCAGGAAAGCAGTGCATTTCATAGATTCCTCTTAGAGATGAACTGCAAAGCTAACATGCTTATATACAAATTATTTAACATTAACCTATCCATTATTTAGGAGAAATTCGGTATTTACATTTTTAAAACATCAGATTAAATGTTTTTAAAATCCATTTTAATATATCTTCTTGCATCATCATCATAAAAAATATCTACCCAGCAAGCTAAACTGCAACAGGTTAAACCACAGAATTTGTGGACAAATTGTTAATTTACTTGTTATTGGACTGAGCTGTGATTCCCTTCCACATTAGGCAAGTAGAGTGTTGCTGTTTTTTTTGTTTTTTGTTTAAAAAAATGTTTAGGGGTACTGTGATCTTTCTACTCATACTGCACCTCAATGAGGCCAAACTTAGATTCACAAAATGTTTAGGGGTATGCGTACCCCTGCGTACCCCCAGAAAAGAGCACTGGGCAACTATATGTGTATGTAGCTATAATGGGAGGACATGGGCTTGGCTGATGTACGTAGTTGCTTTCTGGGGTATACAGAGATTACCTAAAGTTGACAGTTCCATAATCACCAATATCCCTTTATGTAAATGAACTGTTCCCAGGTCTGGCCTAATTGTCCCATTCTGCATTTTATAGATTTCAAAGATCAGGTTTCAATTTGGGATTTTCTAATTTGGTGACACAGTCTTTTAGTCCCTTTGCTATCTGAGTGCGGCTCAGTTTATTCCCCCTGTACATCTCTATTAAAATGACACCTGATTCAAGCTCTAGGCCACATATTTCTATGCTGCCCAGTTCAAAATGTTGAACAGCCTCAGCCGAGAGTAAAAGAGTGAGGGAGACAAACAATTCTGGAAGGGGTCATCTGGTAGACTGGTCAGACCTGAGGGATGCTACCTTTGAAGCTTTAATATATAGTAGCCTTCATCCCATTAAAATGTCTGATAATTCAGCTGCAAGGTATATAATAGCAAAGCTGCTGTATTGGTTGAGTCCTTGTATAAATTGCAAAGCAAATTTCAAAAGATCATCTCTAATATTCCGTGCTTGGATGCATCATATAGGATTATTTACTTCTTCCCATAACTGACGTATACAAAACCAGGAGCAGCTCATTGAATTAACCAAAAAGCTAAAAGAACTAGATGAGCGCTAACCTAATAAAACCCACCCACATCCAATTTTGCTGCTATGATAATACAGTTAGATATGAAATTAAGAAAACCTACAGTCCTAAATCTAAGCCTATTGCATCATGGATTCTGTAAACTGGCTGTGCCCTATAAGCTGTGGTGAGAGAGAGAGAGAGAGAGAGAGAGAGAGAGAGAGAGAGAGAGAGAGAGAGGAAACCTCTTATTCTGTTCTACGAGCCGCTTTGGAATGACTTTATTTATTCCAAAACATTTCTACACCACTTAATATTTAAAATCTCTAAGCAGTCTACAAAAATACAGACAGAAACTGTGGGATAGCATCATTTAAAAAATAAACAAAGGTAAAAACAGAAATTTATAACAGGGGCAAATCTTATGGGTCAGGAAAAGGCTGGACAAAATGTTATATGCCCTTACATGACATACAGTTCTGGTAAGTGTGCATCTTATAACTGTGCAAATTCCATGCAAGATGCAACATTCAGAGTTGCATCACACTGGTCCAAGCAAGGTGTATTTCCAGCTTCGCTGTGGATATTGATGGTGATGGCAGTTAAAAGAGGCAATAAAAAGTAGTCGTAGCCCTTGCAGAAGCAGCAACAGCACTGTATCCTCTGTTAAATATATCTTGTAGGCATCACATTCAGTGGAACAAACTTTCTACATAGACGATTTTATCCATAGCAATGACTGTACAAATCTATAGTCCCATAATTATCCATAGATATTTTTACTTATTAAAATGACAATTTAAATAAATATATTTAGAGCTTCTGGAGATTACATTCCCAGACAGGGGTGTGTGTGTGTGTGTGTGTGTGTGTGTGTGTGTGTGTGTGGTGAACTACTAGTTGAATGTGTCTCCTGAAAACTGAAGCTCATAAACAGGCACCTTTCACATATTCTGTATAGAGTGCATGGAACACATCTCACGTTATAATGCAGACATCTTAACTTTAAATGAGATGAAAACAAACATAAAATTAGCACTGTAGGGAACCCCTAGTCACTCAATTTATTCTGGGTTTAACACCTTATTTTATATATCCTCCTACATAAACAGTTTTTATATTAGCCCTTGATAGGGTGCCTTCCAAGAATTAAATGTTGAGTTGTTTAAAAGCACTAATTAGCAGCCTGAATACAAAGGGGAGCACATTTATTAGTAAAATCTTGTAAACCAAGAATACCCTATGGGCTTAGTCGGTGTGTGCCTGTGAAGTAACTCAATAAAAATATTATATTGTTAATCACAAAACCTTCCAGGAAAATAATCAATCTGGAAAGAACTATAAACTATACTTTTCAAAACAAAGGAAGGAAAGCGACAGTCCACATGAAAGCTAAACAATAAAATCCCCACGAAGTGTAAACTCATTTCTCAGTGCAGGCGCATTTTATACTCAAGGTTTAAGGGTTCTGCAACATTATGTGCATACACCAATGGACACATGTTAATTGTGTTTAGCTTCACCAGGACCAGCAACACATTTATTAAATTAACACTTTATTCCTTTCAATCATGTCTTAACAATGTCAAGGCCTTCAAAATATCCTTAGAAAAGATTATGGTAAATAAAAAGAAACGGCTCTGTACTTTCTTCCTCAGTCATTTATGCTCCAAATGCATTTAGTTTACAAAACTCTAGAAATGTTTGTTGTTGTTGTTGTTCTTTAAAAAACAACCTGAGTGTTTTTAACATTAAAAACGGCAGGGCCATCATTTTCATCTAACTTTATCAAACTAATTTTATTTGTGACAGTGATTTTGCAGTTGTCTAGCACTTTTCACTTTGGCTCATTGCCAAAGAATGGATGCTTTTGAATTATGGTGCTGGAGGAGACTCTTGAGAGTCCCATGGACTGCAAGAAGATCAAACCTCTCCATTCTGAAGGAAATCAGCCCTGAGTGCTCACTGGAAGGACAGATCCTGAAGCTAAGGCTCCAATACTTTGGCCACCTCATGAGAAGAGAAGACTCCCTGGAAAAGACCCTGATGTTGGGAAAGATGGAGGGCACAAGGAGAAGGGGACGACAGAGGACGAGATGGTTGGACAGTGTTCTCGAAGCTACCAGCATGAGTTTGACCAAACTGTGGGAGGCAGTGGAAGACAGAAGTGCCTGGCATGCTCCGGTCCATGGGGTCACGAAGAATTGTAAAGAATTGAAGTATATATAAAATAACAGAGGAATAAAAAGAATGAGACAACATAATTTTGGATATAGAGGGAAAGAGGAAAATAACTTCAAGGAAATGCAGAAAGAGTGGAAGGGAAGTTGAAGTTAGAATTTTTGTTGAATGACTTGTGAAATGTTTTCATTTGTGTTATAATCTAAAATTATAAATTAAAAAATAAGAGATATTATGTTTTTATATATGTTGGAAGCTGCCCAGAGTGGCTGGGGCAACCCAGTAAGATGTGTGTGGTATAAATAGTAAAATTATCATTATGGAATGGGACATCCTTATTTTCATCGGAGAAAAGTTGAAGGGTATGAGTTGGAAGTTCTTAATAGCTGGGTATAATATTAAGCTCATATTAAGTGGGGCAATAACCTAGTTAAATATGTCTGTTTTGTTGCAGAATGAATCTGATAGCTTTAAACTGTGCGGTTAGTTCCCAGTGAAATCAATGGTACTTTAAGGTTGAATCTTAATCACACTTTCCCAGGTGTAAGCCCCATAAAATTAAACCGGACTTACACCTGAGTAGACATGACTAGGAATGCACTTTAAAACGGCTCGAATTGGAATAACTCATGTCCATTAGTGCATGGTTTACTTTATTTAAATCAGGCATATGAAACTGAATAGCCTTTTTTAAAGCCTGAATATTTTTCCTCCCTCTTTGTAGGACAGTTCTCCCCGCACTACAGCTGCTAAGAGGGAAAGAAAGTTTTATGACAGCGTTTCTGTTTTCCTTTACATTGTGAAATGAATCCGAAGTTACTTGTAGGTTGGGTAATACCTCACTTTGCTTTCAGTTCCTCCCAGCTTTTAGGCACAATTAGAATTAGATCAGCTCAAAGCCTTCATGTATTGTTTATAAGCACTCGCATAACATAACATTAAAAAGCTAGTGAGGCCTTAGGAGCCTTGCCATTGGTTTTTACGGTGTTTTATGTTACAACCTAATTAGTCTCTTACAGCGCCCTTGCATGTACTTAGAGTGTAGAGTTTCACTAAATACACTGAATGCTTTATTTTTGAGGACCTCTGTGACACACTCTAAGCAGTTTTAAGCAGGCTGGAAATATGTTTCCAGTCAATCAAGCCCTTCAGAGATACATTATACACCTCTGGCTACTGCAGAGCCATAAAAACATCACCATTCCTGGCTGCATGATGCAGAATGTTATTATACCAATAACTGCCCACAGCTACAGAATTCAGCAGGAGGGGGGGGAGACAATTATTTCCAGTTCTTCACAAAGCCTCACTCTAACAAATTATATGAAGATTAACTAATGGCAGCTGCAGCCGTTGGATAGTTAGTCAAATTAGGCATGACGTGTCTGCCTGATGGTCTGTCAGTTCTTGGAAAGGGTCCTTTGCCAGCAGTCGGTACACCAGGACACAATAAGCAGGCAGGATTTCCATCTTCACCATGGTTTGGCTGGGGGATGGGCTCATGAAATCTACCATTAAAGACTTAGACATGCCCATAGACTTTAAAAATCTAGGCGTCACCACAGCAGCAGCAGCAGCAGCCCCTTCCCCAGCTAAAAAAAAAAAAACCCAGTGAGCATAATGACGTGAATACAATGTCAGTCCTGGCCCAAAAGGTCATGATGAATTAAGAACACCCAATGGTTAATTCTTCTTTCACCAAGAGCAGGCTATCCATCAACGCAGAAGGAGGGGTTCTGTCAGAACTTGTTTCCTTAGGCGTCTTCAGAAGCATCCTGTGGAGGGCACCAGGATTCAGCCCTATCTCTTCACCAAAGGACATGCTGTGGATCCTGAAGGAAAGAAGAGGGGTTTTCCTTTAAAGAAGGAGCAATCATGGCTTTTGTTCAACTATAGCATGGGTAGGCAAACTAAGGCCCTGGGGCCGAATCCGGCCCAATCGTCTTCTCAATCTGGCCCGCGGACGATCCGGGAATCAGTATGTTTTTATATGAGTAGAATGTGTGCTTTTATTTAAAATGCATCACTGGGTTATTTGTGGGGCATAATAATTCATTCCTTCCCCCCCAAAAAATATAGTCCGGCCCCCCCCAGAAAGTCTGAGAGACAGTGGACCGGCCCCCTGCTGAAAAAGTTTGCTGATCCCTGAACTATAGCGAAAGGAAAGGACTAGTCAAGATTTTTCAAGGCTTTTTAAAAGTTTGTTTTTAAAATTATTATACAGTGGTCCAAAGCAAGTTCTGGGGGAGATACTGAAATCCTTAGGAATTCAGTTACTCATCAAACATAACAGCCATTTCAGCGGGCATCCATCTTCTAAAATTGGGTGGGGAGAAATAAATGCCTGTGTTTAAAATACAGTTTTATTGCATAGAGTAGGAGTCACCGATGAAAGTTCTGAAAGTGTTTAGGGTTTGGCTATAATAGTCCACCGAGTTCAGCAAAGCTGTGACTCCACATTTTGAAAAGTGACGCTAGATTACCATGCTTAAAACACGGCAAGGCAAAGGTAGAAGGAGAAAAGCTGGTGTTTTGTGATGTTCTCACATCCCATCGCTGCATAAGAGAAAATGGGGAACTGCAAGTACAGGTGGAGTTTACATGTAAGCATAAGCTGATCGTCCTAAACCCTGCAAAGACCATTTATTTCCATCTGAGGTGAGGATATGATAACCGAGTCAGGCCAGCCCCTCAGTCACCAACCACAACACTGACTCCTGACATTTGCCTAATTATCTTTCCTCGTCATCTGTCATCTCTTGGAGGCTTCGCTTCATTCAGATGCCAGGTATTTCCGAAATTAATCATGTCACTGAAGGCGGCATCTTTTCATGTAAATGGCCTTTATTGTGTGGATAAGGGGAGGAAGGCTTTCCTTTGAGCGGCAGGAGCCCATTTGTAGAGAAAGTGTCTGAAATCTGACATGCTGCCTCCTCAAGAAAGATGCTTCATGGCGACCTCCCAGCAAGAGCTCCGCATCCGTCACTAGGCGTTTGTGTGTCTGCCACATACACCCTTGGGGTGGATGCATGCTAATTTGCCCCCATTGTTTCAGGGTGAGTTGCTTTCCAGCCCTTGCAAACAAAGCCCTCTTTGCATAAGCCTCTCTGTGTACAATTATTTTATGTTTGCATCATGCCATCATATATAGAGAGGCTAGAGATAGGGAGTGCCTTTGTCTTCACCTTTCACTGAGGTTTAGAGGAAGGATTTAGCTTCTTAGCAAAATAAAAATAAAAATGGTCTTCTCGTTCTTTGGAGCTGCAGTCCTAGGTCTTCTTACAAGAAAGTACATCCCATCGAACTCCAGACTTCTGTTCCAAGTATGCAGGCATAGAATTGGGCTGCAAGGCTCGTCTAGCAAACGTGCAGGATGCTGTCGGGAGCACAGTTAGAGAGCACATAAGCAACCCTTCAAACTTTCTGATCACATGGATATATTCCTTGGGACACTGAGCACCTCAATATTTGGCCAGTTTGCTACCTCTACACTTTGGTGGCTATTTTTTTTAATAATAATAATAAAAAAATCAAGCCGACCTATGTACTGGGTATAAAGTCCAAGCCATAAATCCTCTCTAAACGGTGAGTGACAACGTTAATTATGAGGCATCAGCTAAGGGAACTATTTAATCTTGAACGTACTCAAGAGTAAGCCTCCAAATCTTAATGAGAATCTTCCCTTCCCCTCTAAAAGCAATTCATTTGCCATACCTCAGGGATAACCAACTTGGGGCCCTCCTGATATTGTTATACTTCGGGCTTACCTTTGTGCCAAACCAAGGTGGTGGGAGTTGTAATCTGAAGGGCACCAGGTTGGCTAACCCTGCTAACTACTGAAAGGGAGTTTGGTAAGATGTCATCAAGATCATAAAGGTAAAGGTAAAGGGACCCCTGACCGTTAGGTCCAGTCGCGGATGACTCTGGGGTTGCGGTGCTCATCTCGCTTTATTGGCCAAGGAAGACGGTGTACAGCTTCCGGGTCATGTGGTCAGTGTGACTAAGCCACTTCTGGCGAACCAGAGCAGCGCACGGAAACGCCGTTTACATTACCTATTTATCTACTTGTACTTTGACGTGCTTTCAAACTGCTAGGTTGGCAGGATCAGGGACTGAGCAACGGGAGCTCACCCCGTCACAGGGATTTGAACCGCCGACCTTCTGATCAGCAAGTCCTAGGCTCTGTGGTTTAACGCACAGCGCCACCCACGTCCCATCAAGATCATATGTCAGACTTTAATCCAGCTCATAGGGACTACCAGTTTAGTTTTCTTCTGTGCGAGTTAAATTTAACAAGCTCCAGCAACCATCTAGAATGCCGGCAGAACTTTAGTAGTGCTATTAGAATCCACTATTCTTGTTCGTGTAGGGTGTAACACCCTAATGTGTTACATAATTAGTCAAATTATGTGTCTGAAGGTGCATTAGCTCCAGTAATTCATTCAGGCAAGTGGCCCCCTTCTATGTGTACAATAACACATTTCCAAAGTCCTTACAACATCACAAACTCATTTTCTACTCTTTCGAGCTTTGAAACCCCAGTGCTAATGAATTGATACCTTTCCTTTGGTGGTGGTACATTATAACAATATTAATTCCGCATGAAAAGGTCCATCCTCCACTTAAAAAGGTGCAATCATGAGCCTTGGGCCACAATAGACTTTGTTGTTCCCAAAATGAAAGTAATTGTACTAATTCATACCCAAACCAAAGTTTTCATATTCTATCCTAGACGTAGCTTTGGGTCTTTAACAGCTGCGTGAAAGGGAGAAATTATGCAGGGGCTATTTTGGTAGGTCAAATGCTCTGGTGAGAGACTGTCTATGTGTACTAGTCCCAGCCTTGAAGCTCTAAGGACTAAACTACAGAAGGCAGTGGCAGTGGCGGTTTTAGGGCAGCATAACTATTGCCGCTTCACTGGACGCTGTGCTGCTAGGGGTGCCACAACAATGCTGTAGAACGAAGCATGAAAGGCGAGGGACACTGAATTCTAGCATTGCACAGGGCACCGCTGAAATTTGAAAGCCCCAAGTCAGCCACTGGCAATGGAAATCCATAACTGGACCTTCTATCTCTTTACCATTTGGAAATGAAAAGTTGGATCCTCCTCTACAGAGGGGACTCCCCCCCCCCCCGCCAGCTGGTGGAGCCATAATCATGCTGCTTGCTTTAGCCAATTAGCATCATGGCATGATTGGGGCTAGCATATTAAAGCGGCAGTGCGACGTGGGGACTTCCTCTTGCTTCGCACTGCCGAACACCCGACCACCCTCCCGTTTTTTAGGTCAGTGTCTGGCCTTGCTTTGGACTTGGGTTGGTCACCTGTTTTGGATTGGGGGCCGGGTAGGAATTTTTCCAATCTGGCAAATTGGCAGAGGCCTCTTGATTTTCGCCTACCTCTTAGCAATCGTCACACCTTTGTAAGGTTTGGCAGTTAGGCATTGGTTTAGGGGAAAGTGGGGAGGGGAGGTGCAGCCATCACCTGTCCCTCCAATTGATAGGGTATTCCGTTAAAGGAATCCGGGGGTCTGGATCTTGTCTGAAGCTTGGGGATGGGCTAGGGCCATGCCAGGACCTCTGGGAACCCCGGGGTGAGCAGCAGTCAATAGCCATTGATGGAACTCCCCCTGCAGGGTGGGATAGGAGCCAGTTATAGTCATTGATACCAATGCCTAAGCCAATACCAGTCACACTTGTCTATTCAATAAAGTTGTGGCCTAAATTTGCCCATTAAAATTTAAACTCAATTCTGTCTCCATCGTGTCTTTATTTCCTTGGGGGCGGGTTTCGGGGGCTTGACACGCAAGCCATAGCAGGCTGGGGCAGGGGGCGTTGTCACTGGGAAAATGGTACGGATAATCATTATATAATTATTCTTATATAACTAAACCCTTCTTCAGCACTATCGTTCTGAGCAAGGTTACCATCCTTCCACAGTTGTCATTTGCATTAAAAACAACAACCACAGATCATCCCATTGTGGACTTCTATAGACTCTTAGATCCCTACCTGAGATAGAAGCAAAGGGAGATCAGTTTGAATGCTTATCAGATGTGAAGGTAGTGTGGAACAGTGGGTAGAGTGTTGGGTTTGGGTATGTGGAATAATTATCCCAGACACAGCTTCCTTAGTTTGCTGACTTCTTTTCAGCCTAATCTACCTCACAATGTTGTGTGAAGAAAAATTTAAAAGCACCTTGCTTATGGCCGGCAACAGGTTAAAGCTTAGGAAGAAGAAACTTTTTTCTCCCCCGCCCCTCTTGTTTTCTCAGGAAACCTGTCAGCCAGCAAAGCTTATCAGAAAGGACATACATGCAACTTGAGGCTTAAACATAGACAACTGAAGAAGAAGATCTTTCATCTAAATACATATACAAGGTGTTCTGTGTTATAAAACTTCGGGAAATGAAAGCAACTTCCTGTCGGCGGTTGAGCATCCATTGCAAAGCTCATCTGATGCCTCTAATGCAAAGCTAACAGCACAGTCTTAAGCATGTTTACTTAGATATAAGTCTCATTGAGTTCAGCGGGACTTACTGCCAAGTAAAGGTGCTTTAACATTAGTATTTTCTCTTCCTTCAGTGGCAATATGGGCTGCATCCACACTTCGGTTTGCTCCCACCACTGGTTTGGGAAACAGCGTAGCTGCAATCCGTGTCTATCTTTTGTTGTTTTTAAATATTGCATTTTGATGTGTTCCCCCCCCCCCAAAAAAAAACCAGCTTCAACCCAAATTAAGAAAAAGAATGGCCTAGCTATGTTTTAAGCTGATAATCTGTACGCAGCCACAGCCATGCTAAAATCTCTAGCAGAATTATTTCGCTAGTTAGCAGGTTATGTCAGCTGGCAGCCATTTTGTGAGCTCCAGTTTCAAAGCGGCTTCAAATGCTCCAGCGTTGCTTGAGGACTGAGCTTCTTATCTAGAAACATCTCCCTTTACCACATGAAATACAGCCCTTTATTGATGCTCAGAACGGCAGCAGCATACCTCAGTTTCAGAGGAAAGCTCTCTAGCCATGGGCTACAAAGGAGATAAAAAACTTAAACTGCTGCTTCTAATTGCTAAAGGAAACAAGAATTTTTAACTGTCCCCAATAACTTCCTTTCTCCCTAAAGGTAGAGCTAATTGTGCGATCATAATTGTGTAATCATGAGGGGGAAGGTATGAACCTTTCGCTTAGAACGTTACATGAGAGAAGTGAATTTTATGCAAAAGCAATACGGTGGTCTGTTATTTATTTTTTAGGGTCTGTTTTCAAGAATCAGACCTGTTAAAATTATTTATCTCTACTTGCAGATGGAGATGGGGGGAGTCTTCAGGCCCCATCTTGGTTTGACAACTTGTACACTGGAATATGGAATGGGGAGGTCCATTTATTTCTGAAAATCAGCGGTGAAAAGGAATGTGTGGGGAAATGGGCAGAGACAGGGCTGGGTCCAGGGCGGAAATGACTGGCAGAATCCGAGACCAGGGAGAAGAGTCGGTGGAAGAAGATTGGGAAAAAATTAAAGTTTATTTACAGAAATATTGTAAAATTAATGAATGTTAGAAGGATGCTGGAATGAAGTTATATGGCCTTAGCAGAAACGTTATAAAGAATTAAGTAAAAATAGATTGTTAATGGGTCAAAGTGGAAATTTAAGGTTAGATTGTGTTAAGATAAATTATAGAACAAAAATTAAGAAAGATGGAAAGGATTTGCTGAAATAGCTAATTGAACAAGAATACAAAAAAGGGAGGTGTGAGGAGGTCGATGATAAAAGTAAATGAAAGGTAGATATATAGAGATATTGGATGTGTTTTTTAAAAATGTTTTTGCCTTTCTTGTTGTTTTATTGTATTTTTGGGGGGGTTTCTTTATTTTTGATGTATTGTGAACTTTTTATTGTTTCTTTCTTCTTTTTTCTGTAACTATTAAACTTTTAATAAATATCTTTTTTTTAAAAGGAGAGAAGGGGGGCTGGGTCCAGGTTCGAGGGAGTCTCACCAAAGTAAACCTGGGTGTCAGTGACACGCAGGAGCAATGCAACTTTCAGAGCAAGAAGGAGGTGCCATTTTAATCCCATAACAAGGTACCATTGTTAAATTGATAATTATAGTTGCTTATGATAGACAACTCACAGCTGAAAACGTGCTTAATATTACAGGTAGAAAAGCAAGAAAAAACCAAATTATCTAGTTTGTGGCTTGCCCCCTGCCCCTGAACAGCCACTCACAAAACCTGGGGACCCTCCCAAACAACCACAAAGGAGGTAAACATTGAGATAAGTTCATATGCCCCTATATTTTATACAGGTACTTTTTATACTTCTTTAATTCTCATTTGCGAAAATGAGAATATTTGTGCTGCATGCTGTCTTTCTTCCAAGCCAGGAATGTGTATGCATTGGGAAAAGGAGATCAAATCTGGATGTTTCCTGGTGAATCGATATACAGACTGACATGCAGTGAGCATTTATCTTCATTAGCCCTAATGTTGAATACCTACATAAGCAGCAGATTGACACATTGCTGTGTGCTTTTGGTGGCAACCAGTAAAATGGGAAAACTTCCCCTCAGGGCAATTCAAATCCGTTTAGCTTATTAAAAAGTTAATAGGCAACTTGATTGTGGGATGTAACTACCTACAGGGGAGGAAACTATATAATGGGCTAAAAGGCTTCCACACAGCATCATTGAGAGGCTGAAGCTGAGGGTTAGAAATAAAGCACATCACTTCGAACTGCAAGTGTGATTAACCAATGGAATAAGCTACCCAAGAAAGTGCTGAATTCTCTGCTGCTCTCTTCCTTTTGCAGTTCTTTCTAAAGCAGCTGCTATGGTAGAGCTGTCCAGCAAATTGGATTCTCTCCACAACTCCATACGAATAACACTACCTTTAAGACAGGTGTCTCATTATTCTACCTCTTTTGACTGTTTTTCAGACTACCCAGATCAACAATGCTATCTTGTGGCTTTTGCTTACCTTGCCCCCTCATGCCAGAATTCTTTTAATTAACATCAGCTATAAACTAGGGGATGCGGGTGGCGCTCTGGACTAAACCACAGAGCCTAGGCCTTGCCGATCAGAAGGTCAGCGGTTTGAATCCCCGCGACAGGGTGAGCTCCCGGTTGCTCGGTCCCAGCTCCTGCCAACCTAGCAATTCGAAAGCACGTCAAAGTGCAAGTAGATAAATAGGTACCGCTCCAGCAGGAAGGTAAACGGCTTTTCTATACACTGCTCTGGTTTCACCAAAAGTGCCTTAGTCATGCTGGCCACATGACCCGGAAAAACTGTCTGCGGACAAACGTCAGCTCCCTCGGCCAGTAAAGCAAGATGAGCACTGCAACCCCAGAGTCATTCGCAACTAGACTTAACAGGTCAATTGCGATCTACAGGTCGATCCCTGCAAGGTTTTGGTTTATCGCTGGTCCCCTTCTGGCCCTGCCACCTCACCCCGCCCCTCTCTCCATTGTTGGAGAATGGAAGGCGGAGTTTACAAACCAAGGGTGTTTTTCCCCCAGCGATCCATCAGTGAGTTGCTGTTTCTCTTTGACCCCCAAATAATGCAAAAACCTTGCGCTCCCTCCCCTCAAAAAGCTAAGCCTAAAAACAGGACTTTTCCCCTCCCCCAAAAAAGCTCAACAACTTCAACCTGAATCCCAATAAAATGGGATTTTTTCAATTCTTTGAGTAGATCGCAGTCTCTTGGAAGTTGACCACCCCTGACCTAAGTGATCTGACAGGTGTGTATACAGCAACAGGCAGCCCTTCAGGTAACTTGGCACTGATGCATTCAGAGCTCTCTAGTTCACTTGGACCTGTCCCAGGAGCTAATCATCAGCTACTACAAATCCCTCAGGTGTGAATGTCCAGATTCTCCACTCTACAACCTGCCCACTGCACCCTCTCCACCTGCAGCTTCCGGACTAGTCTCAAGGGAAGCCCCACATATACAGTGGTACCTCGGGTTACATACGCTTCAGGTTACAGACTCCGCTAACCCAGAAGTAGTGCTTCTGGTTAAGAACTTTGCTTCAGGATGAGAACAGAAATCGTGCTCCGGCGGCGCAGCAACAGCGGGAGGCCCCATTAGCTAAAGTGGTGCTTCAGGTTAAGAACAGTTTCCGGTTAAGTACGGACCTCCGGAACGAATTAAGTACTTAACCCAAGGTACCACTGTAGCCCATTGCAGTAGTTCAGTAGTGAAGCTATACTTAACTGGGCTGTTAATCACCATTGTGTGGTGAAGCAGATATCACATACAGAAAGAAATCTGAGTTCCAGAAGCTTTGCACGTGTGGCTAAAAACATGTAGGCTAAAATTCACGAACAAACCCCTCACATCGCATTCTTACCTTTATGGTGAAGAGGCAAAAAAGGATCGATGAGCAAGATGCATTTATGAGCTTACCTTTCGGTTCTGCATTTGTCGCAGGGATGGTGTACAAAGGGAGCAGTTACTCAAATCATGTTGAAATAAGTTAGAAATAAAAAAACCTGCGAGCAACATTTTTCATGGATTTATTCAGCATGAGCAAGTATTTTAACGACTCTAATTTATATTCACAACAATGTTGCAAGGCAGGTTATTAATATCTGCATTTTCTGGGTAGCTGAGGCCAGGTACCAGCAACTTCCCCAGCAAAAAATATAAGCTCGGATCCAATGTGCCTTCTCTGGACCATCGATACAAAATATTTCAGTGCTAACAAAGAATAAAGAGGGGCGGGGGGAACCCTCTCATCCCACAGCCTCCAACTGCAAGCAGAGGAAATTTATAAGGGGGAAGACATAACGGGAGAAATTGTTTATTTGTTTGTTTGCCTTTATAAAGCCCATTTGGGAGGAACATCAGTTTATCTACCATACATCAGTTATCCGGCTTGCACCAGTTAAGCTGATGCTGTGGCCGTCCTTTGTTAGAAATTAATGTGTGCAATAAAGTTTTACATTTTTCATATGTTTTTGAAGTATGGGGGCTATAATTCTTTTGACTGCATAATTACTTTTTGTACACAAGAAAAATGAGATGCTTAGTCCTATGTAAATAACCCTCAAAACAAAACCCAAGACAACAGTTTCATGCTTTTCATCCTTGAGGACTTGCATGCAAATATTTCCTAGGAATCTTAAAATATATTTCTATATACCAGGACAGGATGTTTCAAGACAGTGGTGATGAGTTTTACAGTCACAGGGGGGCAAAAGTCGCTCAGGGGCCAAGCCAGCTCCTCGCACCAGGTAGCATTCATCTTCATGACCTAAAAAAGCTCAAGATCTACTAGGATCACACAGAGAGGAAGTACAATTCAGAATATATTCATGCATATGTAACTAGAGCATGAGATAATACCTTACGGCAGTCTCCCCCAACCTGGCACTCTCCTGATGTTTTGGACTTCAGCCCCATGCTGGATGGAGTTAATGGAAATTGATGCCCAAAACATCTGGAATGCTCTAGGTTAAGCAAGCTTGTCTTCAGGACCGTATCTCTGTAGTGTCTTGCCCAGGAGTAGGCAAACTCTGGGAACTACAATTCCCATCATCCCTAGCTAACAGGACCAGTGGTCAGGGATGATGGGAATTGTAGTCCCAAAACATCTGGAGGACCAGAATTTGCCTATGCCTGGTCTTGCCCATCCTCTGCAGTCAGGTGGAGAGAACTTTCTGCATTTATGTCCAAGCACTAGCTGAGGTCCAGTTGGGAACAAGGAGATGAGCCTTTCCTGTGCCAGCATCTATCCTGTGGAACTCCCTGTCACAGGAGATTCACTTGCACCTTCTCTTACAGCTTTCACTGGCTTCTTTCAGCTTGCCTTCTGTCTGCTGGTTTTTTAGTCAGCTGGTTTTATTGTTTTGCTCCTCCGTGGTTTAGTTTTTATTGCATTATTGTGACAACGTATCCCGTATGCGCAGTTTTTTTGTCCTTCATACTCTGATAGAGTGAAAAGACTAAAAAACCTAGTAAACGAACAAATACTGCCCCAGAATAAGGTGATAGAAAGGATGGTCAAAGGATTGTATCCATACTCTCATGGTCAAAAATGTTTTCTGATGACATGTGGGAACAGAAGGGACACTCAGAAGGTGAGGGATCAGAACAAAGCTGAATTTGGGAGCATCACTACACAAATGTTCCAACCCAAGTTAAGCAGTTTTTAAACCTCAGTGGTTTCAATGAGAGTGTTAGGCATGTATTTCAGTCTCTCTATTTTCATTCTTGTCAGCTGCCTTGACCACTACCTGGTGAAGTGCCAGGATTAAATTTTAACAAACAAGCAAATGATAAGGCTCTTTATGCCCTTGCAAAAGCTAGGTGGTTCCACTGTGAAGTTGCATCGCCTTCAACAGCTAAACAGCTTAAGACTCCTGAGCGAATGCAGCTTCCGGACTGGGACTGCTGAAGACCTTTGCCATTCCAAATTTGCACGTTAGTGTAGCATACTTCAGGTAATATGACCCAGGCATTGGTTTCTCCCTTTGGACTGCATGTAAATGGTTCTCTGCATGCAAGGAGAACTTCTACATAGAAATTAAGCTGCTGGGAGAGCTAGGCCAGAGCCCTTCTCCCTGATGTCTAGTTTTATTTTGTATGGAAGAAGAGACACATTCAATCATGTGAGCTTTCACCTGCAGTATATGATCCCAACCTACAGCAAGGACCGGGCCTTTGTGAGGAATCCAGAAGATGGAGTCACAGATTGCATACCCAAGCTTACTGTAGACATGGCATTCTACCATATGCATTTTGTCAATGAATATCACAGCTTCATGCTCTCTGTATCCTACTCACACAGTTCTCCCAGAGCTTCTTGGGGGCTCCTGCTGTACCTTCTCTCCCCAAAGTCAAGTATTTCCCTCCTGTTGAATTTGGAAAGGGAAGTGCGGTCTTTCAATAGCAAAGGCGGTTTTTGAAAAATGTAAACAAAATTTACTTCCCTTGCCTGACCCCTTGAAGGGCCAGTTTTGTCCTGCAGCAAATATTTATGTTTGAGCTATAAACCCCTGAAACTGAGGGGTTATAGTGGAAATGCTGACAGAGAATTAAGAGACCCTTAACCCATGGTTTAAGATGGCCTTGCTATAATTAAAGGTCTGCCTTTTATTTTCAACAGCAGTCATCATGACCTTGACTCCGTTTTTTTAATTATAGGAGGGAATTACTCCTAAGTTGGGTTTTCACTCTCTCTAAATTAAACATATAAACCGCTGAAGAGGCAAGATTGATCTAATAGCTTTTCCTCCACCTCTACTTTTTTCATTGGCTGAAGTTGAAGTTCTAGCAAGAATCTTAAGTAAAATGAATATCTATGATTTGATTCTCCAGGTTCCCCAGTTAGCAATGAAATTGCCTGTACAATAAGCTTTAAAGGTTAATGAACAAGGAACAAGCTGACATTTTATGTGGGAAAGGTTCCAACGGTTCAGAAACTTCTAGGTTCCAAAGTTAGAAGTTTTTTTAAAAAAAAACAAAACAAAAATGGTGCGCATGTGTGTTTGGCTGGTTAGGTTAGGTTCCAATCTATGAGCACAGTGCAGTTTTTGAATAGCTATGCACTGGTAATTAGGTGCAAAATATACAACATCTCATAATGTTGAATGTTGACTCGCTTTTAGACTTTGATCATACCTTTGATAAGGCAAGTGTTGAACACAGTGGCTGATCGCACTGAGTTCAACAGGACTTACTTCCTGGTAAGTAGGCCTAGGACTGCAGCCTTTACCGGTACGTCTTTATGGACGTTCTGCCTCTCTCTCTCTCTTTGTCATAAACAAAACAGGAAAATACCTTGAATTTATGAATTATACTTAGTTTTCCAGACAGGTGAAGCTATGGATCGAAATAATGAAACATTTCAATGAGTGACTTGACCCCAGTGCCCACACCTGGGATAGAAGGGAGAGGCACTTGTCACAGGATTAATAATAATAATAATAATAATAATAATAATAATAATAATAATTTTATTTATACGCAGCCCTTCCCGGTTCAAAAACTGGGCTCAGGGCGGCTAACAACAAATTTAAAACACTTAATTGTAAAAGCAGCATAAAATACAGTATAAAAACATGAGTCACTGGAGCACAAGAACTTGCCCTATAGAGAGACAGAGAGTTTGTCCCTCTAACCCAGGATCGTCTAAACTGCCTGGCAGCAAGACCACAAGGTTTCAGGCAAGGTGCATTCCAAACCCTACTGGGAGATGCCAGAAAGTGAACTGGCCACCTTCTGCATACAAGGCAGAAGCTATACCGCTGACAATTAATCATTATGTCAGATGCAGTCCAGGATAAGCAGTGCAAGGAGGGGAACAGGTCTGGTTAACAGGCAAAACATTCTGCCTCAACCCCTAAGTGACTTGCTGCTCATGCATTATGGCCCCAGGGACAGTGAACAGGTATCAAGACTGTTTAAAATGGGCAGATATGGAACAGGTGTTGAGCTTATAACCAACCCTCTTTATAAGCTTTGCCTTAGGTCACTCTGGAGTTCAGGGAAGGAGTGGGACTTCCATAACGTAACTGAAACAGGGGCCCACATAGAATCATAGAACTGTAGAGTTGGAAGGGACCTCCAAGTCCAATGCATGAATCGTGACAGATGGCCATCCATCGTCTACTTAAAAGTCTCCAATGAAGGAGAATGCATCACTTTCTCAGGGAGGCTGTTCCACTGTTGAACACCTCTTACCATCAGAAAGTTCTTCCTGAGGTCTAGTTGGAATCTCCTTCCTTGCATCTTGAAGCCATTGGTGAGGGTCTTACTCTCCAGAGCTTGCCCCATCTTCCATGTGACAGCTGTGGCCCTTGCCTCCTTGGATGGGTCATAAGGAAAGGGTTAAAATGGGTGTGATGTGATTGGCCAGTGAGAATGCAAGGGGGGAATAAAAGTTAGAGTGGGAGGTTTTGAAAGTTAGAAGAGTTGAGGATTGGGATTTGAGGTTGAGGTTTGGGAGTTGAAGAAGGAAGAGGGAGGAATAGGCAGTGGGTTGGTCGAGTTGTATTGTGAGAGAGTAAGAGGAATTGTTAGGTGCAGTCAGATAGATAATTGGGAATAATCAGTTTGAAGTTGTTAGGAACTAAGATTAAGAAACTGTCAAGAAAAACTAACTGAAAACATAAGCTTGTTCCTGCATTTAAAAATAAACTTGATTATTTGTTTATGTTAACAAGTGACTGGACTCCATGTGTCCCCGTGAGAAGCGGGGTGGTGGCAGCGGAATAAGCAAGCGCAGTGGTGGCACAGGGTCAATAGACCGTCAAACGTCCGGGGGCCCTGTGTGTGATTGCCACAACAGCCCTTTAGATATTTGGAGATGGCTCTCATCTCTCAGTCTCCTTTTGGCGCTCCTCTTTTGGTTTTCCAGAGAGTTAGCAAGTTATTGCAAATCAATGACTTCCTCACCTCTGCAACTCCTAGCCAGGTTCATCTGTCCTCTCTGCCCATTCCCCCTCTCAGGTTTGCTTTCCCTCTAGGCCCTTTATCACTGGACTCATCCTCATTTTCTAGGGGTGCCCTCAAGAAGTTGGACTACAATTCCCATCAGCCCCAGACAGCACAGTCAGTGGAAAGGGGTGGTGGGAATTGGAATCCTGCAACATCAGGAGAGTACCACATTGGCTACCTTGCTTTCCTAGCCCCACCCCCTGCCTCCACTTCATTGGCCATACTGCCTGCTCCTTCTGTGGTCCCATCTATCTCTTCCTTTTTGCTCCCACAGGGGTGGGGGACCTCCAGATGTTGGCGGACTACAACTTCAACCATCGGTGACCACTGGCCATGATGGCTGGGGATTATGGGAGTTGGAGTCCAGCAACATCTGGAGAGCCACAGGGTTCCCCACCTCTGCTCTATAGGATCAAGGCAGCTTACCAATGTTCTTTTGCTTATTGCCTGTGAACAGATCCTCTTTTCCATGTAACCGTCTTTCTCTGCTGTCAAGTCGACCTGGACAGCCTGACTGGTGCTGAGCATTACTCTAGGTTTTCCTCAATACGACTGTGGCATTTTCAGTTAGACCTCAAAGCACTGAACTGGTAATAAAGAATGTTCGTCTTAATATTTATCTGTACATAATGCAAACTGTGTACCCGTAAGGCACAGTTCCACATTTTAAATGATTGCTTGTCTGTATTATAGATGAATGATTAGAGTCACTGCATGGGAGCTGTGGGATGGAGACTCACCAGTCTGAAATTTATTTATATGACTCGGTGAATGAATCTGTCAGGAGCATAACTTAGAAGTGTTTTTAAACCACAATTCCAAGTATCTCCTGCCTCTTTACATTGTATCAGCCCATTTGCCTAGAACTCTCCCATCTCTTAATGAGATAGATGGAAAATGAATGGGAACAGTCCTGTGTATATAATTAATATTGTGTGGGTGAGGGAGGGAGGGAGGGAGGGAGAGAAGAGTATTATTAATGGCTTTCAGCTCATTTATAAATCTGTCCTACAATTGCCAGCCATTATATCTCGGTCCTATGGGCCAATCCTATAGGTTGCTGCCTGGAAGCACTTAAGATCAGGAATATGGACCCTAACTTGAGAATGCAAGCATATTTGGCTCACACCTCAGGTTTCCTCTGTATTTGATTGCGGTTCCCTTTATGTGTAACTGCTGAACATGTGAACCGATTCCGCTGGCAAGCATTGGGATATTGGTTGATAATCGAAGCTCTGTCTGTGTTGATGGTCCACTATGCATGCAAGCCATCCCTAAATCCGGTGAGAAGCACACATGTGTGGACCAGACTTTAGCAGTACCTTTTCCTATAGATGGCATCCCATAATACCTTCTGCTGGAGTGCTTGCCTTCTACCGTGATATAGGGCGACTATGCCATGCAAGTTATGGGGAACTTGTACTGCACCTGGTGACTGGACCCAACAGCCAAGGGTCCCTTTACCTTTACAAGCAAATTGGCTAAGATTAATGGCAAATTTAGTCTTTTAACACCATTGAATATTTGATTCACTGTTCTAAAGCTGAGCATAATAGTGTGTGTGTGTGTGTGTGTGTGTGTGTGTGTGTGTGTGTGTGTGTGTTTAAAAGGTAGACTAAGGCTGGAATTTCCATATAGTTTCAGAAACTTTGAGTCAAGCAAAACATGGAAGCTTGCATACCTGAGCTGGCTTTGTGGGATCTGCAGAAGTCATTGAGACAACTCACAAGCTGACTACACTGAAGCTCCAGCCCTTTCTCAGCTCAAAATGAGTATTTGTCTTTAAAGTACAGTAATACAAGCCAGCTGCCTATCAAGTAAAGAAAGACATTTGCACATCCAAACTACAGTAGTCTTATTTCCACTTCTGCTACTCCTGCTTAATGTTTAGTTCTTGCTGTTGTGGTAAAGGTGGCCTTATTCCCACCCAGAGTGTCACCCTGATTTTCTGCCATAAGGATGAATCTCACATTATAAAGTTTCCAGAATTGATGTTGACAGCCTGGATCTATCCTCTCTGGAGCTCAGCCACATTTGTGGGAGTGGGTCCTAACAGATCTCTTTAAAAAAAAAAATTATTAGTTTTCCAACAAATTAAACACAACACTACAAAACACCAAAAAAGAAAAAACATACAATACAATACAAAAAAGAAACAAACAAAACAAAACAAAACAAAAACCATTTAAAACACAATCCAATTTCACCGTCTTATCTTTCTTTCCCTTATTTCCTCGACTTCCTCACACCTCCCTTTTCGTATTCCACTTCTGTTAATTGTTTCAGCAATTCCTTTCCATCTTCCCCTGTTTTCTATCCTATAATTGTCTTAACACATTCTAACCATATTTTTCCCTTTAAAGCTCTATTAATCTATTTATACTTAATTCCTTGTAACATTTCTACTAAAGCCATATAACTTCATTCCAATGTTTTTCTAACATTCATTAATTTTGCAGTATTTCTGTAAATAGTCTTTAAACTTTTTCCAGTCTTCTTCCACCGACTCTTCCCCCTGGTCTCGGATTCTGCCAGTCATTTCCGCCAATTCCATGTAGCCCATCAACTTCATCTGCCATTCTTCCTTGGTGGGTAAATCTTGTGTCTTCCAATATTTCGCGATGAGTATTCTTTCTGCTGTTGTTGCATACGATCCTAACAGATCTCTTCACTCCCTCTTCCCTGCCAGTCCTTGGCCAGACATGAGTGCTTGGCAACATGCCTAGTCATCTGGGTGGGTAGACCTAGATGCATATGTACAGCATATGTACATCCAGCCATCTCACTTTTCTCTAATGCCACACATAAGATTACTCATCGTACTCCAACCTGGAGAACTGACTCAGCGTAGGATCCCAGAAAAAATCGGAATAAAGAGAAGGTTCCATTGCTTGGGAAGTGTAAATTGCTCAGTCGGTGTGCTTCATTGTTTAAAAGAGATTGCCCTAAGGGTTGGCTCACGCTTATATAGATTCTGTAACTCTAATAACAAATAAACTGCTGAAATTCACATTAATTTATTTACTGATGAAGATTTTGTGGAAAGAGGTCCAGTGATCAGTCATTCACTGAGTATAGCATTCATTGTATTTTGTAAAAAAAAGGTCAAAAAGGTAAAGGACCCCTCACAGTTAAGTCCAGTCACAGACGACTCTGGGGTTGTGGCGCTAATCTCGCTTTACTGGCCAAGGGAATTGGCGTTTGTCCTCAGACAGTTTTTCTGGGTTGTGTGGCCAGCAGGACTAAGCCGCTTCTGGCAAGACCAGAGCAGCACACAGAAACGCCGTTTACCTTCCCACCGGAGCGCTACCTCTTTATCTACTTGCACTGGTGTGCTTTCGAACTGTTAGGTTGGCAGGAGCTGGGTCAGAGCAACAGGAGCTCTCCCCATCACACGGATTCGAACCACTGGCCTTCTGATTGGCAAGCCCAAGAGGCTCAGTGGTTTAGACTACAGCGCCACCCGCGTCCCTTTAGTATTTTGTAGTCTTCCCTATTTACAGTGGTGCCTCGCAAGACGAAAATAATCCATTCCGCGAATCTCTTCGTCTAGCGGTTTTTTCGTCTTGCGAAGCAACCCTATTAGCGGATTAGCGCTATTAGCGGTTTAGCGGCTATTAAAGGCTTAGCGGCTTAGCGGCTAAAAGGCTATTAGCGGCTTAGAAAAAGGGGGGAGCGAAAAAAATCGCAATACTTGCAAGACGTTTTCGTCTTGCGAAGCAAGCCCATAGGGAAATTCGTCTTGCAAAGCGCATCGAAAAACGGAAAACCCTTTCGTCTAGCGGGTTTTTCGTCTTGCGAGGCGTTCGTCTTGCGGGGCACCACTGTATTGTCAAATTAACCAAGGATATTCATTTAGGGACTTCATAACACATGAGTTTCTAACCACCCCCTTTTTTTTAATTAATACCCAGGTGTATCAGTTCCTTGTACATTATCAAAAACTGATTGTTCCAGTTTTATACTGAATTATATATATTAGTGGTCTTCGCAGATGTTTTTCACCTTTGGGGTATGTCAGTAAGATTCAGCCTCCTTTTTTTTCTTCTTCTGGGTTAACAAAGGTGAAATCCAAATAAGTCATACTTGCATACTGATCTACTCTGGGAAAAGTTGGATAGTGTAATTTGGGTAAAAGAAATCCTATCTGAATCATAGTAAACAACCTACTGGGGAGCAGGTGGCATTTCTGTGCACTGCTCTGGTTTGCCAGAAGTGGTTTAGTCATGCTGGCCACATGACCTGGAAGCTGTCAGAGGACAAATGCCGGCTCCCTCGGCCTATAGAGCGAGATGAGTGCCGCAACCCCAGAGTCGTCCGCGACTGGACCTAATGGTCAGGGGTACCTTTACCTTTACCTTTAAACAACCTACTAAGAAGGAGGCAAGCTGCATAAACAAAGGATCTCTTATCGGCCTTTGGTGCATATAAAAAATTGAGTACATTCCCCTAAGAAGTTTGTTGAAAATATTTCTCACCAAGGATTCGAAATTACTGGATCTTGTTTGGAAAAGACTCAAATTGTCAAAATGGACAAATAACTGGCATTCCATTGCTCTCGGTGCACCATTGTTTTGGTTGTTCCATTTTTTGTATCAATTTCTTGAGTACACTATAGTATATTTTCATATTTTGGATCTGTATGTTGCTTGTGCATTTCTGTGGTGAGCACGGCCAATGTTGGTTATCGCGTGTAGAGCATGGAAACGGATCTCAGGTTCACTTCAGTCCTTGGCACGCATCTGCGCATATAGAAAAATTATGCCCCTTTCATGAGGAGATAGAGTTCTAGAGTGAAGCATAGACATGGAGAAATGTATTCAAATACTTGCCTTTAAACAGATGACAGATAGGAGCGTGTGAGCCCAGGACTTCCTCTCATGTGGTGCCATGACGTGGTGCATGAACTGTCCTTGTAGCTTTCTCCATAAGCATTTTACTCCTCTACACAAAAATGTAACCTGCCTATAGGATTTTGAACAAATACTTGCTGAAATGGAGCCTCACATCAAATTTCCATATTTTTACAGCACCCTTCAGAGTAATTATTATCAAGGGGATATGATTTCAAAGACAGGAATAAAAGTGGATTGCCTAACACCAAGGGACTTTTATTAAAACGTAGGTGTCCGACGCCTTTGAATATCTCCCTCAAATGTCAAAATAAATTAACAAAGTACCTTTTTAATGTTTGCTCATTTTGTTTGATAAATTGCCAGGCTGTGAAATTCCACTGGGCCTCCCAGTCATTAGGGCAAAGAGCAAGTTCTCCTGTATTTCTGAGCTGAGCAAAATGATGATCAATAAAGGATTAGGGGCCTTTTTATTATTTGAACTTTAACATTCTTCAAGTCTGGATTTCTGCATCTTCAAAAGAATACCATCTTTTCATGGAAACTTACGAAATGTGAATTATTTATTTCTCCTGTAAATATGTAATTAGGCACATTTTTAGAATCTCTAATTAGTCCCTCACCCCTTAAACCCATAAGAAATGCTAATATGCCTCTAAGGTAATGGCAAGCTTTTAAAAAAAAATAAAAGGGGGGATAATGTAAGCTGTTCTTATGTGTAGTGTAATTATGTTTGCTGTCTGTAAAAAAAATTGGGGGGGGGTTAAAAGGACCCAGTGAGAATTACTGTGGGGGGTGAAAAAGAAGGTTAGCTGCTCCTATTCAGGCTATAATTAGTAAGTGAAAAGATGTGAACCTTTTGAATATGCTTCCTGCTAAGTTTGCAAAAGGGCTCAATGCTTGAATCCAGCAGAGACACTGTATCGTAAATTTTGAGTTAGTGGGGATCAAATGGGTGGCAAAGCCTAGATACTTTCTAGGGAGAATAAATGCAAAAGAAGACAAGATTCCTATCATTTTAATTGTCACAAAAGGGGGAGTTTTATTTAAATATTTACACATTGCCTTTGGGAGTTAAGCCCTCTTGTGGGGGCTTACATGAAACCTGCAAAATGATTTTTAAAATCCAGTTATAATAACTAAATCACTACAGTTGTCCGCTTTGAAACAAATGCATTTTAAGTAATGAAGAAGAGCAATTATGTCCCAATTCTGGAGAGTTCCAATGAATTGTAGCAGCTACTGAAAAGCCCCTGTTCCCGTGCCTGCTAGTCTGATGGTGGGATCCTGCAAAGGTGGCCTCAGCGGTCAGTCTGGATGTTTTCTTTTTTTTTTTTAAAAAAAATATTTATTAGTTTCCAATTTTTACAAACAAAAAGAAAAAAGCAAACATAAAAAGCAAAAACACATAAATTTCACAGCTTATTTTCTCATAACATCTTTCCCTGACCTCCTCATACCTCCCCTTCTTGTATATCCAGTTCAAATTATTTATACAGCAAATCCTTATCTCAAAGCACTACAGCTTAAAAAGAAAAAGAAGAAAAACACCTTATTTTCTCTCCAACATCTTAGATTATTATAACTTTGAATAAAAGAAAACCATTTTATCAAATTCCTTTTACCATTACAGCTATTGAAAATTAATTTCAATCCAACATCATTCAACATTCCTTAATTTTACAATATTTTTGTAAATAGTCCTTAAATTTTTTCCAATCTTCCTCTGCCGACTCTTCTCCTGGTCACGGATTCTGCCAGTCATTTCCACCAGTCCCATACAGTCAATCAGCTTCATCTGCCATTCTTCCAAAGTGGGCAAATCTTGCATCTTCCAATACTTTGCATCAGTCTGGATGTTTTCTAGCCATCTTGAACAGCAACCCCACATACGGTGCATCACAGTAGTAATACATTCTTTTTAAAAATAATATTAATAGTTATTAAAAATTTCCAATCAAACCAAATTATATATTCCAAATTATACAAATTATCCAATAATCAAACAAATCCCAATGTTATGCCTAATTATAAATTATTATTATTTTTTAGCTGACTTCCCATGCTTCGAGGTCAGAGGGAATCCTAATCCTCTCATAGTTCTACTGCATTTCAAAATATTACAATAATCCCCTTAATAACATTCTGATGTTAATCCTTCATGATTTTCAACAGCCTCTGCGTTCATTCTGCAAGTGAGTCGAAGTCCAAATAAAATGTTTCTGTGTGGATTTTATGTCTTTACTCTTCTTCTTTATAATCCAAATCTGTAGTCCAAGATTCCCCTCTGTAAATTCACATCCTCTGTTTGCAAACTGGTGTTTCTGCCGAATCAGTCCAGGAGCCTTCCACTGCAGGTAGCTGCCATATCGACACACAGCCCAGATAAAATCAAATCATGGTGTCTGCCCAGTGTTGTTCCTTAACCAGCTGCTATTCAACCAATAGTAATGCATTCTGAGGCACTGACTCCACTTGTGTCTCTGGAGGTCTCATAGAGTCCGGGGAAACTCCAGACTGCAAACATATTCTTTCAGCAAGAGTGCAATCCCTTCTAAACCGAGTTGCAGGCCTCCATTCAGATCAGCAGACTTCCCAACCCACTGCTCTTCCATTATTATTACAGTGGTGCCTCGCAAGACGAAAAGAATCCGTTCTGTGAGTCTCTTCGTCTAGCGGTTTTTTCGTCTTGCGAAGCAAGCCCATTAGCGGCTTAGCGGATCAGCGCTATTAGCGGCTTTTAGCGGCTTTTAGCGGCTTATCTGCTGATCGGATCAGCTGATAAGCAGCTTAGAAAAAGGGGGGGGAACCAGCAGGAACTCGCAAGACATTGTCGTCTTGTGAAGCAAGCCCATAGGAGATTCGTTTTGCGAAGCACCTCCAAAACGGAAAACTCTTTCGTCTAGCGAGTTTTCCGTCTTGCGAGGCATTCGTCTTGCGGGGCACCACTGTATTATTTCCTGGATGCATCTTATTTGCTATAATCCATTCAGGGTTTGCACAGCATCCCAGTAGCTAGAAGGTGGACATCTTCTGTTAGAGTGAGGAAGGTTGAGGTAGAGAGAGCAGGAGCACCTTCTCCACAGATGGAGCTTAAGAACACAACCCGGAAACTACAACTAATCCAGAATGCGGCAGCTAGACTGGTGACTGGGAGCGGCCGCCGAGACCACATAACACTGGTCTTGAAAGACCTACAATGGCTCCCAGTACGTTTCCGAGCACAATTCAAAGTGTTGGTGCTGACCTTTAAAGCCCTTAACGGCCTCGGTCCTGTATACCTGAAGGAGCGTCTCCACCCCCATCGTTCCCGGACATTGAGGTCCAGCACCGAGGGCCTTCTGCCGGTTCCCTCGCTGTAAGAAGCCAAGTTACAGGGAACCAGGCAGAGGGCCTTCTCAGTGGTGGCACCTGCCCTGTGGAATGCTCTCCCACCAGATGTCAAAGAGAAAAACAACTATCTGACGTTTAGAAGACATCTGAAGGCAGCCCTGTTTAGGGAAGCTTTTAATGTTTAATAGACTATTGTATTTTAATATTCTGTTGGAAGCTGCCCAGAGTGGCTGGGGAAACCCAGCCAGATGGGCGGGGTATAAATAATAAATTATTATTATTATCATTATAACCTGAGGTGGTGCAGACCAACGACAGTTCTTCAAGGAGATTCTACTGAGTGTATGCCTTCATTCTAAGATGGGCAGCTCAGTGTCCTACACTCAACAGTTGCCATGTAAGCAGGTTGCAGCAGCCTTAAATAGCCATAAAATGCTTGAACAGTTTCAGCCTAAGATTTGCTGTGCCACCCGGAAAAGTGTTTTAATATGGACCATTCCAGTTCTCTGTGCAAGGGCTGAAGACGTTAAGCCAAAAATAGTAATCAATGTTAAACATAGAGTAAGACGCTATGATGGCACTGCAGTGAAGACCAGCAACACAAGCAGATATGCCTCCACAAGTAGGATTGGGTTGTAAAAATAAGCCTTAAAATAGTTTGGCCTTATATGCTAAAATAGAAATTAACATATCTTTAGAGTTGCAATAAACAGAAAACCCAAAAAGCCTTTCAGGCTGATGTTTTGGAGTGGATTGCAATTCAGGGTATATTACCACTCCAGTAATAGCAGGAAATATGCTATTTTAATCGGAGACTGCTTAAAGTGATGGAAAAGCAAACCTGTTAATAGAATGCATTCTCAGCACCCAGAAGTGTTATTCATCATCACACTATATTTGAGAGGCGGGAGTTCTGATGCATGAAACAACTGGAGTGTTAAGTCCTGTCACCTGGCTTTCATTTTGCTGCTCTCTTGCCACAGCTAGGGAAATACTGGCAATTATGGTATTGTATCTATAGAGGAATTTAGCATCAGGTGACATGACAATAAAAACCAAGAATAAGAGCATCTTGTCTGTGCTCCTGAACTGGAGAATGTTGTAGCTGGCAGATATTCTCTGGTCCACTCTCCTACATGATAAAAAGAAGAATCAACCCCAAGCCACTGGCCAACAGAGATGTACAACTCAGTACAATTTAATCTTAATTGCTCTACTATAAATTATTATTATTATTATTATTATTATTATTATTATTTCAACTTATACACCGGCCTATACCCAGAGGTCTCAGGATGATTCACAACAAGTCCCTATCTTTAGGCGGAGACACTGCAGGTAGTAGGTGTTGAGGAGCAGAAATGAGGGTGAGGTGTGGGGGGAGAGGGCTGCATGTGCCCCCTAAGCTGCCCTCTAGTGTGGCGGAGGACACTGTCCCATCACCAGTAAAGTTAAGTTTCTGTGATGAAAACAAACTGTCCTGTTGCTCGGGTGTCGTAAAAGGAGCCATGTTTAATGTTCAGGGTGTTAGGAAAGAGATAATACACATTTAGGGGTAGTTTTCCACCTTTGGTGCCCACCCTGCACTCAGATCTCACCTGTAGCTCCTAGAAGTTGTCAGCATGCAACTGCGGTCACCCCCCAGGAAATGGCTTTGACTGGTGAATTAAACCAGGTGAGGAGAGCCAAACCCTCAGTGAGTGATGGACTTCACCTGCGTGCAGAGACAGGCTCTGGCGGATTGAGACCACTAGTGGCTGAGACCAATAGTGGGTCCAACGGTCAAGAAGGCAGTTTCTGCACATGCTATAGAAGGGAGTGAAAGGCAGATGGGGCTCATCAACCTGGGAAGGTAGCCCACCTAGTAGAAGGAAAACTCTTATCTAAACTGCATATCTTTGGGAGATGAAAAAGCTAAGGAGTAAACCCTACAGAAAACCCTAAGGAGGAAATCCAGAGTGGAGATCCCTAAGTGGTACCTTGTATGCTTCCTTCTGACAACTTCTGCAGCCAAGCTGGTGCCAAACATATCGCTCTCTTTCCTTTGGATCACGTGAGTGAGGTTGAGAGGGGGTCTTGTCATCTGGGCAGTCCAGGACCCCCATACATTCTGCTCAGGCTTACGCCCTGTGGAGGGCCAGAGATTCCCAGTCCCTTCGTTTTCAGTGGTAAGAATCCATTGCAGAACTAAATAATTTTGTTAGGTGGAATAATTCATTATCTGATGTTTTTCTACCTGCAGGCTTCTGTATTAGATATGCTTTTCTGTTAAGCCACCTATCGCTCGTACCTATGGGACCGCCTCTCCTGGTATGTCCCACAGAGGAACTTACGGTCTGCAAATAAAAACATCCTGAAGGTCCCAGGGCTGAGGCTCCAATCTGGTGGAACGCTCTGTCACAAGAGACTAGGGCCCTGCGGGACCTGACATCTTTCCGCAGGGCCTGCAAGACAGAGCTGTTCCACCAGGCCTTTGGTCAGGGCGCAGCCTGGCTCCCTCCTTTGGCAATCTGCACAGAAATTTTGCTTAATGGTTGCCATCAATTTGATTTTAATTAATTTTTATGATGAAATGTTTTTAAAATGTTGGATTATTTGATTGTTGTTAGCCGCCCTGAGCCCGGCTTCGGCTGGGGAGGGCGGGATATAAATAAAATGTATTGTTGTTGTTATTATTATTATTATTATTATTATTATTATTATTATCCACCTCACAAACTTATAATGTGCAGTCTCTTCCATTTCCAGCTTATGGTGCAGAAATCTAAAATAGATGACAAGAAAGCAACTCAAAGGTCATGAAACCAGACTGTTCCTGCAACTTTCTGGGGTTAGCAGTGTAGCATCAAAGTCAATGATGCCCTTTGTTAAATATGGAGGAAGTACAACCCACATCACAGCTGACAAATCAAAAGCTACTTCTTGAGCCCAATTATGAAGGATCTGTTTTTATCAAAAGGCACCTCTCCAAATTAGCCCTGTGTCCTGAGCCCGAAGGAGCGTCTCCACCCCCATCGTTCTGCCCGGACACTGAGATCCAGCGCCGAGGGCCTTCTGGCGGTTCCCTCATTGCGAGAAGTGAGGTTACAGGGAACCAGGCAGAGGGCCTTCTCAGTCGTGGCGCCTGCCCTGTGGAACGCCCTCCCATCAGATGTCAAGGGAATAAGCAGCTATCCTATCTTTAAAAGACATCTGAAGGAAGCCCTGTTTAGGGAAGTTTTTAATATTTAATGCTGTATTGTTTTTAACACTTGATTGGGAGCTGCCCAGAGTGGCTGGGGAAACTCATAATTATTATTATTTAGACTAATTTTATAATATCTTACTATACCATAAAAACACACATTTGTCTATATTTGGTTTCTTTCAGTTTTGGCCTTTTTATTCCATGAAACAGGTTCTTTTAACGAGACCCAGAACTCCTGCGAGTAATTTTAATGTATTTGTATAGCCTGAGTTAGGTTAGAGTTCAGATGCAGCCCGAGAGCTGGCACAATATGGAGGAGATATAGCTTAAGAACACACCAGTGCACAACAGACGAATAGTTAACTTCCATTGGCTTTGCAACCATATCTGCCTTAAACGCTCCTCTGAGGGGTAATTGTGAGCGAGTCAGTGCATGAACCCTCCCCAAAGCTAAGAATGTCACAGCGACAGCACCTTCCCCAAGGCTGCGTGTCACCTCCAAAATAATGCTAGCCTCTCTCTCTTCTGTAGATGCCAGCCTAGAATCCAACTCCTGGATTTGTAGCTGTTATACCAATTAAGTCAGTCAACAAAGGTTTTCTTAACGTTATCTCTTTTAGTCATGATGGTAAACTGGGTCTTTTGAGCTTTAGGAAACGAGAATGGTCTTCCTGTAGCCTGCAGTGTGTGATATGTCCTGAGAATTAACCTTCCCTTTTCCTCCATCAAAGGGATGGGGCTGTGCAATAAAGTAATTTCCATAATTGCCTGCTGCAGTTACATTTATTGCTCAAGACTTGCCTTTCAATAAATATTCCTTGATGCAAAAGTTTCCTTGGTCAGCAGATCTCTCCTGTTCTCATTTACTTAAACCACCATTGGAACGGGAACAGTAGTATGGACTTCTGTGGACTAGAGCCCACCTTGTCAGATGCAAGGGTGTCAGTTGGCAGGAGGGGGTGTGTTGAACAAATGATAGATAAAGATGGGGGGAGCTATAAATGCTGGTGGTCAACAAAAGAGGTTTAAAGACTGTCTCAAGGAAAATCTTTAAAAATGTTGTATAAACACTGACAACTGGGAAACACTGACCTATGAGCACTCCAGTTGGAGAACAGCCTTGACCAAAGGTGTCATGGGCTTTGAAGACACTCGAACTCAGGACACAAGGGAGAAATGTGCTAAGAGGAAGGCATGCTTGGCAAATCCACACCGTGATCAACTCCCGCCCGGAAACCAATGTCCCCACTGTGGAAGGACGTGTGGGTCCAGAATTGGCCTCCACAGTCACTTACGGACTCATTGTTAAAACCGTGTTTATGGAAGACAATCTTACTCGGCTACGAGTGATCGCCAAAGAAGAAGAAAGAAAAGAAGGGTCAAATGTCCATGAAACTGAAAAAGTACTGTCTGTGACAATTTTATGGCTATCTAAGCAGGGCTTTTTTCTGGGGGGGACGCAGGGGTAAGCATACCCCTAAACATCTTGCACCGTGGGATGCAACCTAAAAATATTTAACCTGAAGCAAATGTAACAAGGGTTGTGACTGTATAAAATTGTCAAAATGAGAGTACCCCTAAACATTTTTTTAGTGGGGGGAAGCACAGCTCTAAGGTGATGATGCACATTTTGCTACCATGGTGAATAACGTGCTTACCTTGTGTACACTTAAACTTTACATATTGGTACAGATTCTCCTTATTGCCTCCTGTTGCCATTTGGACCCTCCACTGTTGACAGTTTTTTCTCTATACCTGTCAGCTGGGGATAACACTTAATGCATTTCATTAAGTGGGCTAGTCCATAAAAGCTTATGTCTATAATAAATCTGTTAGGTTTCGGTGCCACAAGACTTCTTTGTTGTTCTTGTCGAAACAGACGACCTTCCTAGGAATTATAACCATAGTGTACCAGAGCATGGTTACTTATTGCTGATGGAAGTTTCCCCTTAGTTTTAACTTTTAATTAATTTGATAAAGTCATAGTCTCTTAAAGATACCCCATAACAGATAAATGCTACACTAATGTACAGCTGCCAGTAGGTTCCCATTAGTTAATTTGAAACAAGAACACAACTCCATCAGTGAAGTATATACATTTAAAACTGTGTATGAGGGGGATAGGCTTTTTGTACCTGGATTCTTAGACTATCCATACATCCTTATTTGCTTCCATGCCTAAACCAATGCAATTTCTGTTAATCATAAAAAGAAAAAGATACCTCCCTTTTCTTTATCCTCCCAGTTCTCCTCCAGCACATGGAAATTTGGTAGCATCCACATTCATAATTACAGCAAATAAAAGTAGAATGTTCCTAAAGCAAAACCCTGCATTTTAACAACTTTGCTAATGTGGGAAGCAACTTGTGCAGAATAAATATGCCCTACAATTAGTTGTGTGCTGTCATTATTTATGGTTACCTTATACATAAATAAACTCAAGCCTCTGACATTTTCAGCCTGGGGGCTTCTGTCTCCATAGCCCCAGATCTGCAGACAGATTTGTTGTAAGTAACACTATCATCGTAATAAGTTTGAAAACCCATTATTGTTCAGATTCATCTGCTTTTGCATCTGCATAGCTCCAGGCTGAGCCTGTGGTTCTGATATTGTCTGTATGATTAACAGTCTTCAAGTCACCATTGCAGCTACAGCTCCCCAAAGCATGTAATTTGACTGAGGCTAACAGGAGGTGACTGGGCAAAAGGAGTTTCACCTGAGGGTGGCCGGGGTCAAAGGCCACTTGTAATAGCTTCTACATGCATCTCCAGACCTGTAAATGAGACCAGAGCCCTGCTTCACTCCACTACACTTTCTTTGTCTTAGACGGATGCTCTAATCAAACAAATTACCTAGCTCGTGATCACAGTCACTGATCCAGAGATGTTTTTGCAGACGCTTGTCTGGAATGTTCCAAGTCTCCTCAACCATACAGCATTGTTTAAAAAGAAAGGCTAATGTGTTCAACCAAAGGTAATAAAAGATGTGCATTTTCTTGGTTAAACCAGCCTCAAAGAAATCCCTCAGGACACTGCATGACACATTTGACACTCTCTGCACAGCTTACTTAACTGAAGGGCATGTCTACTGCCTTCCAGTAACGGCGGGGGGGGGGGCGTAATATATTACAGACTGGCAATCTTCCAGAACCAAAAAAACCTGAATCCTAATGCTCCCTTGCCCGCCCCCCTGCCGCCAGTTGCCATGCTAAATCTTACAAGAAACCTGTAAGGTAGAACTGTATTACTTACTAGAGCTGAGGGAGGGGAGAGAAGGGGTTAAGAGTATGCCTCAAACTACATTAGTTGTACACTTGTCTGCCCAGAGAACTACTGGAGGAAATATATTACTATTATTATTATTATTATTATTATTATTATTATTATTATTATTATTATTTCTATACTGCTTTATATTTTAAAGAAAGAAACCTCAAAGTGGTTTACAACACATTAAAGCGTCAACTAAAACAATCCAGAATAAAACATCACTGAAAGTCAAATACAAAGTATATCACTGAAAGTCAAATACAAAGTATACACTCAAGGCATTAACAGGAAGCGAAAATGTTGTCTTAAAGATTTCAGAATAAAACATTGCAAAGGAGGTCAACTACAGACACAGCATAGTTAACCAAAAAAAAGCTATCTTCAACGTTGCAAAAGAAAACATAACTGAAGGAAGTCCAATATAAAATGCACATTTAAAACATCAAAATTAGCAAGATAGTAAAATATTATCACAAGTATATCTGCTGCTGTTTGCTGCCAACCCTGCCAATGGCGGCTCGTGGTGGCCAGGGGCAGTTCGAAGCTGAGGCTCAATGAAATGGGTCTGCAGTAAGAGACAGCCAGGATTTTGTTTAAAAGATGTTTAAAAGACATATCTTGAATGCAACATTACGGCTGCAATCAGTGAAGCTGCGATCTCTGTATGTGCTCATCTTCACATGTGCAACAGCCATCTGAAATGTACACACCTCAGTTTCACCACGGCTTATGTTTTCCAGTTGGATGGAATTTGGCTTGAGGGGAAATGCAACGTACAGCAGTATTTCTCAAGAAGGTACAGATACATACAGATTGTGGCAAATGTTATGTGTACTTGGCATCAAACACCAGCAATGGGAGTGTGCTGGAACTGAAGTAAATGGCCGTGTGTACACAGCCTTAGTCTTCTGCATTGTAACAACACAAATGCTGATTTAACAGCAGCAAAACAGCTTGTTTTTATGAATCAGTTCTAAAGGGCTGGTATCAACCTTCTCAATATTCATGTTCCTCAATGAAATGGCTATGCAAACCATTTGGAATATCTGAAACAGCTGATTGACTAACTTACAGTTGTGTGTCAAGGTCCCCAAGCCACCCCTCAAATAACTCACAACACACACATAATTTTTGTTTAAGGTTTTTGGCATAATTTTGGCCACAACTTTTTTGAAATACATAAATGTGAGTGGTTGCTTAGGCATTGGTTAAGACTATCTGTCCCCCGCCCAGGGACAGAACTGACTTCCGGACACCAACAAAAGCCAGTAAGGGAAAGCAATATTGGGGAGAAATGGGGCTGAGGCACAGACCCTCACCTCTCCCCGCATGCTCCCCAGGGCTTGCCGGCCTTAGCCCCATTCCAGGGATTCGGACAAAAACATGGCAAGCCCCTGGATTCCTTTAACGGAATTCCCTTTCCGCAGAAAACCTTGGAGGGGCAGTCCCAGCCAATCCTAACCCCTCCTCCAACCAATTGATAACCAATGCCTAACCACAACCTTACAAGTTGTGACGATTTGCTACGCAGTAGACAAAAAGCAGTAGGGACGCGGGTGGCGCTTTGCGTTAAACCACAGAGCCTAGGACTTGCCAATCAGAAGGTCAGCAGTTTGAATCCCCGTGGTGGTGTGAGCTCCCGTTGCTCGGTCCCTGCTCCTGCCAACCTAGCAGTTCGAAAGCACATCAAAGTGCAAGTAGATAAATACGTACCGCTCCGGCGGGAAGGTAAACGGCATTTCCGTGCACTTCTCTGATTCACCAGAAGCGGCTTAGTCATGCTGGCCACATGATCCGGAAGCTGTATGCCAGCTCCCTCGGCCAATAAAGCGAGATGAGCGCCGCAACCCCAGAGTCGGCCACGACTGGACCTAATGGTCAGGGGTCCCTTCACCTTTAAGTGTGCTGAACATTGTTAAGAGACCCCCTATTCCCCCTCACAGAGCTCCAATTTCCTGAATGGTTGAGCAATCAAACCCTCTTAAGAAGGAATGCTGGAACTATGGCCTTGGGACTCTCAGTGCCCTTAACAAACTACAGCTCCCAGAATTCTCTCGGTGTGGGGGGGACTAATGACTGTTTTAAAGTAGTGTTATAGTCAGTGCTTTCAATGTAATGGTGTGAAGGGGGCCTCAGTATGCTCTAGTTCACATGCCCACTTCACACCATGACATGAAAAGGAACAGATTAGGGGAGACATAATAAGGTGGGGAATGTCAGGACAGGCAGCTGTCAAAACGGACAACTAAAATGTCCACTTTGCTGCCAAGTCTGGACGAGCCCTAAGTTAGCCATTCAAGAGTGAGCTTCACTCCTTCCGCCCGCTCCTAGTCAAAGCATATGAGTTCAGCTGATATGACCATTCCAAAGTGCTATTCTTTTCCAAAGTAAATGAAGTGAAGTGCAAATAATGCTCCACGGGGAAACGTAGAATATCCCTCCCATATTCTAAGATGCTTGACATCCTTAGGCATACACTCTCATATGTTTACATGATTTTAAACAGGCTTGCGGGATCTGTACTGAGGCATGAATCTCAATGAGCTAAAACAAGCAGAGCTTTTTCCAATAGTGAATAATATTTGCATTTTAAAAGCTCTGACAAACCTCAGTTATGGCTGCACACATGCATTATAGGCAGACTATGTACAGAGAAGAATGAGTCATGGTTATCCACTATCTAACTCAGACTCCTTTGAAGGCCAGTTCACATGGCCCAGTTGGTGTAATAATGAAATGGGTTCGGAAGATTATTCTGAATTTACACCACCCTAGTTAGCCCATGAGCCAATCCTCATTTAGTGCTTCTTCTTCTTCTTCTTCTTTAGCGATCACTCGTGGCCGAGTAAGGTTGTCTTCCATAAACACTGTTTTAACAATGAGTCCGTAAATGACTGTGGAGGCCAATTCAGGATCCACATGTCCTTCCACAGTGGGGACATTGATTTCCGGGTGGGAGCTGATCACGGTGTGGATTTGCCAGGCATGTCTTCCTCTTAGCACATTTATCCCTTGCGTCCTGAGTTCGAGTGTCTTCAAAGCCCATAACACCTTTGGTCAAGGCTGTTCTCCAACTGGAGTGCTCGCAGGCCAGTGTTTCCCAGTTGTCAGTGTTTATACTACATTAACCCAATTACAACAACTCACATTCCTAAGAAGGACAGAACCCTGTCTAAGGCTTGGTCATACTTTGCTTACAGCTGGGCATCTGGCATGCTGGAGACCTTGGCTGTGCCACCCAGGAATGGTAGATTGTTGATGGGAAATGTGTTGTGAGACCCACAGTGCTGTCAGGATGGAGTCTGGACTGGCAGGCCCTGACACAGGAGGAGGAAGAATCAGGTGTGAGGGGGCCTGAATGATGGGAAACTCGATTGGAGGGGGGGTCTCCTCTTTCCGCCTCCACTTTAGCCACTTTGGAAGAGAAAGAAAGGGTGTCAGCTATTTCCCTTGACCTTTCTGTGGAGCAGAGAGCCTCACTGGATGTTGGAGTTAGCTGTGAGGGAGGAGCCAGTACAGGAAGCATCAGTGACTGAACGGAAGCCTGAACAGCAAGGCACAGTCCTGTCACTTAAAACCAGACACTCCCAAAATATGGTGTGTGGAATAATTTAAATCTATGTTTGGTGTAAAATGAAAAGTATAAATAATTTTTTAAACAACAAACAAACCAAGTGCTCCCTATTCTGGGCATTTGCAATGCTAACATTTCCACAGGGCAAACAAGTGTTGTGAGTCAGTATGCCGTGCCTCATCTTTAAAAGCTTGGTTGGTGGGGTGTGAGAACTCGTTGGGACGTCTTCATAGCTTCCATCCAGCCCTGAGCTTCTTGGCTTATTCCTGAAGTCCTGAATTGTGATGCCTGAGCTATGTGTACTTCTACTTGCCTGAATAACTATCTATTTATTTACTGCACGTAAGAGTCTCTGCCTACTGTGTTGAGTGGCAGCAGGATAGAATGAACAATATTGCAGCATATCGGTCTGTGGCTTTTCTTCACAACTGCAAAGTCCTCTTGCTGCCACAGAGGGTCTTTTGGAAGTTTCATGTCAGGGCGGCTCTTTGGCCCTGGGTCTATGTTTAAACTGTACTAGGTCTGCCTCAGTCAGAGCTGTGACAGTCAAATGAGTTAGATGCTAGCTACTGATATGGGCATTTCAGCCTTTAATATGACCAAGACATCTTTTGTGGCTGAGGCTGGGCAACAGACCATGCAGATGGAACAAAGCACTCTTTCTTACTTCTTCCTGTCTGTTCAAATATAAGTCTTAAAGACCTTGTCCATAATTTATCTGATGGTGAGCAGATTGTATATCAATATCTTGTGAAACCATGCTGTAATCTGATGTCCATATTCAGAATACCAGATTTTTAAAAATGAAAATGCCACTTTGGCCTTGACTGTGCTGCTTGAAGTCTACAAGGCCCACTATAAATACATACATGCAATTTATATTGTCTATTTATTATGCTGCTGTGCATATTATTTATTGCACACAGTCCATATTTGGTAGATGAAAAATGACTCCGTATCTAAGTAGGTGAACAGAGTCAGGTATGAAAATACAGTCATGCATCCATGTGATCATATTTGGCTTTCCTCTCCAAAGGCCAGCTCAGATTCTGAGTTTTCAAATAGGGTAGGAGAGGCTTACCATTTGTTGTGCTACCCTACACCCCAGTATAGCTGTGCCACCCTTTCTGGCAGATTCATCACACTTTGCCATTAATGTAATTGTCTAGGAGAAAAGGGATTCAAATCCACAATTCAAAAATATTTCAAGAGTTGCAGGAGACCCAATTGCATTTCTTAACTTCCAAAAGGGAAGAAAAAGGCACACAGATCTCTCCAAGTGTTAATCAAGACCAGCCCTTCTGCACAGTTGGCATTTTAGTAAATTCACGTCATTTCTTTCTTTTTCTTTGTTGATTTGTCTAGGGGGTAGGAAGTCATCTCTTTTCAATGCAGATTTTGTCATGCGGTTCACATCCACTTTTTATAGTCCACACTTAGTCAATGTAGAGGAATCTCAACCCTCTCTCCCAATCCAGCAATATGCTTGAGTAATCGCTATGTAACAATAATGATCTTACCCAGTGGATATCTGTGTATAAATCCGAGCAAAATTATCTTCTTGTGTTTGTGGTGCAAATGATCTCAGAGCTTCATTTCGGTTCACAAATAATATCCATATTTTAAAATAAATGCCTGGCAACTTCCAGCAAGCTACATGTAGCCCTGCAACCTCCGCCTCAAAAGACCAATTGGGAGCAATAGCACAAGATAATATAAAGGTGCAGTTGGCATATATGTCATGTGAACAGGATGAAGAAGATTCTGTGCATTGGCAAGGCCACATTTGAAAACACCATCAAAATAGTTCTTGCTCCATGATACTTTAAAACCAAGAATATGCACAAGATGACAAAATCAGCCAGTTTAAAAATGCTTTCAGCCTAATGATCTAAGTGCCTAAAACCAGCTTGTAGAACAGGAGAAACTTCTAAACAAGGTTAATGGGATTATTTGAATAAGGTCTGTAGGGAAGGGCCCCTAGGATAGAGATGGAGAACTTCCTTCCTCTCTAACTATTGGCCATCTTGACTTTGAAAGGAGTTGGAAGGCCACATGTTTCATGTTCCTGCTATAGAGCTTTGGGAGTTGGTCTTCATGGCACTCACAGTGTAAGCAGCTCAACATTAGACTTAAGAAAAATTCTGTGCAACTTTTGTCTCCTGTGTGCTTAGGCAGAGACACCAGTACACAACCTGTCTCCAGTTTTATGCTTCCAGACCTCCTAAGCCAGGGATCAGCAAACTTTTTCAGCAGGGGGCCGGTCCACTGTCCCTCAGACCTTGTGGAGGGCCAGACTATATTTTTTTTGGGGGGGTGAATGAATTCCTATGCCCCACAAATAACCCAGAGATGCATTTTAAATAAAAGGGCACATTCTACTCATGTAAAAACATGCTGATTCCCGGACCATCCGCAGGCCGGATTTAGAAGGCGATTGGACTGGATCCGGCCCCCGGGCCTTAGTTTCCCTACCTAAGTCCTAAGCCCTAGTCCCGCAAAAGTCATGCTTAAGTCCCATTGAGTTTTGTAGGGCTTAAATAAGCTGTGGCAATTTCATTTATTCATAAGTATTTTTAGACTGCCCATCAGTCATCCCAGAGTGAATTACACACTAAAAAAACATAGAACAATCAGCAAGATTAGTTATTTTGTTTATTTACTTAAAATTTAGAGTAGGACAAATATACAACGATGAACACTACAGTCCCAGTAATGTTGCACAAAATGATTTAAAACGGTGTTGACACACAATTTAAAATTGTATCTGAACATTCGTGAAAACCAAAAGGTCTTTGCCCTGATTCTGAGAAGGTAATAAGGTGAACCTCTTTGGGAAGAACATTTTACAGCTGGTGTGTTTCCACAGAGAAGGTGCTTTCTCCAAGGGGAACTTAGTATCACTGATTTAAAACAGACAAGCTCAACTCACTTTTATTTGGGTTGATTCAGGCCCCTCTGCTATGCTACCCTAGCACTGGTACACCAAAAAAGAAAGGAAGGAACAAGAACATGACCTCTGATCTGCCACCCTGACCACAGAACGCTAGCAGTGCTTCAAATACTCCAGCGGCTTTACTGCCCTGATAATCCCCTGGGCAAGGATAAGATTGTTCTACTTGCTGTTGAGATTAATGAAGTATGTTTTCTAGAGGTCTTCACTATTCAGCAGAAAGCACACGAGGTTAGCCCTTGCACAATATTGTAGCGCAACACACAACATGGCAGCAGACCCTCCAAGTGTCCCTATTTTCCAGGGACAGTCCTGGATTTACAGAAGCCATCCCAGTTTCTGATTTGATCCAGGAATGTTCTGCTTTTCCTTAGGGTGTTCCTATTTTATCGGAGAAATGTTGGAGGGTATGGAGTTATGTGACCCGCCCCCCCCCCCAAGCTGAGGAGATAAGCTAAGGAGATACAACCTTTAGAAGACATCTGAAGGCAGCTCTACATAAGGGAAGTTTTTTAATGTTTCATGTTTTATTACATTTTTATATATGTTGGAAGCCATCCAGGGTGGCTGGGGCAACCCAGTCCGATGGGCAGGGTACAATTATTATTATTATTATTATTATTATTATTATTATTATTATTATTATTTAGGTTGTCACTATTTTCATAGGAGAAATGTTGGAGGTATGTGGGAGTGTGAATGGGCCCTCTGAATGTACTGATGTATGTGCATAGAGGGGAAATTTCCCATGAGGGAAAATCCTGGGCCAATCACCATGAGGGTAAAGGCTAGCCAGTGTAGCCCCATACAGCGGCGTAGTGTAGGTTGTCAGCACCCGGGGCAAGGCAAGTAATTTGCGCCCCCTAACCCGGGGCAAGGCAGGTAATTTGCGCCCCCTAACCCCTAACCTGCCGCCGCTGCCTGGTCTGGTCTGGTGTGGTTCTCTCCCACGCTCAGCGCTGCGCTGGGCGGCCGCTGCACTGTCCCTCCCCCAGATAGTCCCTCGCTCTCTCTCCGCACCGCACGCCTGGCACCCACCCCCTCCACAGTGGGCGGCGACCCAGCGGCTCAGATCGGATTCGCACAGCCAGCACTGCAGTGAGAGAGAGTGAGTGAGCCAGGTAGGGGCAGAGAGCTGCAAGTGCGAGCGCCCCCCCCCCAGATGTTGCGCCTGGTGAGGCCGGCCCCCCCTGCACCCCCCACGCTACGCCACTGGCCCCATAACTCCCTCGTGCATGCTTTCTAATGGGTTGGTTGGTTGTAAATCACTTCGAGTTGTCCTGGGCTAGACTACAAATTCTAATTCTAATTCTAATTCTAATTCTAATTCTAATTCTAATTCTAATTCTAATTCTAATTCTAATTCTAATTCTAATTCTAATTCTAATTCTTCTTATTTTGACGCTTGAAGCAATTCATGCGGACCTCGCTCAGTAGATCTTTCTTTGTCAGAAGAGTTTTTGGAGGCGAAGAACAGCCTGCTTCTGCAATCTGATTTACAGTTATTGTATGGAAACCCATACAAGAAGCAGCTAGATAATCCAACACATAGGCCCTTGTACATGGATGGGGAATGGGAATCACTTTTAAAGTGGCTTCAGATCTAATATGGTTCCTAGAGTAAAATATAAAAAAGAATAAAAGGGAGCAGAATTGGGGCCATTATGTGGTTTTACGGATAATTAATAAAAACATCAATATTTTATCTAACTCAGAAACGTCTCTCAGACAAGAAGAATTGGTGTTAGACAGTTATTACAGCAGAAGCGATAGATCTTCCCGATCTTTCTTTCAGAATACCCTTTGCTCAAAGATCATTGTGAGCACATGTGGGCAAGCTGCTTTCACTTTAAATGGGGAATGTTCACAAATAATAATGCAGTTAGAATTTGATCCAATGGGTGGAAACAGGGAGAGAAATCTTTCACTCTCACACATAAGATTTTTCACACCCAGAATGCGCTTACTTGGAAGCCTTGATGTCAGTGGAATTTGCTTTTATGTCAATGTACAAAGCATCGCCGCCTGTGTGTGGCATATGCATGCTTTCAATTTAACTCTGATAAAATGATTGTTTTTATTGCTAAAGCTGCTGTAGATAACACAGAAATGCGCAGTGTTCTGTGTGATGTACATACAACAACTTTGTATTGATTCAGCTTGTGCTGTGCTCTTAAACTGCCTCTTTAAGGATCTTTGGAACATTTACGGGGGAACTACAAATTGCTGTCATATTTCAATTTGGGGAAGCACCTTTCCCCTCTCAAAAATAAAAAACCCTCCACCAATCCAAACTTCCATATTTTTCTTGGAAACCAAGCCAAGGATTACAGCTTTGAGTTCTAGGTGACATACACCATGTGTGCCCCATAGGAATCAGCAGTACGAACATGTATAAATATTATATTTTATTATGACCACTGCACAACAGCATCGAGTCAGGTCGGTTTAAGCCAATCTTTCTGAACCTGGGACCATCTAGATTTTTTGGACTCCCATCAGCCTCTGTCAGCATAGCCAATTACCAAAACTGATGGGAGTTATGGTCCCATACAACCAGAGGGCACTATGCTGGTGAAGGCCAATTAAAGCCCATTGATTACAATTGGCTCAGCTGGACTCAGTGTACTGTTCATTATCCTGACCAGAATGTGGTCTAGAACCCAGTTCTCTACCAGAGGTTTTCATACCTGAAATGTGCTCTACCACCAAAGTGCCCTTTCAAAGCCATAACATCACCCACTGCATAATCATCACTTGAACCATACATAATCTTTCTTTTGTTGGACATCCTATGCATTCTCCAAATAAGTCACATATGCTTTCATTTTGTGGTGAGATTTGAGTTGTTTCATGTTCTGCTTTATCCAAGAATATGACTCAGTAAAAGATGGCTGGCTTCCTTATATAATATCATTGATTGATTTAAATGCCATAGATTACACTGAAATGGACAAAATATATAAGAAGAATGTGCCCTGCCAGGTGGCATGGCTACCACAGCGTCACTTTCTGCAATGCTACTGTGGCCATCAAGTAAAAATGTGGCATTGCTATCTACTCTTAGATTTACTAAAGCCAACTACAGTGGTACCTCGGGTTACACACAGTTCAGGTTACAGACGCTTCAGGTTACAGACTCCGTTAACTCAGAAATAGTACCTCGGGTTAATAACTTTGCTTCAGGATGAGAACAGAAATGGTGCTCCAGCGGCGCGGCAGCAGCAGGAGGCCCCATTAGCTAAAGTGGTGCTTCAGGTTAAGAACAGTTTCAGGTTAAGAACAGACCTCCGGAACGAATTAAGTACTTAACCCGAGGTATCACTGTACTTCAAACCTTTGCTCTAGGGAACATATCCAGTGAAATACTCCATGCAACCCTTTTTGCAGATAGCTCCATTTCTTTGCAATGGTGTTCAGATGCATTTGCTAAAACCAGAGAGAGAGAATTGTCAAAGTCATAAATGCTCTGCATAATTTAAAAGGAAAAACATCTGCAGTTGATTTAAATGTAAGTATAAATTATAGTTTCCTTCAGCACTCCTAAAACAAATAATGTAATGGAGCATTTGAGTTCCAGGGCTCCACTGGCAAGCTATATGTTTTTGTACCACATCTTCTGTTTATATATGTTCTTGCTTGTTTGACTACAAATTCATTAAGCAGCCAAAGCAGAAAAGCAGACCATCAGTGTTGGTCATCAGTTCTGGGGCAATTACAAACGCAGCTCTGGTATGTCGTCGTCTGTTGATGTGGATTCAAAAATGCTTTAGGTTTTAAGTCAGCAATGTGAAACTCTTATTAGTCAACAAAATATTAACCCAAACTCTATTTTGCTGCTGCTGTTCTTACTAAAGTCAAGTTTGGATATTTAGATAGATTTATTGGGCCACACCGTTCTTTTTTAGAGTGTTCACACAGCATGAAATTGGTCCCTGGATCAGCTCAGCTTGATGGTCTCTGAAAGCTGTTTTCATGATGTGTAAAAGCAATAAACACCCACCACCTGATATGCGTCTTGTCTATTAGCTATAGAAGTACTCTAAATTCTCTTGATTGAGCTCTCCAGAGGAGTAAAGGAGTTATAATTTAGCTAAGGCAGAGTTGTACATTCATTTGCGAAAGTATTAGTTTGTTCATTAAGGCCATCATTCCAACTCAAACTCTCACCATATGTATTTATTGTCCTAATCTGATTAAAGGTATAATAATCAGATTCCCTTATGTTTGTCTCTTTGTCTGAGGTTTAAAGTAATCTAGACCTAGAGCTGGCGTAATTGGTTTTGAAGATTTCCTCTATTTCTGGGGCGCAATGGCACCTTCAGGCAACCCCCAATTTTATCACATGACCAGGAAATTACAGCACACAACTCTCACCATTTTCTGGGTTAAGGTAGTTGCAAACAGATTTTTTCTGAAAGCAATTAGTGCAGAAACGAACACCCAAGTTACATTAGAGTTAACTAGCCTTTTACATCATGATCACATAAAATGTGGAAATTATCAGTCAAGGGAAAATTGGGAATATGGAATGAAGTGTTGTCTGAATGCAGCCATAGACTTAATTATAGCACAGCATAGTAGAAATTATGCTAAAGAGTTCACGGGAAAGGTGTGTTTTGAGGAGGGATCAGAAGGACGTGAGATGGGGAACATCACACGGGTGTTCTGCGAGGAAGTTTCGGGGATAATAGGTAAAAAGACAGGTGTCCTATATGAGTAAGGAGGAAACATTGAGACAGCTGAATTGCAATCCCTGAGGAGATTTCACCCCTCCCATATCCAAGAATCTGCTGATGTTCTCTGCTGATTCTCCAGAGAGGAGGGGCGGTTTCTGCTCTCTACTTATTCCGCTCCAGCCTCACATCAAAGTGTCGGGGAGAGAGAGAGACTGAGTGTTAGAGAGATCGTGTGTATAGATAAGGTTGCTGCTAAGAGCAGCTGCAGACACTCAGTGCAGTTCAGCTTTTCAGTTTAGACCTCATTTAGCTCTGTATATAGTTGTGTATTATAGTTGTAGATAGAATAAAGAAGATATTCTACAGAGCTGCCCTCCGAGTCGTTTATGCTCTGCTATACTCTGCTGTGCGACGACTGTCTTCTTGTGGAGGTGAATCCGGTGCTCACAACTCTAAGCTGTGAGTCCACAGCACTTTAACCTGTTCCTGTGCTGAAGGTCATCTCTGGAAGTGCTACCCAGCTCGCCTAGCCCAGTCGAGGCTGAGTGGATGAGTCCAGTTGGTGACACTGGCTCAAGGGTGATGCTGACAATCCTTTTAGGAGATGGGATACATTGAACTATTCTCAACCAACTGGAAGTTATTGACAAAATGGTACTGCATCCATTCGCTTCTAGTCCCCATGTAATCAAAGATCCTCACGTATGCTCCCAGGGACAGGGCACAAGTTATGAAATTGTTTCATAAATGCATTCTAAAAAACCTTAACTCAGGTTGCCATATTTGAACAGATTAAGTTAATGCAAACAGCAGATGAATTTTGCAGCAATGAGACAAATGTTCAGCTAAATTAAAGTTATTCACATGCAGTCTCCCAGGAAATATTTGCATGATATTTTACTAATTGCTCGGAAATCTGATTGAGCTAAACAAACAGAGGGGGAGGAGGGAGAAACCAAAGAAAGATTAGCCCCAGGCCTCTTCAGTTATGAGTTCCCAAAGCCTATCTCCAGCCACGAAGCTTTTTCCCTCTCTGTGAGCCTGATGTTATTTCCCAGTCTCCCAATCACTCTTTTTCAGGCCCGTTATCCTTCTGCAGACACTCACAGTTTTCCCCTGGTGACTCAATTTCTTCCAAAAAGCACTTGGTTTTCTCCCTTCCTTGGAGTCCAAATCTCCTCTCACAGACTTCAGGGCTGTCTGCTTTGGTTTCTTAACTCCAAGCATTTATACTATCTGAGTCCAGCTTAATGTTCGTCAAACTTACTAAAAGTTTTCAAAAGAGACTGCTTTCAGTTGTTGTTGTTTTGTTTCGTTTTGGTTTTTGAGACCTATGGGCTCACCCACACTGAAGTTTAATGTGGATTTGAAGCTGCTAATGTGGATTTGATACTCTCTGCTTTATTCTTTTCCTTTGGGCATCCAAGTGGCAGACTCCACTTGCCTCCAACTAAATCAAGATGTTCCTGATGCAACGATAATGGGAAAGGGTAGGGGGGAATCCAATATAAAGGACTTAACCGTCCAGGGGTCCTTCACCCTGTATGGAAGTGCCGTATTTTTCGCTCCATAAGACACACCTGACCATAAGACACACCTAGTTTTTAGAGGATGAAAAGGGGAAAGCCCTGTTTTAGGGGGATCAGCTCACAGTTGTGCAGATTCTTTTGCAAAGGGGAAAAGCCCCGTTTTTTTGAGGATCAACTCAAAGTTGCTGAGCATACTTTGCAAAGGGAAAAAATCCTGTTTTGATGGGCTTCAACTCACAGTTCTGCAGCTTCTTGAGGAAAGGAAAGGGAGCCGTTTCTACAGTTTCCAGACAGATAATCTAATCAGCCAGTCACATGTCACTGGGGAAACAAACAGCCTCAATCTGCAGAACATTCAGCAATGGAGGCCTGGGCAAGGGGGCGGAGCCAGCAAGGGAGCCAGTGATGGACCACATATTCGCTCCATAAGACGCACAGACATTTCCCCTTACTTTTTAGGAGGAAAAAAGTGTGTCTTACAGAGCGAAAAATACAGTACAGTGGTATCTCAGGTTAAGTACTTAATTCGTTCCGGAGGTCCGTTCTTAACCTGAAACTGTTCTTAACCTGAAGCACCACTTTAGCCAATGGGGCCTCCAGCTGCCGCCGTGCTGCCGCCGCACAATTTCTATTCTCATCCTGAAGCAAAGTTCTTAACCCGAGGTACAATTTCTGGGTTAGCGGAGTCTGCGACCTGAAGTGTATGTAACCTGAAGCGTATGTAACCCAAGGTACCACTGTACCATTATAATAATGAGCTACTGAATGTTCCACTGAAATGACTGACTGATTAAAACTGTACCTTTCAGGAGCCTAAAACTCCTGAACCATTTGTACCATTTGAAGGAAGTCAGCTGAAGAATTTGGGAAGCCTCCTCAGCTCTCTACCACCTGTGCCCTTCAAAGCTGTCTGTGGCAATCATTTCATACAAAATACCAGGTAAGGTCATTTAAAGAAGAAAAAGAAAAAAAGGCTGTATTCCTAGATTCAGCAGTTCTTTTTTAAGGACAATAATTTACAACTGACAGCCAATGGGGTAGGTTGGGATCAACGGTCAACACACCATTACTAGTATCACCGTTCTCACTGCAAAGGTAAGCTACACGTGGTTTTCATGTAAAGTGAATATTTTGCGAAGGTCTTTGAAGTAGCAGACAGCTGAATACTGTGAGAGCCTCAGGACTGGAGCCTTAGTGAAAAACTTGGAGTTCACATAGCTTGCTGTAAAAAGTGAATGCACTGGATTTGTTGAGATCAGATTTGGTGAGGTGGAAAAGACAAATATGTTGTTGTCCTAGTTTCCCTTCTGCAGCTTTCAGAATTTTCCCCAACCTAATCCAGAGTCTTCTGAGTAGGAGGAAGAGAGAGATTTTCTGTTCCTGAACTATATGTTTCCAGGTTGTCATAGTCTTACTCTTTTCCTCGCCTCAATTTCCTCCGGCTACTAGAGAAGCACAAAGAAAGGATATGTTTTATTGGGAATCGCTTGAAATGAAGTACACAAAGCACACCCTTTCCTGCTACATAACATCCCTGATGCCAAATCACAGAAATGAACCACAACTTCTTATTTCAATTACGGAAGACAGCCCAAAGTGTAATATTCTTTCAGGAACCATAAATTGTATTGCTGGAAGTAATAGCAATCTCCTTCATAGAATCCCCTAGGAATCCCTTTATTGTCTTTAGTCAAGGACTGCATTCATATGCCTGTTGCATGCACTTCAAACAAGATGAGTGTCCTAAAACTTTGCTGTAGAGTACAGACAATTGGAGAAAGTTCTAAAAAGCTGTGTTCATAAATAATTGGAAGAAGAAGGAGAAGAAATACGGTAGTTGCATCCTGCATTGCAGTTCCTGTACTGAGCAGTAGGGTTGAATATGATGTCCTTCGAGGTCTCAAACAAACAAACAAACAAAAGACATGCAACTTAATCCCCCCCCCCCGCCCTATCATAATACTTCCACATGCATTGCAGAATAATAATAAACTGCCCCCTGCATTGGCCCTCATGACTGAGCCCTGCCTGGGGCCAGAAAAGTGCTTAACATGCTAATGTGCACTTTATAAGGGAACAAACAGTATATTTTGGGTGTGCAGAGGAAACATTCCAGCGTAAATACTCAACTGGCAGCTAGTTGGAAACTTGCCACTTGAAGAGAAATGGCTCATCATGGCCAATGGTGTCAGCTTAACATTTTCAAGCTGGAGAACGTACAAATGGTGTTCTTGGAATGGAAATAGAAATAGATTAAAGTGATCTCTCTGCAGTGCAAAATCCAAACTGGCATCCAGCTGGCCACTGGAAAAGAAAAGGCTGCTGCTATGGGAATGTGCTTAATGGCAGAAATATTTTGTTTTGGAGATAAGGATTAACAATAGGGATAGGAGAAGGAGAGTTCCTTAACACAAACCATATTATCCTATCTTGCAGCCCTTTCCATGAAGAGCAGTTTATCTCCTGTCTTCAGTGAGAGTAAGTGCACCTCATTTTTCCTTGGAAGAGGAAATATTTCAAGGCATATCTCACCAACAGTGGTCATCTGGGTTAAACGTGTTCATTGGTAAACATGCATTTAAAAGGAGGAGGAGGAGGAGCACAGGGATGAAGAGACAACCGAGGGGAAAGAGAATAAAACTGAAGACAAAAGAAATCATCAGAAAGGACTTCCAAGCAAGCGTAAGGCAATCTTTGCCAACCTGGTGCCCTCTAGGTGTTTTGAACTGCAACTTCCATCAGCCACAGCAAGCATGTGCAAGGCTTCATCCACCTGCAGCACCAACTCTGCATCCATCAGGTCCTGATGCCACTGACTTAACTGGAAGTATCTCCACTCTGTGTCTTCTGGTTATGATCTAAGTTGGATGATAAATGCAGGCTAGATGTACTCAGAGACACTATTGATTAGAAAACAGTTGAAGAGCCAGGTAACCCAACTAAATGCTATGTCTAGATTTAAAAAAATGAGGAGGCAGCATGCATTGCATGGTCTTTAATGTATGTTCAAGGTTTGGGCTATATCCTCATCATCAAAACACCTCCAGAAATCACAAGGCTATGAGGAAAATCCACCAGACAAAACTGGTAGGACACAGAAGGACATAGCAAATACCTGTAGAATTTATAACTTGGGGTATTTGTATTTATTACTACAGTGGTGCCCCGCAAGATGGATGCCTCGCAAGACGGAAAACTCGCTAGACGAAAGAGTTTTCCATTTTGGAGGTGCTTCGCAAAACGAATCTCCTATGGGCTTGCTTCGCAAGACGACAATGCCTTGCGAGTTCCTGCAGGGTTTTTTTCCTTCCCCCCCTTTTTTTAAGCCGCTAAGCCGCTTATCAGCTGATCCGATCAGCAGATAAGCCGCTAAAAGCCGCTAATAGCGCTAATAGCGCTAATCCGTCAATGGGCTTGCTTCGCAAGACGAAAAAACCGCTAGACGAAGAGAATCACAGAACGGATTCTTTTCGTCTTGCGAGGCACCACTGTACATTTATATTCCTCGCAGTCCTCCCCTCATTTCCTCACTAAAACAGCACTGTCAGATAATTTAGATTGAAAGGTGTTGACTGACCCAAGATCACCCAAGTGAGCTTCATGGGAGAGTGAAGATTTGAACCCTGGTGTCTCCCAGGTCCTAGTCCAGCACATCACACAGACCACACCACAATAGAACATGGTTATAAAGCAGCTTCTTTGTTGTAGTGCAACTAGTGAACAACCAGAGTAACTAGTGAATCTCTAGTCCATAGTCCAACTTCAACTGCTCAAGGGCAAATGATATACTCTAACCAATTTGATATCTGTTTGGAATGGGGCAGTTTGGTGTTGCCATGTTGCCAGCCAATATCAGTGACAGAAGCCTTCTATTGTTGCATCTAGACAGATGTGTGCTGCCCAGTTGGAAGGAACTATGAGAGCTCTGGAATGTGGGTAGCCTGCCCAGAAGGAAACCACTGTGCTCCAATGTGCCGCCATCCCAAACCGCTCCCAAAAAGAGGTGTGCTGAATTCCACAAGCAGGTTGTGTATACTTTTGCAAAAGCACAGAAATTCCCCTTATTGCCCTAGAAGACTGTAGGGCAATCAAATTTGTTAACACTTGTAATTCATGGGCTCAAAAGCAAGCTAAGGAAAAGATTAAAGGGGCTTGACAAAATAAATATCTTTTTTCTGGTTGGTACTCTCTTTATCTCTGAAACTCCCCGAGCAGCCCATCGAGTACCTCACATAATAAAAACTTCAACTTCAGCACTAATCCCTATTTATTCTGTCCTGTTATATTAAGATTGAAAACAATGCAGTACCCTAATAGCTCAGTACACTTCAGTTGCATTTCCCCCTCTGGCCTTGTCCTGTTCTGTTCAGAGTGGGGAATATGGGCAGTGAGTGATGTGGAGTCACAGCAAACGTGATGGCTGAGATGCCTTGCGTATGTCTGGGTCTGTAGCATTACACTTTTAGAAGTCACCACCACCACAATGCCCATGCTGTCAAAGGATCTTAACCGAGAGTGAGAGTGGAAAGCCGTGCGTGCTTAAGAAAAAGGAAAGGCGGCAGATGTGTTCAGTGGACATCCCACTCCTTGACCTGGTTAAGCCGTGAGATTTGGATTTAAAGTAGCTAAGACCTGGCGAAGGCAGTGGAACTAAATTGGGAGAATTAAATCCAAGTATTCCAAGTATTTAACTGCTTGGTGGATATTCCGCAGGGCACAGGCCCAGCCTGAGTGGAGCCCCTGACAGAGAAGAAGAGCCGGCCTTGCTCTCTGGGCTTGATTCCGTTAAAATTGCCCATAGCCCAGAATACAGGAACTATTTCTGCATCGCAGATATATCAAAAGCCTGATCAGCAGGGCTCTGATCATAGCGGATTTCAGCTGTGGGATAGATAAACAGTACAGTCATACCTCTGGTTGAATGTGCTTCGGGATAGCACGTTCGAGTTGCGCTCCGCGGCAACCCGGAAGTAACGGAGCATGTTACTTCTGCGTTTCGCCACTTGCACATGCACAGATGCTCAAAATGATGTCACGTGCATGCTCAGAAGCACCGAAATGTGACCCGCGCATGCGCAGACACGCAGATACGGGTTACGTTTGCTTCTAGATGCGAACGGGGCTTCAGAACGGATCCCGTTCGCATCTAGAGGTATCACTGTATTAGGAATGCCTGCCTCCTTTTGAGTCTCTCTAACTGTCTGCATGAGTAGGGGTGACACATTTTCATAGATCCCACTCCTGTGCTTTTAAAGAATTGTCTGATGTACATAAATTAAACAGGTAACTTCCCCCCACCTCCAAGTCTTCCTGCTATGAACAGGACAGCAGTTGTTAAATTTATAGAAAGGAAGGAAGGAAAGATGTAGGCAAAAGGGAGTGAGGTCAAAAAGGGCTGTGGAGCCCAAGAACAGGATTTCTTGAAAGTAATTTGACTACAAATTTAGAACTTTTACATTAGGAAATTAAGACTATTGTCAAGATTTTTGACAACAGGGAGTTCCTTGCATTCTCTCCCCCCCCCCCATTTACACAGGTTTATTCTGCACCAATAATCTGCATACCTCAACTGGAACAAAAGCCAAGCGGAAAACATAGACAGTACCATAAGGAAGTACACAGCACATGCATATGTGTTTACTATGCAACCATGTGCATATCTTGTCCTCCCCAGGGCGCCTACAATAATAAATATAATACACACAAATTTATAAATGGATAAAAACATTTTATATCAGTAGTATTGAGAACTCGTTGATCCCAGAGCACAGTAAAATAGAGGAAGGGAGATAATGTCTATTTTTTGACCTTTCAAAATGCTGGAACCAAGATCTTGAAAAATACAGAACTGCTTCTTTGTTTTTGGCATCAAAGCAAAAAAAGAAAAATGAATGTTACATAGTTGGGCTGCTCTTTCTCTACCTAAAGCTTTGCTTTTCGGGAAGTGGTTTGAGGGAATTAGATGTTTTCTATCAGTAAAAGGTTCAGAGCAAAGACTATGCATTTAGGCTTCTTCATTTTCATTGTTCTTTTTCACTTTTGATAGCATTTTTAGGTTCATTCACTGCCAATTTTGTTTCACTCTGAAGTGTCTTAACCCAAGGTACTATTTCTGGGTTAGCGGAGTCTGTAACCTGAAGCGTATGTAACCTGAAGTGTATGTAACCCAAGGTACCACTGTATTATTATTATTATTATTATTATTATTATTATTATTATTATTATTTGAAGATGTTTCTCTGCAGAAACCAGTACCAACCAATAACACAGATTCTTGCCACTTTACTGTAGTGGACACTTGGTGCTTAGGATAATAGTAATAATAAATAATAAATTTTATTTATATCCCACCCTCCCTGGCCAAAGCCGGGCTCAGAGCAGCTAACATCATACAAGTAAGACAAAAACAAGCGATCAATAAATTAAGATACATCCCACAATTAATTCAAACAAATTAAAATTAAAACTGGACAAGTAGCAATCTTCAGGTTAAAACTGAAGGCAGTTACGGTACCAACTATTTCCACTGATATTATAAGCACCTGTGAGCGGTCTGGGAACCTCCTTCATGCTTGTTCTTATACAAGGAGAAAATGAGTCAGACTGAACCCTGGCGGAACAGCTCCGTCTTGCAGGCCCTGTGGAAAGATGTCAAATCCCACAGGGCCCTAGTCTCTTTTGCGAGAGTGTTCAGCTAGGCCGTGGCCACGGCCGAAAAGGCCCTGGCTCTGGTCAAGGCTAGTCTGATCTCTCTGGGGCCTAGGATCTTGCTGTTATTTGCAGACCGTAAGGTCCTCTGTGGGGCATACCAGAAGAGGCGGTCCCGTAGGTACGAGCGTCCTAGGCCATATAGGGCTTTAAAGGTTAAAACCAGCACCTTAAACCTGATCCTGTACTCCACTAGGAGCCAGTGCAACTGGTATAGCACTGGGTGAATGTGATCCCACAGCGAGGACCCCGTAAGGAGTCTCGCCGCTGCATTCTGCACCTACTGGGTGATGGCTTTAAGAATTTGTTTAATTAGTGGGTGTTCCAAGGTGCCACTGGAAGGAATTTTTTTATTTTGCTCAGTGGCTTAATTGTTGTTGCAACAAAGTCTCCTCTAGGGGGACACACTTCCAACTTCACTTTGTAACTTTTTGAAACAAATATGGTCCTTATATGTCCCCCATATCCCTTAAAAGCCACAGTTTCAATGTCCTTAAAAGTTACTTTATAGTCAAGAGCAGTCTTAAAACAATGTATCTTTCACAGAATTATTTCAGGAGTCTTTACCTTTAACGTGTTGACAGTCTTCCCACTGATCAGCTTCCCTGTCAAAGGCAGTCCGTTCCCAGGGTTTTGAGGCAGCGGATAGAACTTTACTTCCCCCTTTTCTTGCAGGTAACTAATGCTCAAACTTCTCCCCTCCTCTCCTGCAAACAGGAGGGGAACCACTTTTTTGATGTTGGAATTTAAGCCTTTAAATAACGTCTTTCAAAGTTACAGCTTTACAGTCTCTTTGCTTTAATCTGTTTACAAGCCGGAAAGGCAGACTTCCTGTTTATGCCTTTCCCGTTTCGGTGCCAAATTTCAAATTTTCCTCCAATTAAATCGATTTAACCTACTCACGGGTAGTTGCTTTAGAATGCAAATGTCCAGAAAGAAATCAGCGATCAGCGCTCTCTGACAATGGCCGTGCGGCTTCACTCCGTGGAATGGGTAGTCGACTCTCAGCCCCGCGCCGCTCACTCCGTCCCGTTCCGGAGCCTTTAAAAAGGCTCCTTCGCAGCCTGGGGGGGCAAATGGTGCCTGCCGAATCTCCACGCTCACAGGCTTCACCGCCTGTGATTTTTTAGGGTCCCCGCTTTGCCGCAGCGGCAAGACCCAGTCCCGCGGAGCCGATCCCCTACGGAGCTCAGAAGGAATCCGCCATTAGTCGCTGGCGCTGACCGGAAGTCCCGCAAGGAAATTCCTTTCTGGCCCTTCAACAGCGACCTTGACATAGCAGTGCCCGTGTACCTGTGAAGAAAAGGTTAACCTGCAAAAGAAGTCTTAACTGAGGGTGGGTAGGGTGGGAGAAGCTCTGGAGGCAACTGAGGATTCCCAGGTAAGATCCTTTCTCTATTGTGTGGGCAGGTAGTCCCTCCCCCTACCTGGCCTGGTCACCCTGGCAACGCTTCCCCCAGGTGGGATTGGAGAACTGAATGAGGTAGGCGGAGACCTCCAGGTATCCCACCTGGGGGAAGGCGAAGCTAAGCCTGTGCTAATGGAGCCGCACAGGGTCCAGGGCCTGCGTGCGACCACGCAAAGGGCACCCCCCGTTTAATGTGGGGAGCAGTCATTACCATTTCTCCATAACTAAAAGGGTATTAATAATCCTATATCACAAAGGTGTGAATGAGACATGACCACATGATAGCATTGTCTACTCTTACCCATCAACATGTTTTAACTGTGTCTGCCATATTTTTTGTACAGTGAATGTCCATGACAAATATAATTATATTATTACCTTGTCAACAATTCTGTACGGATCTTTCCTCAAACCCAACTTCCTAGTGAAATGTCTTGGCCATTCACCATGTTCCTCACATGTGCCCTGCATCTGGGCATCAATATAATGCCGGAATAATGTCATGTTTTTGTAATATCCAACATCCTAATCAGGGCCAGCCAGTCCATGAGGAGGACGGAGGCAGGCGCCTCAGGTGACAGAATCCAAGGGGTGCTTCTGTGGGTGCCCAACACCGCCAGAGAAGGAAGGAGAAGCAACTGCAGCGGTTTCCGAGTTCCGATGAGATCTTGCAAGATACCCACAAGATCATGCAGAGGATTTGCACGACCTTCCTGAGACCTGTGTAAGTGAGGCAGAGTGTCTCCCTTACCAGGGTCCAAGGAAGGTTGTGTGAGGCTTCTGAAGGTCTGCTCAATCTCACGGGGCTCTCACAAGATCTCACCAAAACCTGGAAGCCTAATAATAATAATAATAATAACTAATTATTTCTACCCTGCCCATCTGGCTGGCTTTCCCCAGCCTCTGGGCTCCTTCCAACAAAAGATTAAAAATACATTAAAACATCAGTCATTAAAAACTTCCCTAAAGAGGGCTGCCTTCAGATGTCTTCTAAACGTCAGATGGTTGTTTATTTCCTTGACATCTGATGGGAGGGTATTCCACAGGGCGGGAGCCACTACCGAGAAGGCCCTCTGCCGGGTCCCTGTAACCTCACTTCTCGCAGTGAGGGAACCGCCAGAAGGCCCTCAGCGCTGGACCTCAGCCATGTGAGCCTGCTAAGGCTTTGGTGGGGGCAGCAGGGGGGCACAGCACGGGTCAGGGGAACACCTTCCCATTTTGCCTTAGGCAGGAAAATGAGACAGCACACACACACCCATCCTAATGTGCTGGCACAACCAATTTCAGAATCCTTAGCGCTTGGCTTATTTCTAAATGACCGTAGGAGCAATTCATTATCGGTGATCGCTGGAAGTCTGTGCAAGATCTTCTGCTCGTACATTGGGCCTTCCCCCTCTTCTCCCTCTGCACGCTGTTCCAGGGGCCCTGCAAAACCCTTCCAGAGCCAATTTCAGGGAACACAAAGGGAGCAGAGAGAGGGGAAGCCCCACAACACAAGCAGGAGTCCTTGTGCAATGCTTCCACTTACGGGATTTAGTTGAACCCCACCCTGTATGAATGGGTATATCTACATCAAGACACAAAAACATAGTTCGTCTGGGTATCTCTTGGTTTGGTTTTTCTTTGAGAACTTGAGAGTCTCCTTCAGCCATTCTAGACATATTTAAATATAAATTTATAAAACAAATAATAATACAGTGAATCTCTTTGTCCATATTTATATTCTCTTAAATCATACTATTGAAAATTTCCAACAGCGTTTTAACTGCCTTCTAGCTTAGTATATTTAAACCTCTGAATGAATTTATTGATGGTGGCAAAGAAAAAATATGTAGGAAAATGAATGAATTCCCTTGAGATACATGGTATGTCACGAACTTCCTGAAGTTATTTTCAAATGTTTCTGCCAGCACCAATAAATCCCTCAAGTTTCAGAATAGACTGTATTAATTAAAGAACTGGATTAGGTGTTTTAAAGTTGCTGAAAGTTATATCTGCAATCGGTCATGTTCGGAGTGTATGTTCAAGATGAAATATCTGCTATTTTAACAAGCAGACATACAGACCAGCAGCAATAGCATTTCAGATGTTTGATTAGTCATATTCTTCTTGTAATTTTGGTTTACAGGATGTGTGTTTATTATTTCCATATACAGCATGCATGCACACAGAGTCTAAGACTCTCCTAAACATATTGACTCTAGTTTGGGGTTTTTTAAAGAACTCTTGAAATCTTTATGAGAACCATTTTCATCCAACTTTACCGCTTTTGTTTCTTCTTGCCATGTGCTAGTCATGAGAGGCTGGTGAAAAAGACAAGGCCTTCTTTGAAGGGCTGTTGTGCACTTGTAGTTTAGGACTCTTTAAGGTTTGGAGTTTAGGACTTGTAGTTTAGGACTCTTTAAGGTTTGGACCATAAAGAAGGCTGATCACCGAAGAATTGATGCTTTTGAATTCTGGTGCTGGAGGAGACTCTTGAGAGTCCCATGGACTTCAAGAAGATCAAACCTACCCATTCTTAAGGAAATCAGCCCTGAATGCTCACTGGAAGGACAGATTGTGAAGCTGAGGCTCCAATACTTTGGCCACCTCATGAGAAGAGAAGACTCCCTGGAAAAGACCCTGATGTTGGGAAAGATGGAGGGCACAAGGAGAAGGGGACAACAGAGGACGAGATGGTTGGACAGTGTTCTCGAAGCTACAAACATGAGTTTGACCAAACTGCGGGAAGCAGTGGAAGACAGGAGTGCCTGGCGTGCTCTGGTCCATGGGGTCACGAAGAGTCGGACACGACTAAACGACTAAACAACAACAACAAGGTTTGGAGCCAATATTCATCATTACTATTACTATATCGGAAATAAAAGAAATATATCAAAGACAAGCATACAGTAAAGTCTCCTCTGTAACCAGAGGTAGCACTTTTTAAAGTTTATTCTGAATCTTTTGCCGAAAACTGCCTGCATAGGCTTTTCTTTTTCTCTAGAATAAGAAAAATTAGACACTTGCTCATCGTGTTCTGAAGTGGACAATATAAACATCATAGCTTTAAGAAATTCCCCATATTATCTGCTAGAAAAGTAAAAATTTTAATTGATTTTAATATTGTAATATTGATTTGTGAGGTGGAAGACGTAGTGAATGAATATTGTATGTTATTGTTGTAGCTTGCCTTGGGTACTAATACTCCTGCTGCTACTACTATTAATATTTTTATATGAGATGAATAAAAAAAAAATCACATACGTGTGGATTCCTGGACTACCACAATAATAGCTAAAAGTCCTACCAATTAAAAAAAATCATAAACCCCCTGAATTTGAGCTGTTTTAATCCCTTTTAATGGGGAAAGCCTGCATTGCTATACATGGTTATAATTTGGAAACAAGTTCCACTGAAACTCCATTGGGGGGGTTGAAGTGCCAATTGTTTGAAACAAAATTACCTCAGCCTCAACCTGTTTGTGGATAGCAGCCTAAGAATATGGTGCAAGTCGCTAATTTGGAAACAGGTAATGTACCAATGCGCACATTTTTGACATGGTAAGTACTAGACGTTCCCACAAGGAAAGAATAATGTAAGTTTCCCAACCCCTGAAGGAAACATAATCCTGAGTTTATATCAGATGCTTTATGGAAGTTTATTGGAATATCCAACAGGGTTCATGTAGTGTGTCACAAGGTAAAGCCTGTTCATTGGTGATTTAGTAGCAGCATGTGCCAGTGTTACTGTAATTTATAGAAGACAGATGGTCAGGGAGTTGCCCTGCTGACTTGTACCTCAATAAGAAGCGAAGCCCTGCACATTATGGGCTGTGGATACCTCTAGTTGACTTTCCAAAATTATACGCTGATACAGAGATCTCCCCTAATGTTAAAAGATTCCAGGAACCAGCAATCTTGCAATTAAGAGGCCTATTTGCGAAAGTGGGGGCAACTGCAAACGAATAACGTTTACAAAGGCAGATACAAATGAACTACATGAAAGGAAAATGAATTGTAAGAATTATAGCTTCCTTTCTCCAGGGTTGAGATTTTAAACTGATGCTTTCTGTCATCTGGTAAATCGATAAGGGGAAAAGGTTAACGCTATTATCTTGAGTCTCTGCAAAATAAGCATTTGGTTTTAGGTTTTAGTTTAGTTCACTGTTTGTTTGTTCCTTATAATTTAATGGATGTGACTCAACCAATGTTAAGCACATCTAGATCATGTTAATTTCAATGAAAGGGTTAAGTGTATGCTTAAATATTTCTTGTATAAATCAATGGGTGTTAAACAGCACAATCCTATGCAGTTCTACTCAGCAGTAAGTCCTACTAAGTTCAATGGGGCTTTAAAAGGTAAAGGTAAAGGCCTCCTGACAGTTAAGTCCAGTTGCGAACGACTGGGGTTGCGGCGCTCATCTCACGTGCTTCTATGGGGCTTACGTGAGATGAGCAATGATAATAACACTTTGACCCTGATCACTTTGCAAGAAGCATATTGGATTGTTGCAGTATTTTTGCTATAATGTCCTGTTGCCGGGTGCTGGTTTTTAGAACAATAGTATTTGTTAAAGTAAAAGCTAAAGGGACCCCTGACCATTAGGTCCAGTCATGGCCGACTCTGGGGTTGTGGCACTAATCTCGCTTTATTGGCCAGCATGACTAAGCCGCTTCTGGCGAACCAGAGCAGCACACGGAAATGCCATTTCCCTTCCCACCGGAGCAGTACCTATTTATCTACTTGCACTTTGAGATGCTTTCCAATTGCTAGGTTGGCAGGAGCAGGGACCGAGCAATGGGAGCCCACCCCGTCAAGGGGATTCGAACCGCCGACCTTCTGATCAGCAAGCCCTAGGCTCTGTGGTTTAACCCATAGCGCCACCACGTCCCTATTTGTTAAAGTACCCTTATTCAAATGAACAATTGTAGAACTTATATGAAGTGAGAAGAGAGCAATTTAAGCAGCTAAAGAAGAAACTATATTAACTCACATATTAGAGCTCTTTGGTGCAGGGGGGGGGTGTATAATCTGCTTCATTGTATTTGTTTCAAATAATTAGCATCGTATCTAGATGGTGTTAATGTTCCTCATCCTCTGCTTACAGACAGAAAGGAAATGTTGCAGGTGAAATGAGAACCAAGTTGAATAACTGGGCAGCTGCAAACACAAGCAGCAGGAACACCTTTTGCATTACCAGGTGATGATGTTCTTGACAATTTTGCTACAGATCCCCAGCTGGGGTGTGTCAGTTTCTATTTTCTCAGAGCTGTGCTGATTTACACCAGCCGAGAGCCTGGTCCATTGTCTACTCCATTACTTTTAGCAGGCAAATCATCTTGCTATGGAATGCATCCTCTGCATGCAATTTGTCAACGAACGTATTGTAATATATATCTATACATACATCTATTTATTTATCTCAGTGTGCATGTGTATGTACACACACACACACACACACACACACACACAAATGCTCACTCACCCTGGACAGTGTTAAAAGAAGCTACTATATACATTTCTTCCCATTAATATTGGTCATTTCTACATCTGGAGGGAACAGTTTCCGCTTCAACTTATATTAGCAGCCTGGAACTGATACACTTTTAGTTGCACTACCTAAAGCTTGGAGGCCTTGTTTTTCTCAATGTAAGTTGAAGACTTCTGATTCCTCAGAACTTGGATTCTCCAAATTCAGATGCTTCTTTTGAGAAATATTGTTTGGCAATATTTAATGTTATATTCAATTACCAAGGCTAAGCTAACAGTGTATAATAGATCATACATGGGTTTCAGAAAATGTCTGCACCATGCCAGAATGCCCATTAAATATAGAGACAGACACCTGAATACATAAAGACTACTGGGTGACCAGTGTCAACTCCATATTTCCAGTCATAAAAGATTGTCAACATTGCCTTAAGAGTGTGGATTGATTCCACATTTTGAACACATAACTATAAAATATATAGAGCACTCTGGTAATCAAAGGCTAAGATCAAGGGAGGTTGCATTTGACATAATATGAGGGACAGAATTAAGTTTGAGTTTTGAATGAATGATATTTAAATAACATAGATTACCATGTAGATTACTTGTTCTGCTTAATGATGCTGATGAGAATATACACTGAATATTTGGGGTAAATGGGGAATGGGCAAGGAGGATTAGAATTAAGAACAAAATAAGCCCACACAGAGAAAAGAACCAGAAGGAGAGCTGTAAGGCAAATAAAATTGACAGCCTCTCAAAACTCAGGTGGCACTTTCTCTTTCCAGTTAATTACAGTTTTAATTACATGGCTTCTTGTGACTCCTTCATACCTAATAAAGTAGACTCTGTGGGGCGGCAAAGTTGGGTTTTGCTTGAACTGCAGGTGTAAGGCTCAGCATGAGACATAAATCAACTTCTTAAACATGTTGCCAGGATATGTTCTGGCTTTTTCTTCCCATTCACTTGTAAAATTATGGCATCTTTTCACCATTTGTCCTCACAGAACCGTTCAAAGGGGCTGTGTGTTGAATTGCGTCTGTATTTTCACCGTGTCAGAATATTTTCACCTAACCATATTCTATAGTCCTGGGGCCACTTTCATGATGTGCAAAATCAGCTAAGCACATGGCAAGATGGAAAGTGGATGGTGGTTGAATGAATGAGTTCATTTTCAATAAACCAAGAGGAAAATCTACCATCTGCCCCCAGTGCCATCTTGCCATCCTTCTTGTTGATTTGGTGTCAGTTCAAAGTAATTTCAATATAAACAAATCTGCAGCCGATCTTGAGTTACCATTTACCACATGATAACTTACCTACGTACAGGTAGCAATTTAGTCATCCAGGCATCTCAACTGTCCTACTAAGTTGGTGAGTATCTTACTGCTTTTGTAAATTTCTGATCAGGTGCAGAAATGTGGCAAAGACTTTTTCTTCTCCACTTGGCAAGAAATTACAGCATTAAATTTCCAGTTTATTTCATGCGCCAGTTCTAGGACTCTTTAAAATGAAACTGAAATCCAGTTGGCACCGTAATTTAAAGTGTTTTGCAAGGAAATATGTCTGGCAGTAAGTAATGACAGCTGAGTGGTACTTTTTCATAGGTTTTTTCTTTTTCTTCAAAACTGCTAGGCACTGATTGCTAATGCAGATTCAGAACCTACAAAATTTCTCTGAACACAATCAAAGGTACTTTCTCAGTTGTGAGGGTTGGTTTTTTTTTAAAAAAAAAAAAGCATCTGCAAGATTGCCTAAATCAAATCAGAACCACAATGCTGGTAGTGAGGGCAGACATTAAGGAGGAGCCAATGGAATAATGGAGCAGGGGAATCAGTCAACCCCCCCCCACATCCACCTACTGTGGCTACAATTATTAAAGGTGGGCTTTTGTGTGTTTGTTTGTTTTTATAAAAAAAGGTAATAGTGAAACTTGGAGATAAAATTACATCAGGCCTGTTGTCACATAAAGTTTGGCTCTTCGTGAGCTGTCAAAGCAGAGAAATGTGGGGAACAAAGAGAAAACAGCCCAAGAAACCAATTTAGTGAAGAAAGCAATAACACATAAGTAAAGAAAGCCAGGTGTAGATCTTAAGCAGCAGCAAATGATCTTTAGGGACATCATTAGCTGATTAATTTAACCTTGCTATTATCACTATAAAAATTCCACTTTGGGAAGAAGAGTTTAATGGGGAAAGTGGTCCACGAGGAATAGCGTGAGACTGGAGCGTAAGCAATTTTGAGTTTTCTCAACTCTGCTTGACTTGTGGGGAGATTTTAAAGAAACATGATCTTAACGAAATTTAAGGAGTTGAAGAGACTGCACGTGTCCATTTTGTATCCTTACGGGAGCACTTTTGCGAGAAGCAAAGATAAATGTGGAGAGTGAAGCAGCAGGGGTCCAGGGGGTTCGTTATTTTAAGATTGTTGGCAAACTGTTCTCCAGTTATGGTTATTGAATACAAGAGTCTACTCAGTTCCACCCAATAACACAATCAACTGGAGAAAGCAATTTATTTTAAAACTTGACATAAGTTTTTGGAACTCCAAGCACAGTCCTTTCAAGGCCATAGTTGACATCTTAATCAGTTTGGGGTTTGTAGGAGAGGCTGGGATTTCTTCTAACCCAATTTGGGTTTTTTTCTGCAGAAGATACTCTCCTACTCTGCATTCACCCCAATTAAGTTCTTGTGATGTACTGACTTCTAAATCTAGAAATCTAAGATGATTCTGTTATCACCAGTTACTGATATTATGAAGGGTCACAATTTCTGTTTTGTATTCATCTAAGCTCTAATTGAATTGTCACAGGCTGCACTTTATTCATCTCATTGGCAATTTAACTTCAAACTTTACAAAGTCTTCTTTCTATATGCCCAATTGGCCCTACCAGCCAACTGAAGATTGCATTTCATGCGTCTGATGAAGTAGAAGTGTCTAGTCCACAAAAGCTTATGATTCTGGTGGGCTGCCTGCCATATTCAATACTAGAAAATTTTTAATAAATGCATACACACTTTAGAAATGGTAAAGCCATGGGAACTGGAAAGACATACAAAAGTTAATACATAAACCCTTTGGGGGTTTTTGTTTTGTTCTTTTAGCTGAAGAATTTTTAGAAAAACAAGGACTTTGAGGCCATTTGATCTTATGCAGAGACAGACAAGGAAGATACCTAACATGTCAGCAAAAGCACTATAAATGGTTTGCCAGTGATAAGCCCACTGTAAGTCACTTTGGGTTGCCCTGAGCAAGATATAGTGACTAACGAGTACAACAAATAAATAAATTCTGACAGTTACCAAAGCTGGATCCATTGGAAGAACTAGAAACTAAGGCAGGCATAGGCAAACTTGGCCCTCCAGATGTTTTGGGACTACAACTCCCATCATCCCTAGCTAACAGGACCAGTGATCAGGGATGATGGGAGTTGTAGTCCCAAAACATCTGGAGGGCCAAGTTTGCCTATGCCTGAACTAAGGCAAAAGTTCATGAAGTCCTTTTTGCATACTGCTGGCTGACCTCCAGGAGGAACAACCTGATCATAAGAGTACATGATCAAACCTTATTGAGTAATAGGCAACGTTGGAGGTAAAGGCGGACCTGCTAGAATTACACAATGAGATCTTACACAGAGGGCTTCAACCATGCATATACATTTAATGTGAGAGCTTTTTGACAGCCACTTGACTAGCATGGGAAAGTCCCATTCCCCAACCCGACCACCACTTCAGAGTAGCTGCACAGGACCAGTCAAGTAAACCATTGAGTGGATCTCAAGCAATAATGATCAAGAAAGCCCAATGCCTACTATATTTGAATACACGGCAAGCTGTCGTGTGGGAAGAGATGTTTTGGTTGAAAGTGGCCCCAGGTTTTCTGAACAGAATGAGATGGGGGGGGCAGTGCCTGTTGTTCTCTCTTCAGTTTGGAATTGGGAATGAATCGTGTGTTTTTGCCGCTTCATGTGTAATTTTAAAACTAATATTAATCATGACTTTGTTCTTGGTGACTCTGACTACAAAAGCATTTAGGTAACAAAGCAAAATACAATTCGTGTTTTTAACTGGCTTCAAAAACAAAGCTGCATATTGAATACAAAGAAATATGGCATTTGCACAACACAGTAAATGTCTATTTAGCAGCTAGTGAATGCTTCGAGTAAGAGATTGAGCTGTGAAAAGAAATCCCAGATTCACCTCTCACTTCCTACTCACCCCAGATTAAACACAGGAAGCTTTTACAGTGGTACCTCAGGTTACAGACTTCGCTAACCCAGAAATAGTACCTCGGGTTAAGAACTTTGCTTCAGGATGAGAACAGAAATTGTGCAGCGGCAGCGGGAGGCCCCATTAGCTAAAGTGGTACCTCAGGTTATGAACAGTTTCAGGGTAAGAACGGACCTCCAAAATGAATTAAGTTCTTAACCTGAGGTACCACTGTATTACATTTAGACTTTCATACTTGAAGCATATCTGGGTGGTCATCCTTAGGGATGGTTTGCTCACAAATGAAAGTCTGCATTTTTGATTAAACAAGCCACATTCTCTCTTAGCTTTGGCCACCCGCAATTCCCTACATGTGATGCATTAATAAGTGTTGTTGTTGAGTCGTTTAGTCGTGTCCAACTCTTTGTGACCCCATGGACCAGAGCACACCAGGCCCTCCTGTCTTCCACTGCCTCCCGCAGTTTGGTCAGATTCATGTTTGTAGCTTCGAGAACACTGTCCAACCATCTCGTCCTCTGTCGTCCCCTTCTCCTTGTGCCCTCCATCTTTCCCAACATCAGGGTCTTTTCCTGGGAGTCTTCTCTTCTCATGAGGTGGCCAAAGTACTGGAGTCTCAGCTTCAGGATCTGTCCTTCCAGTGAGCACTCAGGGCTGATTTCCTTCAGAATGGAGAGGTTTGATCTTCTTGCAGTCCATGGGACTCTCAAGAGTCTTCTCGAGCACCATTAATAAGTATTCTTATGATAATATATTTTTCAGTGTGGCTAGAGTTTCAGGCAAGCAAGATGGCCCTGAGTTTTACTAGAGTAAACACTATTCAACTTTGTTCTAGTTAGGTGGTATGTTGGCATCTGTCTGTCTTGGGAAACAATGGAAGAGTGCATAAAGTCAAACTGTTGGAGAGTTACAGTGCCTGCTGTGGCTGTAGAGATCAATATGGGAGAGACATGTTTTCTTGCAGCTGGGGCAGATGAGGGCGTGCAGTTTTGCTGCTACAGGTACACCATGGCATTCCTGCTCTCGGTACACTTTTCAGTGGCCAGTCCTCCTCTGGTGACTGCTGTGGGTACACAACTTGACTGGCTGTCTCTAACCACTGTGATCACCTGCAATTGATTCCTAGATGGCAGGGTTAATGTTGCCAGCCTTCGCATCACATTCACAGGCATCTTTGTGTAACAAAAAGAATAACATCTTGGAGGTCCCGAGCCTCAATGAGATTAGACTGACCTCGACCAGGGCCAGGGCCTTTTCAGCCATGGCCCCGGTCTGGTGGAACACTCTGTCTCAAGACACCAGGGCCCTGAGGGATTTGACATATTTCCGCAGGGCCTGCAAGACGGAGCTGTTCTTCCAGGCCTTTCGTCGGGGTTCAGTCTGACTCTCTCCCCCCACCCCTTCATAAGAACTTGCATGAAAGCAACCTCCCAAATTTTTCTCACAGGCTCATATAAGTTCAACACAAACAGCTGGGCCCAGTAAGCATTTAAGGTCCCCAACCCTAATCTGTGGGTTGCCATCTGATTGGATTTTACAGTGGTACCTCAGGTTACAGACGCTTCAGGTTACATACGCTTCAGGTTACAGACTCCGCTAACACAGAAATAGTACCTCGGGTTAAGAACTTTGCTTCAGAATGAGAACAGAAATCGTGCAGTGGCGGTGTGGCAGCAGCAGGAGGCCCCATTAGCTAAAGTGGTGCTTCAGGTTAAGAACAGACCTCCAGAACGAATTAAGTTCTTAACCCGAAGTACCACTGTATTCTGATCTGATTTTAGGATGTATTTTAATTGATTGCCTGATTTTATGTTAATGTGATATACATTTGATGTTAGCCGCTCTGAGCCCGGTTTTGGCCGGGGAGGGCAGGGTATAAATAAAAATTTGTTGTTGTTGTTAATTGTTATTATTAATCATTATTATTAAGAGAGTTGTTCCTGCAACAAGTCTAGTGCCTGAAGCCAGTTCCCCAGTTCCTTGGGAATCCTGCCATCTTCCATTCTGTGGACATGTCCAAGCCAGCACAGACGTCACTGAGACTAAAGTGCAAACAAACTGGGGATGTGGGCTTAGGAATTACTATAGCACTGAAGTTATAAATTTCCACAACATGCAGCACATTGGGCTGCATCCTAACTTTCCTTTCATGGGTGTTTTTGGCACAGGATTGATTGTAGTCCCTTAGAGCAGAGTGAGTCCATCCCTGCATGAGAAGAGCACTGTCTGTGCCAAATTTTATTTTTTATTTGCATTTTTTATTGATTGGTAATGGGTGGAATGGGACGCGGGTGGCACTGTGGGTTAAGCCACAGAGCCTAGGACTTGCCAATCAGAAGGTCAGCAGTTCCAATCCCCATGACGGGGTGAGCTCCCATTGCTCGGTCCCTGCTCCTGCCAACCTAGCAGTTCGAAAGCACATCAGAGTGCAAGTAGATAAATAGGTACCGCTCTGGCAGGAAGGTAAACGGCGTTTCCGTGTACCGCTCTGGTTCGCCAGAAGCGGCTTAGTCATGCTGGCCATATGACCCAAAAGCTGTACGCCGGCTCCCTCGGCCAGTAAAGCAAGATGAGAGCCGCAACCCTAGAGTCGGTCACGACTGGACCTAATAGTCAGGGGTCCCTTTACCTTAATGGGTGGAATCCAATTCTGCTGTTCCACACAGAATGGCTTTTGATCCAGCAGCTACAGCAGCTAATGGAGAAGGAGGGAAGTCTATGTCTGCAGATCTTCCCCATGCTGTAGTGCCCTGAAAACCTGGCCCTGAATGGTGTGGGCAGAAGTGCAAGAGTTTACGAGGGATGGGAGAACGGAATAGAATTCTCTCCCTCCCTCTTAGATGTTTCTGCTGGAATAAAAGTGAAATGGCAGCATTGCATGTCATCCACATATCACAGAGATATGTGAAGAACAAAAATCTGACCAAAAGTGTGTTAGGAAAACCTACGTTCCTCATTGCAGGGAAATCAAAGTAAAATGAAAATTACACACACCCCACCCAAAAAAAGTAAAAAAGAGTTCCTGAAAGGTACCGTATTTTTCACTCTATAAGACACACCAGACCACAAGAGGCACCTAGTTTTTGGAGGAGGAAAACAAGAAAAAAAATATTCTGAATCTCAGAAGCCAGAATAGCAAGAGGGATTGCTGCGCAGCGAAAGCAGCGATCCCTCTTGCTGTTCTGGCTTCTGGGATAGCTGCACAGCCTGCATTCGCACCATAAGACACACACACATTTCCCCTTACTTTTTAGGAGGGAAAAGGTGAGTCTTATAGAGCAAAAAATACGGTAGGTCTTAGTACAGAAAGCTAAAAGGAGAGTATATTGGAGCAAATGGTCTGTAATCCCCCAGTGCTACAGAGCTATTGAATGTTGAGGCTTGGGCTGGGTTGAGCTTTTGGTCTTCAACAGCGGCAAGAAGGCATTCAGCATAAAACCTTGTAATTTGCTTCCAGGGCTAGTTAAACTAAATGGCCCATACTTATGGAAAGGAAACACCAAAGAATTATGAATATAACTGAATTAATGATTTCGGCATATCTTCACGAGATGTTTTTACTATGTACCCAACTCTCATTAATGTTCTCAGTAACATCCTTCAGAAGTTGGCAGTACGGAAGTCGCAGGAATTTTAAATATTACAGATGCTGGTTTTAAAGGAACAAATCGCTCGATCTATAGCCTTGCCGAGAGTGGTGCTATGCATTAGATTTGCACCCCATTAAACCCTTCTCTATAGTGGTGGTAAATCTGGGGCTCATTAACATTTAGAGATCCAGTTTGCTCATAGCCAGATGACTCCATCTTATTCTTTGAGATGAATGTGCCTTTACCAAAAAAAGAAAAAAGAAAAAAATGCGATAATTGATTACAGAGCTGTGCTATTTGCAAATTCATTTTATTGGCCTTTCATTAGCTCAATACTAGCTCTTGCAGAGCATTTTTAATTAGTGCAGTACAATAAAAGGATCAGAACAACTTTATGGTGGATGCTATTAATAAGAGAAAAGGTAATTTTTAAGTAACCCTTGGGTGAACTGCTGGGGGGAAACCCCACCCCCATTTCATGTTTGAAGAGATTTCCTGTGCATTCCCTGCACCAGGAGTCTCTGTAGGGCTGTTCGAATTTTACCAGCTTTTCTAAAAAGGGTTCTCCATAGTTAAGATTTTTAAAACCCCAGACCACATTTGAGTTTGAAGTTTTAAAAACCCAGCCTCCATTTTTTATTTTATTTTTTGCTTACTTCAGCACTGAGATATGAATGTCCTGAAAGTATTGCATGTTTCATATGTACGAATAGATTAAAATAAAAATCTGAATAGCTGATAAAACAGGACCCTAAAACTGAAACACATTCTGCCCTGGGCCCTGCATGTTTATAAATGACTAGGACGAAGGAACAGAGAAGATGCTCATCAAATTTGCAGGTTTCCCCAGTCTGGGGCTTAGTTCCCTGAAATTTCACTCTCAGTGTGGACTTTGATGTCGAAAGCCATCCTCCCTGAAAGGAGAACAGAAGGAAACATAAGCAGCAGGAAGTACAAGAAGAGTTCAGCTCCTGTCACCAGTGTCCTGCCTTCTACCCTAAAAATCTACGCCTCTCCAGCTTTGTCTGGGTTAGAGCAGACGAGCTTTAAACAAATACATCTGTAACCATCACATAGTCTAATCCTGGTTTAAACATTCAGTAAGGGGCTTGCAGACCATCTGCTATAGACAGAACTATTTCTCTTTCTATCAGAATACCAAGGCATCCTCTGACATTCCCCTTAGGGCCTCTGCTCATCCTCCAATGGGACAAGTATATCAGCGGGTCGTATAAGACCCTTAACAACAAATAACAATTGTTAGGTTTATCCATAAAACTTTTGGCTTACCCTGGGCTATCACCAAGCAAAATCAACTATGGCTCGTTGAATTAACTGGATTGATTTGATTTGCTGTACTTCTACGCCGCTTTCCATTTCGTATGACTCTCAGAGCGGCTTAAAAGGTAAAGGGACCCCTGACCACTAGGTCCAGTTGTGGCCGACTCTGGCGTTGCGGCGCTCATCTTGCTTTACTGGCCGAGGGAGCCAGCGTACAGCTTCTGGGTCATGTGGCCAGCATGACTAAGCCACTTCTGGCGAACCAGAGCAGCGCACAGAAAAGCCATTTACCTTCCCGCCGGAGTGGTACCTATTTATCTACTTGCACTTTGACGTGCTTTCGAACTGCTAGGTTGGCAGGAGCTGGGACCAAGCAACGGGAACTCATCCATCACGGGGATTCGAACCGCCGACCTTCTGATTGGCAAGTCCTTGGCTCTGTGGTTTAACCTGCAGCGCCATCCGCATCCCCAGTGCTTACACACAGTAAATAACAATAACAGAATAAAGCATAATAGAACATCACAAATATGGCATAAATAATATAAAGTAATTAACACATCATCTATAAAACAATTACAATATATTGTGAAGCCCATTGTGAAGCCAGCTCAAGCAGATGTTGCACCAGCAGGCTCCTCAAGGTCCACCTGTAAGGTGCATGTTGAATCTAGGAGCCCTGCCCAGGTGCCCACCTAACTCTCGATAATCAGGAGGTCCATTCCCACTCAAGGAGTCCAAGATGAGCCTGTCCCTCTGGAGCAGCCTTCCTCAACCTCGGCCCTCCAGATGTTTTTGGCCTACAACTCCCACAATCCCTAGCTAGCAGGACCAGTGGTCAGGGATGGTGGGAATTGTAGTCTCAAAACATCTGGAGGGCCGAGGTGGAGGAAGCCTGGTCTGTAGCAGCGAGACACAACTGCACTCAGTCCATGCAGCACCTCCATGCTCAGAACATTGATACAGTGGTACCTCGCAAGACGAATGCCTCGCAAGACGGAAAACTCGCAAAACGAAAGGGTTTTTGGTTTTTTGAGTTGCTTCGCAAGACGATTTTCCCTATGGGCTTGCTTCACAAGACGGAAACGTCTTGCAAGTTTGTTTCCTTTTTCTTAACACCGTTAATACAGTTGCGACTTGACTTCGAGGAGCAACTCATAGAACGCGGTGTGGTAGCCTTTTTTGAGGTTTTTGAAGACTTTGGTGATTTTTGAAGCTTTTCCAAAACTTTTCCGACACCGTACTTCGCAAGATGAAAAAAAAACCACAAGACGAAAAAACTCGCGGAATGAATTAATTTTGTCTTGCGAGGCACCACTGTACTCATTGATACTCTATGTCCTCTGCCCATAAAGTTTGTTCCCCCCTCTATCTGGGTTTGTTCCGTGCTCCCCAGGAAGCCATGCAAGATACTTAGGGAAATTATTTTCCACCCAAGGTAGGTTAATTGCTTACCTTTTGTGTTATCGGATGGCCAACTTAAGTGTACCCCTTCCAGTGAACAACTCAGCTTCTATTCCCTCAAAAAATTCCACCTTTCAGCAGATTGGAATAAATTATTATCAGAAACTGTGACTAGATTTCTCTTTCTGGTTGCAAAAAAAAACCAAGGAAACCTCCCCCAGCTGCTGTTCTCGTGCATTATATCTTTTTGTAAACTGCTTTGAGGGGTGTGGTTTTTTTACAATCAAAATGTGCATAAATTTAATGAAAGAAACAAATAAAATTACAGTTTTTAATCGGATGCTTTTAAGGCATGGTGCGTGAATAGGCTTACACACCACCAGTTTATGGCTTCTGGAGAATTTGGCACAGGGGGCAGAAAATGGCAGGCCAGGACTGCAGCCTGGCTTCTGCTATGGAGCGTAAGTGCTACGTGCATTCACCTCACTGAGACAACAGCAGGCCGTAAGGTTAGACCATTAAGATAAATTATAGAACAAAAATTGAGAAAGATGGAAGGAATTTGCTGAAATAATTAATTGTACTAGAATACAAAAAAGGGAGGTGTGAGGAGGTCGATGAAACAAGTAAATGAAAGGTAAAGATGTGGAATATTGGATGTGTGTTTTCGTTTATTTGCTGTATTGTTGTATTGTTTTTTATGTTTTTCTTTTTATGTATTGTAATGTATGTCTTGTTAAACTTGTTATTGTTTTCTTTCTTTTTTTTGCTGTAATTTTTAAACTTCTAATAAATATCTTTTTTAAAAAAAAGAGAGAGAGAGAGAGACAACAGCAGGCCGGTGCAGGCACAAGATACGCAGGTATGTGGACTGCTAGGACCAAGTGCAATAAATAAGCCTGTCCAATCCCTTCCAAAAACCCTGTGCAACTAAGAAATCATGTCTTCATTTTGCCTCATCTCAGGAATATACATCTCAATAGAAGACTCCGTCCAAAATATTCTTCCTCAAATCAGCAACAGAGGAATCAGCTGAGGAATCAACAAGGAGGATTCTGTCTACATGCAGTTGTGTAAATCTTTTTACTCTCCGTTTTCCAAAGTTACAGATGCAAAATCCAGCAGTCTGGGACAGCATATAGATTTATGACTTGGGATTTATGAACTGGCCTGGATAAAATGCAAGCAGATCTGACTTTTGAGGGAAACAGACAACACGGGGATTCAGTCTATAAAAGTAGGATTTGACTATGGAAAGCATTCCTTGTGACAGACATTCATGGGAGTTAATGGCATATTTTTTTTCAACTTTCCAGAAGGCTTTTGGGAATCAAGCCTTTGTGAAACTTATTTTCTTAGTGATTTTAATTTTCACCTACTTCTGCACTTCCTGGTTTTGACTTGGATTGAAAGCTGAAATACCACAAAAAAGTGATTCTCACCATATTTCTCAAGTCTGGTTTCAGTCAGGAAGTAGTGGTAATCTTACAAAGAAAGATACCTCTCTCAAGACAGTTTTAGCTCAATTTCCAGAGTTTTAAAATGGTACTGATAGGTTTTACTGAGGCTTAGATAAGCCCTGAATATTTTTAGGGTTATCCAGCCAAACACTCAGACTCTAAGTTTCATATGAATTGCCTCTGACAATTTCAGAGGAATCTGATAGCTATAAACCAATTAGCTTTATTCCCTTTAAAAATATGACAAATTACCTAAGAAAACATGAAACTTGCCTGTATATACAGGGGAAAAATATTATAGAACTTTCCCATTTATTCATGGATAGGGTTGTAAAGTGAGGGTTATAAAGTTTACCAATCGAATGTTCTCGATTTATACTGATAGTTGGAATGGATACAACAAACACACTCCAGACACCTAAAGTACATCCATATGCACATACGGGGGCTTTGCCAATTTTTGCTTCATACTGCATTGCCTCATCTGCATCAAATGCATCTCCAGAGAATCCTTCCCCACCCTGCTAATTTTCAGGAGTAACTTTTCAACGGGTACAACAAAGGCGTCTGTATGCACCCATTTGGAAGCTGACCATTTTCTTTGTTGGACAAAAACTGGCAATTGTTTTGGTGTAAGTGACAAGAAGGGACACAGGTGGCGCTGTGGTGTAAACCACTGAGTCTTGGGCTTGCCAATCGGAAGGTTGGCGGTTCGAATCCCCGCAACGGGGTGAGCTCCCGTTGCTCGGTCCCTGCTCCTGCCAACCTAGCAGTTCGAAAGCACGTCAAAGTGCAAGTAGATGAATAGGTACCACTCCAGTGGGAAGGTAAATGGTGTTTCCGTGTGCTGCTCTGGTTTCGCCAGAAGCGGCTTAGTCATGCTGGCCACATGACCTGGAAAAACTGTCTGCAAACAAACACCAGCTCCCTCAGCCTGCAACCCCAAAGTCGTCTACGACTGGACTGAACTGTCAGGGGTCCTTTACCTTTTTAAGTGACAAGAATTTGGGCACGTGCATTTCAAAGAAGCCTCTTGCATTAATTTAAACATTTAGTTTTATACTGATGGTGGTCAAATGATGACGCTTGACCAGGACTGACCCCAAGGGGTTAGTGAAGGGTAATGGGCGCTCTGGCATGCCACACGGCCAGCTTCCAGTAAGATCCCAGTAATGGTCTCTTGCCCACCTGCCCGCCTTTCAACCACCAACCCCAAATTGGTTTTTGATGAAATTGCCCCCCATTTTCATTCATCTTCATTGACTTTGGTATGAACTTCCCTGTAAATATTTCTTGCATCCCTACCTGAGCATTTAAAAAGTTTGTATATATTCATTTTAATTATTTAAGAAATTTCTATACTTCTTATTAAGGAACGCGGGTGGCGCTGTGGGTTAAACCACAGAGCCTAAGGCCTGCCGATCAGAAGGTTGGCAGTTCGAATCCCCACGACGGGGTAAGCTCCCGTTGTCTGATTACACTCAGATCCAAGGAGGAAAGAGACAAAATACTAGGATTACACTTTGAAAAGGCCTTGCAAATTGGAAATTCAGCTGTACAGATCTTTAAAGACATCCCAAAATACATTTTGGATTTAAGAAACTTCTACAAGGACTTGGTTCTCTTGCTAAAGAAGAATTCTATTCGTTTCAGGTGGGAGTTCCCACAAGGACTGTCATTCGATTACAAGGCAAAGAAAGTGAAAATAAAGACAATTCAAGATAAAGACAAATTTTTGGCAAGATACCAGGAGGATTTACAGAAGGGGACTGTGGACGCACTTGCAGAACAGAGGAGAGCACTGGATATCCTGAATCTCTCGTTTGGACAAAAACCACCACCATCAGAAGAAGAGCAACAACTTGGAGCTGTTGGAGGAGCCTTAGGAAAATAACAAGATGGCTCTGCAATTCCTTAGTTGGAATTGTAATGGGCTCAATGGGCCTTTGAAGAGAAGACAAGTATTTCATATATTGAATAGAGAACAATTGGACTTGATATGCTTACAAGAAACTCACATAACCAGAGCCCACAGGAGATTACTTTCAAATAAAAGGCTAGGACAAGAATTTATCTCATCAGACAAAGTTAAGAAGAGAGGAGTTGTAATATATGTGAAGGAGAAATGGGCTCCAAAAATGATATTTAAAGATGAACAAGGGAGATATCTGGCTGTGGAGATACAAGTACAAGGAGAAAAATTCTTAGTTGTTGGAATTTATGCACCAAATGAAGGCAAATCCGACTTCTTTAAGAGACTTCATGAAACTTTGATGGACTATCTGGATTACAATATGATAATTATGGGAGACATGAATGGCGTGGTCTCCACCAATATGGATAAGGCACAAAGACTTACAGTCACCAAAGAAGGGAGACTCCCTAAGACTTTTTTCGAAATGACTGAAAACATGGACTTGATAGATATTTGGAGAACAAGGAATCCTCTGGAGAGAGAGGGAACCTTTTTCTCCCAAGCAATGATGACCTGGACCAGAATCGATCAAATCTGGGTTACTAGTGGAATGGCTCCAAAGATTAAGAAAGTGGAAATCTGCCCAAAAACTTGCTCCGACCATAACGCCGTGAAGATGGAGATGAAACTCACAACAACTGGTCAATTTAGATGGAGAATGAATGACACCCTCTTTCGAGACAAGGAGATTCTCACGAAGGCCCAAAAGACCCTAAAAGACTATTTTGAAATAAATTTGAGGACCGACGTGGAGAAAAGAGTGATCTGGGACGCAAGTAAAGCGGTGATGAGAGGATTTTTGATTCAACAAAACTCAATAAAGAGGAAAAAACAAAATGAGAAAAAAGAGAAGATTCTGGAAATGATAAAGGAAGGAGAGAGGAAATTAAGAACAAAACCAAAGTCTCAGGACATTTTAAGAGAGATCAAATTATATCAAACACAATATATGGAATTGATGAACCAAGAGATTGAATGGAAGATAAGGCAAATGAAGCAAAAGACTTTTGAATCAGCAAATAAATGTGGCAAACTTTTGGCATGGCAACTGAAGAAAAGGCAGAAACTAAATACAGTTACAAGCCTAGAGGTGGATGGAAAGAACATATCCAAACCCAATGAAATCAGAAATTGCTTTTTAAGTTATTTTAAAAAACTCTACACCCAAGGCCCGCAAAATGAAGAAGATATAGACAAATTCCTCGGAAAATATGGACTACAAAACATCTCTCATCAAAGTAAGATGGATTTGAACCAGAGAATCTCAGAACAAGAGGTAGAGGCTGCCATTCAGAATATGCAACTGGGCAAATCTCCGGGACCAGATGGACTGACTTCCAGATACTACAAATCGCTGAAGGAATGGTTGACTCAACCACTAAGAGAAGTTTGTAATGAGATCCTTGAGGGAAAAAAGGCACCTGAATCGTGGAAAGAGGCATATATTTCACTCATACCAAAGTCAGAGACTGAAAAGACCCAACTTAAGAACTACCGCCCAATATCTCTGCTTAATGTGGATTACAAAATTTTTGCAGACATTTTGGCAAAAAGATTTAAAAGAGTCTTGATGGAGAAGATTCATAAAGACCAAGCAGGCTTTCTCCCTAAAAGACATCTAGCAGACAATGTAAGGAATGTAATAGATATTTTGGAAAAGCTAGAGGTGAATATAAACACTAAAGCAGTATTGATCTTTGTGGATGCGGAGAAAGCCTTTGACAATATTTCTTGGAGTTTTATGAGGAAGAATCTTCATGGGATGGGGGTAGGTCAGGGTTTTGAGAATGGTATGGCTGCAATATATTCTGAACAAAAAGCCAAACTGATTGTAAACAATGTTGTGACTGAGGAACTTAAGATAGAAAAAGGAACACGACAGGGGTGCCCGATTTCCCCATTACTTTTTATTTCAGTTCTGGAGGTGTTGCTGAATATGATAAGAAATGACCAGCAGGTCAAAGGTGTGCAGGTCGGAGCTAAACATTATAAGTTAAGAGCGTTCGCAGATGACCTAGTATTGACTTTGCAAGAGCCAAACACTAGTACGAAAAAGGTTTTAGAAATAATACAACAGTTTGGTCAGGTAGCTGGATTTAAGTTGAACAAGCAAAAAACCAAAGTTTTAGGGAAAAACCTAACAGATATGGAAAAGGAGAAATTTCAAGAGGAAACAGGTTTGACTGTGGTCAAGAAGGTCAAATACCTAGGGGTTTACTTAACATCTAAGAATCAGAATTTGTATAAGGACAACTATGAAAAATGTTGGTCAGAAATTTAAAAAGATTTAGAAATATGGTCAAATTTGAAACTGTCAATGTTAGGCCGAATTGCAGTAATTAAAATGAATGTATTGCCTAGAATGTTATTTTTGTTTCAGACCTTGCAGATTATTGATAAGATGGAATGTTTTAAGAGGTGGCACAAAGATATCTCGAAATTTGTCTGGCAGGGCAAAAAGCCCCGAATTAAATTTAAAATATTGACAGATGTTAAAGAAAGAGGGGGTTTTGCCCTGCCGGACCTAAAATTGTACTATGAGGCAGCAGCTTTTTGCTGGCTCAAAGAATGGATGCTCCTCGAGAACACGGACATCTTGGATCTGGAAGGTTTCAATAACGCTTTTGGTTGGCATGCATATCTTTGGTATGATAAAGTCAACAGTGCCTTTAAAAATCACATTGTCAGAAAAGCATTGTTTAATGTTTGGATAAGATATAAAGATCTATTGGAAAACAAAACCCCTAGATGGGTGTCACCAGTGGAGGCTAAAGCAGTGAAGAAACTTAATATGGAGGTCGGATGGCCGAAGTATTGGGAAATTTTAGAACAGGATGGAGATAAGTTCAAACTACAAAGTCAGGAGAAATTGAAGCATAAAGTAGAAAATTGGTTCCAATATCGCCAAATAATGGAATTTTTTAAACAGGACAGGAAAGTCGGTTTTCAGGTGGAAAAATCAAAATTAGAAACCGAACTGTTAGAACCCAATACTAAGAATTTATCTAGAATGTATAACTTGTTGTTGAAATGGAACACACAGGATGAAACAGTTAAATCGGCTATGATTAAGTGGGCTCAGGATGTTGGACATAACATTATGTCAGCTGACTGGGAATGGTTATGGAACACCGGTATAAAATTTACGGCATGTAATGCCTTAAAGGAAAACATTATGAAAATGGTATACAGGTGGTACATGACCCCAGTCAAGCTGGCAAAAATCTATCATTTGCCCGATAACAAATGTTGGAAATGTAAAGAGACTGAAGGTACCTTTTATCACCTTTGGTGGACATGCCCGAAGATTAAGGCCTTCTGGGAAATGATCTATAATGAAATGAAAAAGGTACTTAAATGTACCTTTCCTAAAAAACCAGAGGCCTTTCTCTTGGGCATTGTCGGCCAATTGGTGACAAAGAAAGATAGAGCTTTTTTCATGTATGCCACAACAGCAGCAAGAATACTCATCGCAAAGTATTGGAAGACACAAGATTTACCCACTTTGGAAGAATGGCAGATGAAAGTGATGGACTATATGACACTGGCCGAGATGACAGGCAGAATCCGTGACCAACGAAAAGAGACGGTGGAAGAAGAATGGAGAAAATTCAAAAGCTATCTTAAGGACTACTATAAACTTAATGAATGCTAAAATGCCGTGGTTTCCAGAAACAAAGGGGTACAGGGATATAAGGTCAGATTATAAAAGAGGACTAAGATGATAGAGATTGGAAAGTAACAATTGGGAGTTGCTAGTTGAACTATGGACATTGGGATGCAGAGAGGGGGGGTATGGGGAAGTCCAAGAAAAGAGGTTTATGAAAATATGTTTGAAACTATACGTGTATGTTTGTCATTTTTAGTGTTTGTCTGTTTTTCTTAAAAATGTTGTAAAACCAATAAAAATTTTATAAAAAAAAAAAAAAGCTCCCGTTGCTCGGTCCCTGCTCCTGCCCACCTAGCAGTTTGAAAGCACTTCAAAGTACAAGTAGATAAATAGGTACCACTCCAGCAGGAAGGTAAATGGTGTTTCCGTGCGCTGCTCTGGTTCGCCAGAAGCGGCTTAGTCATGCTGGCCACATGACCTGGAAGCTGTACGCCGGGTCCCTCTGCCAATAAAGCGAGATAAGCACCGCAACCCCAGAGTCCGCCACGACTGGACCTAATGGTCAGGGGTCCCTTTACCTTATACTGCTTATTTATTCATATTTTTGAGTGGTACGCATAAAAACAATTCACAGAAAACCTAATCATCGAATTGTAGAGTTGGAAGGGACTACGAGGGTCATCTAGTCCAACCCCCTGCAATGCAGGGATCTTTTGCTCAGTGTTGGGCTCGAACCCATAACCCTGAAATTAGAAGTCCCATGCTCTACTGACCGAGCTATCCCAGCAGCCAAAATTAATTGCCCAAACAGGGACATGGACCCTGGACCCTCAGATTGAAAGTCTGATGCTCTACCGACTGAGCTATCCAGGCAATAAGACAATAAAAATAATCATAAAACCAAATATTACCTTAAAATGCCTGATGAAACAAGAAAGTCTTATTCCTGGGCCTGAAGGTCAGTCAGGAAGGTGCCTGTCCACTCTCAGCTCCACCATCTCGAGCCCACTAAACCGAAGGCACAGATTCTGGTAGTTACAGACCATGGCATGTGAGCCATGGGAGACCACCAACAAAGACTGTCCCGAAAACCTCAGTGATAAGGTCAGGACATAATGGATCAGGCGGATATTAAGATAACCTGGACCCACGCAGTAAAGAAAAAAATGCAGATTAAAAGCCAATTGTACTTTAGAGAACTTTCCTGCTGAGCATTTAAGCAAACGTTTAAAACATTTCTGTGGGGCAGATAATTTTACAATAGGGCAGAACATAAACCAATATCTGCTTTAGAAGACCCAAAATTTAAAGTTAGCTAATTACCTCAGGTCAAATAAATTAAAATCCATATAGAGAAAATGCAAAAGTATTATTCATCATATCAGCAAATATTAAGAAACTAGTTACAGGTAGGTAGCCGTGTTGGTCTGCCGTAGTCGAAACAAAATAAAAAAATTCCTTCCAGTAGCACCTTAGAGACCAACTAAGTTTGTTATTGGTATGAGCTTTTGTGTGCATGCACACTTCTTCAGATACACCTGAAGATGTGTGTATGCACATGAAAGCTCATACCAATAACAAACTTAGTTGGTCTCTAAGGTGCTACTGGAAAGATTCTTTTTATTAAGAAACTAGTTATTACTAATTTCTTGGATATGTATTAACAAATTATCATTTGCGCCATTTGTCTGTCAGTCATTTCCACCAAGGGAACTAATATTGATATGACAGTTTCATGTAACAATCTATTTTAAATGTAAAAGTTTTTCAGTTCTAATACGTATGAAATCAAGATTTGACTTCAAAAACTTAAATTAAAAACCCACACTAATACTCTGAAATGCTTGGAAACCTTGAAAATGTTCTTCTAAATCCTTTTGATGGAAAAGGACTAGGCCTGGAATGTTTGTGTGTGTGGAAGGAGACAACTTCTGTCATATGACTGAAAACCTTTAATTCAACAACTTGCCAGTATGTGCCAGAACTAATGACAATTGATTTACATTTGTTTCAAGTAACTGCAAAAAACCCCGAAAACACCCACCATACTGGGGAGGGAATTGGCCTTACAATAAATTGTGCACTCTCTCTGCTATGATTTTCTGCAGAGGTCTGCCAAGTCACTGAAGTTTTCACTTCTTTTTCAACTGAGGAAGGGGAAAAGGCCCTTCGTGTAATGGCTTCTCTCACTGGTACATCTGCAGTATGTTACACCTCACCTGAATCAAAGTGAAAAAGGAAAGCTGTCTAATAGCAGGTCCTATTTACACCAGATATCAGAGAGCAGGAGAGGTGAATATGAGAGCAGTGTGAGGAAATGTCAGCCTGACTGAACTGAGGAGGGAAGGCTTTGTGAAGTTTGGTGTATTCGTGTAAGAGCAAAACGTCAGTCAATTCTGCTTTCTGTGCTCAGGGAACACCAGCCAACACTACAAGGAGGCAACTGCAATTCTTACCTAGATTGCTTTGTGAAATGCTGACATCTTCCTAGCTTGTTCTTGATCCCAGCATTAAACTCTATCTACTCAGATGCTAGGAATGGCCAGGTGGGGGTATCCTGCCGTCATGGCGGTCGGCCAAAGCCACCCAGAAATTTAGATTATTATAGGATGTCAACAATTTGCATACATGTTGAGAGGTGAGTGACAACGATGCATGTGCCATTTGGCAAACATTAGCACCAAATCCTATTTGATGAAATAATTGATTATTAGTGGGAGGGGGGTTGGTAAGGTGGTTTCAGCCCTGTCTCATTGGGTCCTTTAATAATAATAATAATAATAATAATAATAATAATTAATAATTTATTTGTACCCCACCCTCCCTGGGATTGGGATTTCTTGTAGAAAGGAATTAGTGCTGTTCTTGGGGTTTCTTAAGTTGGTGAGGAACTGGGTACCAAAACAACCGGTTGCAATTGGGAGACACCAGAACAGCATGCAGGAATGTAAGTGCGATGCCTTTGTTTGTTTTCACTGTCTCGAAGGCAATAAAATGCATTTATTTTACTCATTTGTATATAAACAGTGGGAGGAGAACGGTGATGATTCCAAACTCATCTTTTAGAGGCCGATGTTCAGCAAGAAGACTTCTCTCCTTCCACTGCCTTACGGAGAGGTTTGTTGGCATTTTAATTTTGTTTCTAGGAAAACGCCTGGCGCTCTACAGACTCTGTTTGTTCTGTCTTTCCTTTCTTTCCCCTCCACATTGCTTATCTGAATATATATGCCTGCCCTTTGCTCAGATTTATGGGTTGGGGCAGTGCTGTGTGTATTTACAGTCTCCTGACCTGAAGACCTGGAGCTGAACAAGCGAGGGAGGAAACCAGGGCCCGTTCCATAAACAGAGACAGATATGAGGGGGAGGAAGGAGGCGCTGCTAGCACTTAACATTTTTAACTTCTTGACCAAGTGAAGGAATTAGCGATTAGATTAGAGGCAAAGAAAAATGAGAAACATGGTTAAAGATCTTTTGGGGGAGTAAGAGATCTGTTTGGGATCTGGGGTGTATTCTGTGTTTCTTAAGAGAGAACAAACGCCAAGATAGCCGTAATGAACTTATTCAAGTTGTTAAAAATAAATAAATCAAGGTAAGAACAAGATTTCAAAAGTTTTAAAGGCACTCTTTCTTTAGGTGAAATAAAAGGGAAATTTTTAAATGCAGGCCAAGGTGGAAATTCAAGCTGTTACTGAGGCAGAGTTTGGTCATTATGAATATCTCCTATTTTTCATGTTTCTTTCAGAGTTTTTTTGAGTCAAGGCTTGTTTTGGATAAGATGAGCTGAAGCTAAAAATGGGGATGTCTTCACATTGTAGGCAGCGAATGCTGAAAAAGTGACAGTGATCTGAATTTGTAAAGGAAACGTAAGTTTGAAGAGAACCTGCAATTCACACAATGAAAACACCGTGTTACTGTGATGAGCATTTTGGATGAAACACTAAACAAAATGGCATTTGTTTATTCCAGATTCCCTTTCACTATAAACAAACCAATGACTAAGTATCATAGATATATCTAAGCAGAGACCAGTATTTGAATATTAATTTTACAGACATGTCATAAAAGTTTATTTTACAGACATTTCTTAAAATTGAAATTGCCTTTTATTTTTTTGGGTGCAGGGGCGGCAATTCTGCTGTAAATTATTTCCCATTACTTCAAAGGTGTCCTCATTCTATTTAAAACAAGTCGCAGGTACATTTTCCCTCCCTTGACAAACCTGGATAATCCATTTAAGCTTTGCTATTTGAGAGAGTCTGCTTCTCACTCGCCAGATATGGCACATTCAAATGCATTAAATTTCAGGCTATACTTTTTACAACTACTGTGAACATCCTGGGTGGGTGGGAAGAATCGGTTTGTGAGGCTTTATTAGCTGCGAGCCCCACACCTGGGTAGCAAACTCAGACGAGTCTACAGTTAAGAGATTGGGTCTACTTTTTAATAAATGTAAGAATTTCGTATTGTTCGCACTAGTGCAAAACTGAGAAGGGCCAACTTAAGCGAATGGATGACTGAGGCAGAAGCAGGTGAGCAACATAATATGCAAAACAAAACAAAACAAAACAAAACAAAACAAAACAAAACACATTCCTCCCTGAAATTTGTTTATTTTTAAATGTTTCAGGGTCAACATTGCAACTCTCCGCTTGCAGCGAGGCAGGCTTGCAAATGCAGGCGAGGAAGGCACTGCCTGTGAGAATTTTGGAGGCGATTAATCAGCTTCTAACCTCTTCTGCTTTATTGTTTGTGCCGTTCTCCGTTTGCCAATCAAATAATTCTGCCGCTGCCCCCCCCTTTTTTTCGTGTGGTGCATCCCGTAGCAACAGTACATTTGGCCTCAACCATTCCGAACGGAGACCTATCTATGCCAGGGGAGGGGGGAAAGCACCACAAAGAACATTGAGATGAATTACTCCATTTTATGAGCCATAAAAGTTTTATTCATCTTGACACTGAAACAGGTTTAGGCAGTGAGTTGACACGCCTTAAATAAATAAGTGGAATTAATTCCCCTGCTCTTGAAACAATAGGAGCATGCCTGTACTGCGGGACAGCTGCCCACGTTGTTTTTCTGTTGCTGCTTGATATCGATATTATTTGTGTGCGTTTCTGCGCATCTTCCTCTGGGGTCTGCTTGATCCACTTCAGATTCTTAGCCTGTTTTATTAGAGGTTGGAAAAGGTTCAAGACCTGGTTGTACCAGCGCTCCCACCGACAGCTCAGGAACCAGTTTGGCGTCTGGTTTGTCTGTTGTTTTACTGCTGACCTTCAAATCAACTTTCACCCCTGACCCTCGGAGGCATCTATCATGACAAGAAGCTGTTTAACACAAATGGTGCCCATTTATAGGGGAAGAGAGTCCGAAAATTTCCTTTTTATGAAGAATGGGGGGGGCGCGCTGCGTTGTGTGTTTGGAGTATTATTATTATTATTATTATTATTATTATTATTATTATTACTATTATTCTACCCTTCTTTTCTCACTCACCACAGGTGAAATCCCTCCTAGCAGCTGGCTTATGAAATAATGTGAGGGGAGGTCTTAATGAGCTGAAAGCACCCTCAGCTGGTGATAAATATATGCAAATGAGATGCACAAACAAAGGCGCCTGGACAGAGAAATATCTGCAATTCCGGCAAAATGCTGCCTGCAGCTAGAAGATGAACAGCTTTGATAAAATGGTAACAGAAAGCACCTTTTTATCCCGCAGCTTGTTTTACATTGCAATAGACCATTGTCATTGTGACCCATCGGAGCAGGCAGAGGTTTCTGCGCTGTTTGGAGCAGGGGGGACAGGGGGGTGGGAGTCTTTAAACACTTGTTTTTAAGACATTCATGAAATATAATCAATGTGCTTATTTCGTTTTGGAAATGGGTATTTATTTTTTTCTCGCTGGAGATGGTCAGGTTTATTTTACCTCTTCTTTGAGGACATTGCATTCAATACCGTGTTGTTTTGGTATATTTCACCTGCCGGTAAATGTCGCTGCATAAGGAAGATTAATTTGTTGTTTGAGATTTTACGGGGAGAAAACTCGCAAGTGGACAGCTAGTGAGAATCAGCATTGGGGCAAGGGAAGGTGTGGAGAAAACAGGCACTTTAAACATTTGCGGGAAAAGCACAGGCAGCATTAATGAAGGCAATCACGTCTCTAAATTCAAAGACAGACATGGAACATGCTGGTTTTAATAAGCTTTTAAAGGCAGTCTCTAACTTTCCAAAGGCTTCCTTTGCAATGTGATTGTTTGGGATTCATATATTGCCCAACACATTCACTTAAATATGTTTCCAAAGCATACAGTGGAAGTACCATATCTTTAAGAAAACGTGTTAGCTTAACGTCTGAACTTTTTGCAGATGTAAGGACATTCTCAGAACAGCACACTCTGCATGACTGAGCCATGTAATGTTTAACTTCAACCCATCTATTTTTGCTTAGCAATTTATGATATTTAAATCCTCGTTGGATATAAAAATATAATTTAAAAGCTTGTTAAAAAAAAAAGTTGCATGAATCAGTAATGTATAAATCTAAACACAATATACTGGTACCTAACCTTGTAAATGATACTTTTATATGGACTTGTTCATTCAGGAATTGTCCTTCAATTTTTTGTACATAGAAAAAAAATCATTTTAAAGTCTGGGTGTTTGCAGCTGCTACTACGAAAGTTCCAAATTTTGGAGTCTCAAATCATTCCCCCCACCACACACACATTTAGTTATCTGTTTGGGAGAGCTTCAAAAAAATTTTAATACAATCATATAGATACAGATGAAAATAAGCATTTCCATGTGCCTTGTGCCTGTGTACACATGTATGTAATATTTTCATAGCATACAATACTCTCTTATTAATCCTAGTTTCTGTGTCTTTGGAGCCTCAAGAGTTAAATGAAGCCTGGGTGTATTAAGGAGAATTTCTCCTCCCACCCAGGTTTGAAGCGACTGCATTATTACATTCAGTTGCTGTTGTTTAGAAAGGGCAAACAGCATCTTAGGCACAGAACGATGAAATTACAGCTGAGATTTAGGTTAGCAAAAGCAGCCTTCCGCAGGCTTTTATGATTCATTATTTCCCATTAAATACAGTATTAGAAATGTACACCAGATACCTCATGGTTGCTGCTCTCAGAGCACATTATCTATATTACACAGGCCTGGGGAGCAGAATTAGAAAACTTTTGGGGAATGAGCAATATGTGTTTGCTGATAGAAGTACCATATGGCTCATCTTCATCAATTGCTTTCATTGCGACTCGGATGCTGAAGAAATTAAAGTTTTATTTGATGTGGCACAGCTTAATGAACTGTCTTCTGTTAGGAAAATTGAATATGTTTCCTGTTATTTGAGTGCAGAGCCCTCACGGTTTGCGGCTGATGAGGGATGCATTATGTATTGTTTATTTAGCATTTTAAAAACAAAAGCAAAAATCCTGAAGAAAAAACTGTTTTGCATTGAAGTTATATTTTCAAATTTGTATCCGTGTATTGCTTTACCTCATCCTCACATTCAATTTATTTCCTGCTTATTGTTTAAATGCCAGAATGATTGTATGTTTTAAAATGGTCTTTGATATGCAGTGTATATTATATATCTTGTCTAATTCCCACATTATCATTTTTAAGGAATATAGAATCACCATTAATAAGAAGGAAACACATCTTATCAGTTTGATTTGCTTAACTTTTGATGACGTTGTTTCCATCCCACCACCACTGAGGAGTTTTAAATGCTTCAGCAGTTTGTGTTGAGATCTGGTTTCTATGAACATAAATGCCAAAAATGGGACAAAGGAAAAATCTATATGACTGTCCCCAGAACTCTGAAAATGTCTGAACATTTTCTAAAGGAGACATCTGTGGATTGCAAGACATTGTTATAAAGTTGCACCAAGCTGTTAATGGCAACATGGTCAAAATAGTAAGGGAATATAATGAAAATGTGAACTATTATCCAATGGTCTCTTTCCATTCAGGTTAATTAAGTTCCAGCAACAGAGATGAATTTGGCATAAAAACTGTAAATATAAGATGTTTAAAATGATGAGAAGCAATCAAACACAAAAGATAACGTTTGACATTTGTAGCAAAGTTGTATATTACGGTAGTTAAGTCACTAATTAGTGGTTCAACACAGACATGTTTTAATTTGGGGGAGGGGAAAGGCATTTGAATAACTGGAAATTTTCCAAGGTCTTTGAGAGTCAGCTTTGATCAAAGAAAAGGAACCCCCCCCCTCCTTCTCCTAAAGCTTTTCTGTACTTGCATATCAACCATAAATAAATAAACTTTAAAAATGAAAACGTTTAGATGAGCCCATTTTTCCACATCTTGCAACACTCGAGAGTTATTTTTTCAAATGTAAAAAGCTATTTGTCATTTGCCTCTTCCGGTTTTTAATTATTTATTTTATTTTTGATGGAATCTGGCAAATACTACCATTATACAAATTCTGTTGGAATCCAAATACTATCCATTAAAAGAACACTTTCTGTTATGTTTATAGTATTTGTGCCAAAACTTGCAGCTTTTGCTCAGGAAAACTTTTACGACTGACATCACAAGGCAGTTCATATGAGGAGTGTCTTTGTCTTTTGCTGAATAGCTGTTGGGCAATTCCAGGATACTACATAGAAACCTGTCTTGGAGAAGAAATGGTGAAAAGTGATATCCTCCTTTCTTTTTCGTTCTACACTTGCCATCTTTAAGCAGTCACAACTGTCTTTCCCTGTGATCTAGAATTAACTAAATTGCAATGAAACAGACGCAAACATGCAGAGCAAGGGCTGCTGAAGCCACACAAAAAGTTTGGTTTAAAACAGTGGCGTTTCTCAGTGAAGAAGATGGCGCGTTTTATGAAACCCTGTTCCATGACAGGCACCTCCTTTGAGGAACACCATTATGCATTGTTATCAGCGTGGTGTAATTTGACTGTTGACAAAGTATCTGTGGCAGTGAGAATGAAAGCAGTTAGAAGTGTGTCGGATTGTAATCAAAAAGATGCTTAGCTGTGCAACGCTGCTTCTTGAGCAGATTTGAATCAACATTGCCTTGAGGGGACATGCACATACAAAAAAAAAAGTCCATTAATTTTTAGTGAGAAAATTAGAGTGGCACTTGATGAAGTGAAATTTGACATGCGTTAATTGCTCCACAGCTCTTCTAATTAGAGATTTTCAAATTCTTTTACTCCTGTCAAAGTGATGCCACATTGTCTTAGTGGACAAAGAGTAAAATTGCAAATTGGGCGGATCAACATGGAGTAATAAGACTTGCTTGTGCTTTATTTTGCTAATGTCAGGATTTGAATTTTGTGGCTCTGCTTGCAAAAGTGAGGCAGGAAACTAACAGAGAAAAGAGCATTTTATTGCAACATATATATGTACAATAAAACAACTTTCAGTTGCTGTCTCATCAAACCTGAATGGAAAAGGAAAAATACAATGTACTGAATTTTGAACTACACCTTCTTAGCCTAATTCACGGCTTAGTAAATATGAATTGCTGCTATATTGAACTTAACAGGGTTAAACCTGATGTAAGTCCCAGTATCCCCTTCAACTGGCCTGTGGATCAGGCTGCTAATAGCTTATCTTAAGCCGTATGACCTCTTCAATTCAATTTTTGTCTGTATTAAAACAAATAGGGAAGTGCAGGGGACGCATTGGGTCTTAATGTACATTTTAAATATGCAGTTTAATAACTGAAGACAAACAAGAATACAGTGAAATTCGCATTTTCTCTAGGGCAGAAACACAAGTAAGCTGAACCATGCCTCTTGTGTTATCTTGTGAAATAGTAAATGTACAGTATTGCAAATGCAAAATGGATCTTAAAGGGTGATTTTAAAGCTGCTGCTCTTGCTAGCCCTTGAACCCTTTCTTAATTCATTAACTTATTGAATTTTTTTTTCAATTTTCCATTTTCGTGCAATAACAATATTAATGCTAGGGCCAAGGCTTGATTGGAGCTAAATTACTTGTTACCTGCTGGCATTTATTTATATGGCATTGAATTATAAAGCTTTGCTATTGTCATGCCTTGGGCGAATTGTTTATGACACCAGTAATAGGAGTAATTGTTATTGTTGAAATTACCTGTCAGCTCCCCATAGCAGTGGCCCTTGTCCCACTGACAAATAGTGACAGGGGAGAGGGATCTTCCACGCGTCCTCCTGATGACTTCTCCTCTGATAATAAGGAGTGCAGGGCCTCTGATAATTTGCCTGTCACTGCTGAGTGTGGCTTAGAGAGAGTTGGCCAAATTGTTGTCATTCACTTTGACAAAGACAGCAAAATGCTCTTGAGCAGGAGGGAGGTTTATCAAAATAAATGAAATTGCTTACACATCCTTTGTTTAGATTCCACCCCCTTCCCAGTGGCTTTGTATGAGCCTTTTAAAATTGCAATACATTTCTTATCATGGCTACTCGAATCCTCTGCGTGCCACAAGAAGAAGCCTTTGGCAACTTGCTGTCTGCTAAGCGAGAAATATTCTCAAAAGGCGAATCCACCCAGAATGGTTAGTTACACTGAGCTCAATAATTATAAGCAAAATGTTTGGTTCTTTTAAACCAGCTGTTTGTTTGTTGTTGCATGTTGTCATGTGTGCGTTTATCCCCACACCCTCCGGTTTTGGGTTTTTTTTATATAACTTCAGGCAAAAAGCTCATAAACAGATTACCGCTTTTAACACTGAAATTGCAGTGATGCTCAGCTTCTGCCTCCTTAAATCATGATGTCTGCCTCGGAAACCGGGACTCTTCCTACAACACCATGTGATTCCTGCACAGAAATTAGTATGTCCTCTAGAGGAAAAGCTTTAGCATCTTAATAAGCAAGGACTGTTTTCAGTCACAGGGAATTGGTGCTCACAAGGAATGCGAAGAAGCAAAGCAGCTTTGCTGTGCAGCGAAGACTTTTGCTTTTCTTAAATCTTCTGCCTGGCCGGTGGAATTGGGATGATGTGGGCTGCAGAGAATGGTCATATCTGTCAGATGTTTTTAACCAATTGGATTGTGCTATTACTGAGAAGTGTGCTCTGATTTCTTCAACACATTTGCCAGCTTATAGCTGCCAAAGCTGATCGTACATTTACGATGTTCCAAACAGGATATCCTTATAAACTCCCTCTCGGTCCAGTTGAAGGGATGAGGCCGATTCCTTCTTTTAACCCATTGTTCTGTGATAGCAATAATTACCTGTATCTTGGTCTCCGTCAGCTGGCCAGATCAGTATACTTTGCCTCAAGGGCTCCTTAAACTTGTCCTTATCTGATGAGGAAAACCTATTTAACAAGTCACTGTTGTTGCATAATTTCCTTGGCTCTGACAATGTGGTTTTGTGGATGTAAATATCTGCAGATGAGAGCTGACTCTACACAGCTGGGACAGGCATTTGTTTACACGGATGCTGTTTCTTCTGAAATCAGGTTTGAATCCTGAGAGAACTTGTGGGTGTGATGCTAATCCACTTCACATGGCTCAAGGGGGATAACCACACAAGGAAACAAAATGTTTGATCCACAAACCAGCTAAACTCCCCTGCTTGGATTTTGGCCTGTCAATAGCAAAGCCTTAAACTGTCTATTCCAGAAAATGGTCTCATTGGAGTAAAAAAGGAGAGCTCCAAAAGTAAGTGTTTTATATATGCCAATTAGCTGTAGAGGATTTTCTTGAGAGTCCTGTGGAAGTTAGCAGGACTAAATCCACCTAAATCTAATATATTAAGCTGCTTGATAGACATTCTGAGGGAAAAAATAATTTTAGCAAAATTATCAGGTACATTGATTTTTACCCTCAAAATGAGCATAGTGAGTTAAAAGCAGACAACGTTCATTTAAGTGGAGAAATACTGTGATTTGTATGTAAAAAAAAAAAATGAAACGTCCTACATTTGATTAAAAACACTTTCTTAAAAAAACATTACAGATATTTGTGGATCAATATTTTAAAGATTCCTGTTTCACTTCATGTAATGAAGAGGATATATCCTTAAAGTGCTGAAAGGCTAATAAAGCCTAAGATTCAGGTAGCTGGTTGTTCTTGTTGTTGCATAGTATAATCTGGAGGCAGGGGCTAGTTGAGAGCAACATATGTAGTCCCAAGAGGAAAAATACAATGGAAGATGAACATATATATTTAAAAACTTGACATATTTCATTGCTTCACTTATCTGTACCAGTTGATGTATTCTTTTATTAGGTTTCCTAGAAATCTGTGCCATGTTTTTTTCTCCCTAAAATCACAGTACATCTTAAATGGATTGCATTATTCCAGCTCACTTTGACGTGCACTTATTAACTGTACTTTTATTTTTATCTCTCCTCTCCCCCACCACATCTTTCCTCTCAGCACTGAACTATATATAATTGCATGTGGAAATGCAAATGTAAACTTTTAAACAATAAAAATTGGCTATGAAGGTGTATTATTAAAGTGAAAGAACAGCAAAGCCATTCCTTTTTCCTTCCATGAGGCATCTTGCAGCCTTCCATCCTTGTCAAGGGAGATTGGACGAATCACTTTTACTGTTCTAAATAAGGCAATGCAATGTTAAGAAAAACGTCAGGAACAAATCTCTCCGGATTAAAGTAACATTTCTGCATCATGTCAGCCTCAATAGCCATGCTTAATTTTTTGCATAAATTTGGTGGGCTATTCCTTGCTTAATGTTCAACATATAAACAAGCAACAATTATTATTATATGTTTAAGATTGCTGTGGATGATAATACACAGTGAGCGTGGTTGTTTTTCTAACCTTGTGTTATTTTTCAGGATGCATTTTGTTATAGGCTATAAATAAACTGTAAACTATACAATAACCCATAAAAGAAACTTTATGTAATTTAATATGAATGTGCAGCTTATGGAGGAAAGGAGGGGGGCGATAAGTTCCCCCCCCCAAGTTACTCCCATGTTATTTTTTTGAATAAACTGGATTAACTGTACTTAGAACAGCAGATAAGGAACATATTTCTGTTGGCTGAAAACATTCTTGAGGATTTACACAATCATTGCAATGCGCTTATGATTTTGGAGCTGTGTTTTCATATTTATGGAGTATGGAGCACACATATAATAAAGAACATTCACCTACCAAAATCTGGAATAAGAAGTTCATAAATTTAAAAAACGTAAAATTACATTTTAAAAAGGGGTCCCTCCCTCCCCCCCTTGAATCCATGCTGAGAGCACCTGCTCTAACTCCTGATTTGTTGTAACCTAAATCTTCTACAGAAGTACAGACTCTGAAGCATCAGGCTTGCGAAATTATAGACAATAGTAAAACCAAATGGCAAACAAAATATAAGGTTGACTCTTTTAGGCAAATGGGTTTCAGTGGGCAATTCTTCCCCCCAGCCCTGCTGCCCTAAAAAATGAGAGGTTTTTAAAAATTAAAAATAAAAAAAGAATTTAGACAAATTTGCCTCTTAACCTTTAAAGATTTTCTGCCTATGCCTGTATGTCCTTTATTGCATTAATTTTTTATTTAAATTACACCATTAACTGGATATGAATTTATCAAGAATACATATATTGATTTATAAAACACTATCATTAATTATTATAATAGCTAGATGTGGCTGGTATTACAAAGCCATTTAAAGGTTTTTAATATAACTCGGACATACATAGATAGATAGACATTATGGACAAGACTACAATTTAAACTGGCTACCAACAGTTAATGAAATCCATGATTTATATTCTGCTTGAGAGACTGATTAGGTTGTTGCTTTGTAAAACTATTTACTTTTGTGTCATTTTTCAAAGAACGTCTCATTTAAAAAAGAAGAAGAAGAAGCCAAATAAAATATCCCAAATTCACCCAGTAGTGGTTTAAATGCAGGGAATATTTTATAATAGGAGTTTGGGTATGTATCATACATGCACATTCCAATTTTAGTGTTCTGTACAATTTTACATGCTCCTCTGCTGAAACAATTTTCTCTTTGGTTTTAAAAGATTATCACATGTATTTTACTCTGTAAAGTGCCCTGCTGGTATAGATTTCCTAGGGTATACAGAGATATAAATATAGATATAATTTTAAATTGTGGGAAAAAATGGGACTTACCTAAATGCTGCATAACAGACAGTCACAGAAAAGAGTTTGATTTAAATTGCAATCTGAAACAAAGAGGAAGGGAGGCAGAAATAAGGAATGATCTAAAGAAGGCCAAAGCATAGAAGACTTTCATATTTCTGACAGTGCGTGAGTCAGTTATGCAGCAAAGCTTTACATCTTTTCATTTTCAGTGTTTCTGAGCTGCTTGGTCGCATGAGTCTCTGTATATGAAACACTCCTTTCTGAAAACGTGTGTTACCGGTATACTGTGCTTTTGCCGTCAGCTAGGCAAACCTAAAAGCTATCTGAGGAGATTATCTTCATCTGATGAGTCTAACAATTGTCAGCCATCCCTTAGGGTTAACCAATAGGCTCTTTTCAGGCTATCCTATGTATTAACCATTCTGATGCTGAAATGTTTTTTTTAATATATATTTATGACATTTGGCCTTTCCCCAGGCACAGTGTGTTGCTTTATATGTATGCAGAACCCAGTTAAGTTAAAAGACTGCTTCCTTGCATGTGTCTTCAGCCATCATGTGACTTAGGCATATGCCTTGAGTGTTTTAACAAACCAGCCAGCTTCCGCTCAACTCTCTCCAAATTATCTAACCTTAAATAAAATGCGAACTCTTACAACTTGATTCTTTTCTTTCCAGGTGATATTAATCCATAGTGTCCTGTATAACAACCTTACGAAACATATTGCTATTAGCAGTGGCGTAGCGTGGGTTGTCAGCACCCGGGGCAAGGCAAGTAATTTGTGCCCCCTAACCCGTGGATTTGCGCCCCCCTAACACCAGATGTTGCACCCGGTGCGGCCGGGCCCCCCTGCACCCCCCACGCTACGCCACTGGCTATTAGATTTTCAAAAAAGTTATTTAAAGATGGTGGCTCATCTTTCATCTGTATTCATATTTAGAGAAAACCTTCTTGGTTCTGGGAAACTGCTGATTGCAATGCAACAGGATGGAGCACACTGGGCACGTGGCTATCCACAGGGGGCCGCTGGGTTGTGTGGAGGACCTCCTATACAAGTACTGCTGGCTGTGAGTTATACAAGGAACACCCAGTCGAGGATGATAACATCGTAATTGTGGCTGCTGTGAACTGGCCACAGTGTGGACTGGCTGACTCACCTCTCATTACTGTCAGCCCCTGGTCAGTATACAGTGGTGCCCCGCAAGACGAATGCCTCGCAAGACGAAAAACCCGCTAGACGAAAGGGTTTTCCGTTTTTGAGTTGCTTCGCAGGACGAATTTCCCTATGGGCTTGCTTTGCAAGACGAAAATGTCTTGCGAGTCTTGAGATTTTTTTCGCTTCCCCCCCTTTTTCTAAGCCGCTAATAGCCTTTTAGCAGCTAAGCCGATAAGCCGATAAGCCTTTAATAGCCGCTAAACCGCTAATAGCGCTAATCCGCTAAGCCGCTAATAGGGTTGCTTCCCAAGACGAAAAAACCGCTAGACGAAGACACTCGCAGAACGGATTAATTTCGTCTTGCGAGGCACCACTGTAAAAGGCTTCCCAGCCTCCACTCGTCCTACAACAATGAGTGTCAAGCCGTGCCTTAATATCGACATGGACTGCAACACATGTGTTGCGGTTGTACCACTGTGCACATCGCCAGGCCTTCTGGGCACAAGAACCTACGCTGCATCACCCTTGCCTTTAGGTAGCTGGCCAATAATGACATGGCACATCCATGCGCGTGGCTAGGGTTTATATTATGGAGGGCCGGGCACCCACCTGTCATCATCCTCTGTCTAGCAAATTCAGAATGAAATGTCTGAACAACAGTTGTTTTAAATTATTCTCTTTTGACACACACACCCCACCAAGCGCTCAGAAAAATCTGTCAAAACCTTTCTACAACTTCTACTTTTAGTTAAGTGTTTTTATTTATTAACTTGATGTGGGGGAGGCAGCAAGCCCCCTGCCCATGGGCACATCATAGTTTTGGTCTGATAACAGGGATTTCCCCGTCCCCATGCTCAGCAACACTGGTGTGCTGGAACAGCATTGCAACCAAGTAACTTGTTTATGCAGGTGACAACCTATATCCCATTAAATAAATGCTAAAGTTCTAATATAAAAGTCATCTTTAAAGGAAAGAGATCCTGTCCCAGATGCCACAGGTCCCCCATTTTCAAGAGGGGAACATCACACTTCATGGTATATCCGTATAACAGAAGATGACAAGAAAGACAGACCATGGAAAAATTGTGCCCATCAAAAAATATGTAGCTCTCACATTGTACATTCCTTGTAATTTGAAGGTGTTGGTTCTTGGATGTTTTAGAAAATACATTTTTGGTGCAAAAAAATTAATTTATCTAGTAATTCCTTTACAGCTGCATACACAAGAATAGACACTGGCAAGAAACCACTCTCTAAAGGTATCTGCAAAGTACTCTTTAAAATGAGATTTAATCAAAGGAATCAACCAAAGTCTCTAGAATTATTTTCAAATGAATCAAATGAACAGAAGCTAGAAAGTTGAGATGGATTGTGTAAAAGGGTTATTTTTAGCAAATGGACTGTGGATTTTCCTGAAATATCCCATACCTTTAATGTAATAAAATACTCAAATGTTTCATACTTTTTAACACTGAGTTTGTGTGATTCATCTGGGATGTCTTTTCTTAGGTGCATTTATTTCTCAGTAGGGATCATCTATCATTCAGCATCCAGGACACAAGGTAACAATAATTTTATATTAATTTTTGCCTTCAGGATCTGCAGCGTCTTTCACAACATTCTTAACATGGAAGCAAATCCAGCTAATATCAGTGAAACATGCTTCAGACTGAATGAGCCTGTGACCACAGCCTTTGGACAAATGTCTTCAAACTTCTAAATGCAGATCACTTTCTTTAAAAACATGTCTTGATATTCGGGGTAATGGTCCACATTACACAGAGACTACCAAAGCACTTCCCACCCGGGTGAACTGTCTTGTGGTTCTAGGACTGGGCTTCCCAGGCTTCAGAAAAGGTCTTCAGCCATTGCAGCCCATGGACCAAACATTCACTTCCGCTGATTTGATCTCCATTTAGTGTTTCCGTAGGTGAATAATTTCAACAACCACAGCAGACAGCTGCTGATTACCAAGATATATCTCGTATAATCTCAACATGATGCAATTTATGCACAACTCAAATTGTAAGGGACCTTGATGGCCACGTAGCAGAGCCCTCTGCTAAATACAGGAACAAAGTGGACTTGTTCACACATGTTAAGTGTGGCCATGCCTGTACCACATAGGAAAGTACTGATGTAAATTGGGTTACATGCAAGTGCACAAGGCACTGGCCACCTTATGGCCCTGACAGGCAGAAGAAATGTATTGTCACCATACAAATTGCTATTGGCTGTAGCTGGTGATGCAGCCCAATTTCCATAATTGTAGCTGGTCTGGATCATACTGTGGTGGGGAGCTTGTGTGTGTGAACTTGCTTCCACTATGTTCTAATGGAGAGATTATGCATTCTTAAGTGTCTGATTTAGTCCATTCAAACCTTATACCTCTGATCACAGCTACCTGATGGTATATTTACACAGGCTATAAAAGTACTAGCTTGATAGACTTAGCTGCTGCCCTGATCATTTCTTTCTTTCTTGCCCAACACCTTGGTCTCTTTCCCCTGTTTGTGACCTGCACTTTTTTTTCTGGACCAGACACAGGCAGGTTGAGAGGTAATAAGAACCAGATGGACATAGTGCAGAAATTGCCCAAATGTGTATGAGAATGTGGGGAGCTGTCAGGCATGGAGAGAGGCTGGAATTTTTCAGCAATAAAATGGGATTTATCACCCACTCTACCACAGTCATTGCCGACAACCGTTTACCTTGACAGGAATCCCATACCAATAGGCCACTCTGATGCAGATTTTTTTTTCCTCCCAAAGAGTGATGATTGGTATTTGTTCTAAGGCTCAAATAGCCTGCACTGAAGGTGAAGCATTAGGCCAAACCCCTGTATTCCCTACTGAGGCAAATGGACCTGCTAAAATAAGTTCCTTCCACAAGACCTGTGTAATTGAAACCAGAGTGAGAGAATTTGATAAATGGCTTGACCCTGAAGGAATGTTAAGGTCATAAATTTTCATTGCGTTCCCTTCTCCCCTCCCCCCTTTTTTTTAATATATTGATTATAGTTAGTATTTGTCTCAGGATTTTTCAACAAGCTTTCAGATCATCAGACATTGTCCAAAAGCAGTGCATGGGAAGTGAAGGGTGGGAGGTTAAACAACAATTTTAAAAGCTTCAGGTGGTTCTTTACCCTTAGCTTTTGCAAGGATGGAAAAAGGCCCCCCCGCCCAGTGGTAATGAGGGTCATCATCCTTGTACTACATTAATTAATGCCATGGAATGGGGCTGCAGAAAATCCAATTCAACATAATAATGAATATTATATTTTCACAAATCATGGTGAACTTTACGAATGCACAGGGGGGAAAAATTAAAAGGTTTGCATATCATTTGCAATAATCTGAATTTGCTTTGATGTCTTATCAAGAGTGGCAATAATTTCATTTTATCTAAAAAAAAAAGCTATGGTTCTGGGTATTTGTTGCATAAAATACACATATGTTTTAGATTTTAAAAAGGTAAAAAAACCAAGGAAGGATTCAAGAGATGGGGGAGAGAAAAGGAAGGAAGCAGAAAACACACCAGCAGCTTTCTTACATCTGCCACTATCACTAAGGCTGAAATTATACATGCATTTTAAAGTGCTTTAATTATCACTCAGAAATCTTCCCCCACTTCATTTAATGTGCATTATAACAATTCACCAGTTATGTTACTCCTGATTTAAATATCTCACCCACCCTGCAAGGTCAACCCCCCCCCCACTTGCCTATCCTGAAGGCTGCCTGCTATCCCACCTTCCTCCTGCAAATCATGGTAACACGATCCATTCTATCCCTGTGACAACTCTCCTGAAATCCCAGAAATATTCCCTTTGCTCATCCCATTGCCATGTACTCCACTATTCTCCCTACACCACAATGAAACGGACATAAGGGAAGGAGAGGGAAGCCTTATGAGTTCCACTGGTCTCATAATTTGATTGATTGATTGATTGATTGATTGATTGATTGATACTGTGCCCACCATGCTGGTACACACACATGTCCCTTTGAAGGAAAACAGCACCAAAAGCTCCCTTTCCCCTCCTCACAGCAGCAGCAATGGCGGAAAGGAAAGGAGTGGACTTTGCTTAGTGTTAATAAAACTACCTTGAAGCTGCTTTCTCCTGAACTGGTCAATTTCAGCAGGAACCACAGGAAGAGGACAGCTTGGGGACATCTGCATTGGTGATGCTGACAAAGTATTTTCCTCCTGCTTCTATACAGGGGAAACAAAGGCTTTTCCAAATGTGTACAGTTCTATGGGAGGTGGGGAGAGTGATGGGTGGAGGACTGAAAATGCACTTCAGATGGAATGCTCTGGTCAGAGGTCTATTTAAGAACATGAGGCAAGTGAATTTGGAATAACAGAATACCTACACACCCAGTGAGAGAAAGATTTTTTTTTTAAAGGGACATGCTTTAATTTTAATGAAATCTGTCATATAAAACAAGCTAAAATAATAGCTGCAGAGCATAATCTGTTACTACGATTATGCTTCATAGTTCATTTCCTTTTTATGTTTGTGGGTATACCTGGAGATAATGTAGACACCTACATTATAATGCAGTATAATGCAGTATAATGGATGTGGGTGGTGCTGTGGTCTAAACCAGTGTTCCCCAACCTTGGGCCTCCAGCTGTTTTTGGACTACAGCGCCCATCATCCCTCGCTAGCAAGACCAGTGGTCAAGGATGATGGGAATTGTAGTCCAAAAACAGCTGGAGGCCCAAGGTTGGGGAACACTGGTCTAAACCACTGAGCTTTTCGGGCTTGCCGATCGGAAAATTGGAGGTTCGAATCCCCACGACGGGGTGAGCTCCCGTTGCTCGGTCCCAGCTCCCGCCAACCTAGCAGTTTGAAAGCACACCAGTGCAAATAGATAAATAGGTACCACTCTGGCGGGAAGGTAAACAGCGTTTCCGTGCGCTGCTCTGGTTTTGGTGTTCTGTTGTGCCAGAAGCAGCTTAGTCATGCTGGCCACATGACCCAGAAAAACTGTCTGCGGACAAACGTCGGCTCCCTCGGCCTGTAAAGCGAGATGAGTGCCGCAACCCCAGAGTCGTTTGCGACTGAACTTAACTGTCAGGGGTCCTTTACCTTTACCTCTTTATGTTATAACGTAGACACCCCGTTACATCTAACAGGGATACCATTTTCTTGAATTAACTCTAAGGGGTATGTCCAATGGTTGTGTAAGGAGAAGACAGCTCACACAATCTCTCTCCTCCCTGCGCCCCCAACTCACATTCCTCCACACACACAAAATGCTCCGCATAGAGACTAGTGAAGCAGAACTTTACTTACGGAATACATTTCTATCTTGCTTCTCCATGGCTCAAGATGTTGTAGGGAAAGAGCACAGCACTTACTTCTCATGCAAAAGGCTGCAGGTTCACGCCAGGTGAAACACTGGACAGCCCCTGACATTCAGTGTTGATGATGCCAAGCAAGGTAGACCAATGGTTTGGCTTGATATGAGGAACTTTCCTATGTTGCAAACCTGAAGGCATCATGTGCACTTCAGAGCTCTTGAACCCAGAAAGAAATATATTTTTAAAAATTTAAAAATTGTCCAATAGCACCTTGTTGTTTAGTCATTTAGTTGTGTCCGACTCTTCGTGACCCCATGGACCAGAGCACGCCAGGCACTCCTGTCTTCTACTGCCTCCCGCAGTTTGGTCAAACTCATGCTGGTAGCTTCGAGAACACTATCCAAGCATCTCGTCCTCCGTCGTCCCCTTCTCCTTGTGCCCTCCGTCTTTCCCAACATTTTCCAGGGAGTCTTCTCTTCTCATGAGGTGGCCAAAGTATTGGAGCCTCAGCTTCAGGATCTGTCCTTCCAATGAGCACTCAGGGCTCATTTCCTTCAAAAGGGAAGCAGCACCTTAGAGACCAACTAAGTTTGTTCTTGCTATAAGCTTTTGTGTGTATGCACACTTCTTCAGCTACACTGAAACAGAAGTCACCAGACCCTTGTGTATCTGAAGAAGTGTGCATGCACACGAAAGATTATACCAAGAACAAACTTAGTTGGTCTCTAAGGTGCTACGGGACAATTTTTTATATATTTCGACTGCGTCAGACCAATACAGCTACGTACCTGAATCTAGAACCAGAAATAAATGAATATGACTATGAATATTTTCACAAATCCAGAACAGCAACACTGGGCAAGATCAAATATGCATGTCATTAAACCTTGTGCATCTATTTAACTTTGATGCTGATTTCTTAATATATATCTATACAAAAGCTCCCAGAGTATTTTACATTAAACATAACTGCAGCACTAAAACACAAGACAACACAACATTCATCAATAATATACAAAAATAATGCAAGAAATTAGCAACAGTTCCGTATGAACACCAATAAAAACCAAATCAGCTTTTACAATTCTAAAAATCAAGATTCTCACCAAAAGAAAATAGGATTTGCCTGCTTTCTCACAGAAGGAGGAAGGGCGGGGAGACAAATCTCCCTGAGCAATGGAATTCCATAATGGAGGTGCTGCTTCGAAGAATTCCACCCATTGATGGTAGGTGATATTTGTAACAGGACCAGATCTGAAACTCTTAATGAAAAGGCAGAACTTCCTTCAAGAACTACGATTTCTAGAAACGAACAAAAGTGAGAAATGTAAAGGGTATCCTTTGTAACACTTCTGTTTGTTTGGTTTTCTTGCAAAATAATAGTAACAACAACAACAACAGTAATAATAATAGTGTTTCTGCTTATATTTTCCAATCTCTTAAAATGAAGAAAATCAGCTGGAAACAGCAGCCCTACATGCACTTCCATATCCTTGAATATTCCATTTCCAGGTTTGCATGAAGTTTAAGTTCTTAACTCTATTACCGGGGGTGGGGTGGGGGGCTGTGAAATATCATCCAAGAAGGCAAAGTAAAATGGCCTGTTAGAATGAAGGTTCTCATATGTTTCTGTATAAATATTTTAATAAAAGTTGTAAAATAATGTGCATTCCTCTGTTTTATGCAAGACAGGCTTAGGATCTGATAAGCATATAATGCAGATTGAATGTATGTTTCTGGCTTGATTCCTCCTCACCACCAAACACACAAAGAGAGAGAGAGAGATTAAAATGTTTCTTTGCGCTCACACTCAGGGAAATTTTGTGGCCAAGCTGTTTGAAAGAAGGAAAAAAGTATAAATCTCAGAAGTATAAATAAAATATGAAGAGAAAATGGCTTCAATCACTAACATTTTTGTAAACTAATGTTCAGCTGATGCAACTCAATTTTATTTTGCATCACATTAGTGTCATGGTGGTAACGACTGGCCTTTATTCACTAACAGTTTGAGTCAGCACTTTGAGACATTTTTCAAATTAGGTCATACGGCAAATTTGTAGCTGATACAGAGGTTGATTAAAAAGAGAGCTCCACAATTTTAAAGTGATGTTGTGTAGGGAGAATGAAACCGTGTGGGATAGTTCCAGGAAATGTGAGCTGCTATAAGCTTAGCAAAAAATAATGTATGGCAATAGGGAGCAGAGAATATTTCTACAGAGTGCTTGAAGTAATTCACATTTACAATTTAACCAAGTCCTCTGTGTATTATGCCAGACTTTTATTATGGGCCCTGAAAACAAGCAATGAATTACAATAAGGACACGGAGAGATCATCTGTCTTCCTGTTACAATGAAACGCAACCCTCCCCTTTGCATTCCTTTGATCTTGTCAATAAAGATCATTTCCCAGTCGGACCCGTCTTACAGAAGTTCCAACTACCTAAAGTCACAATGAGACTACTTACCTACAATGCAGCAAATCTGAGACTAATTTGCTGTGCATATTCATGCTGAAAAATTAGCACTCAGGTTGATTCATTACTTGTTGCTGGGATAAGGTTTCTGGGATAAGGTTTCTCAAAATCCAGCATTCTTAGCATCTGAAAACTTGGGCAAATATCACTAGCAAGGGAGAGGGTGGAGAATGCTAGGTGTTCAGTATATTTGAAACACATCAACCTCTTTTGAAAGACCGTCATTCTTTAGGAATCCTGGAGCACATCAGTTTTTTGTAACGCTAACCAGTGGCGTAGCGTGGGTTGTCAGCACCCGGGGCAAGGCAAGTAATTTGCGCCCCCTAACCCGTGGATTTTAGCACTCGAGTCTCTTCCACTAGAGAGCTGCAAGTGCGAACACGCCCCCCCAGATGTTGCGCCCGGTGCGGCCGGCCCCCCTGCACCCCCCACGCTACGCCACTGACGCTAACACAGGGATCATTGCCCTTCCATTGATGTAGCATAATGTCTGAAGCAGGGCCGTCTTACCCATAGATGCTAGTGGTGCGGGGCGCCAGGGTGCCAAGTTCTAGAAGGCACCAGGCGAGAGTTCGGGGAACACCGAATGAGTGCACTGAGCGAGGCACCGAATTCTGCGGGGCGTCAGAAGGCTAAAGGGGGAAAAACTGAGCCGACACTTGGCGGGAGTGGCGCACGCGTGCTTGCTTGCTCAGCGCAGGCCTGCTCGCTTGGTGTGCTCACTCGCCCAATGGGTTGAGGCGCAGGCACACATGGCGCCCATCCTGTTGGCGTCTTCGTCTTCGAGCCAGGCATCAGGCGCCACGGATCTCCATGGGGCTGGCTCCCCTGGCCCACTCGCTGCCCTCACCCGCCTCCGCCATGACATGCCAAAGCAGCACCGCGCCTGGAGCCTTCACCTGCCATGGCCACCACAGCACGAAGCAGCCAGCTGAGCCGGGAGACCCCATGTCCAGCCTCCACCTCCTCACCACCGGAGCCGCCCTCCAGCTGCTGCCCGCCTCCTCCAGCCCCACAAAGCTGGGCGCGTCACTGGCAGCGCCATCCCGTCCCAAGAGGCTTCCTCCGGCGCTGCTGGTGTTCCCACCCTAAAAAAAGGGGTCGACAACTCTGGGATATGGGGGGGGGGCGCCGGAGGGATTTTTGCACCATAGCGCCAGATATGCTTAAGACGGCCCTGGTCTGAAGGCCAGCTCAAGTGGGTATACCCAGCGCAGGCAAGTGATACAGGCAAAATGGATGCATGGCAACAGAAGATATTCCAATTTCTGGCCTCTGCTGGAGTTTGCACTGTTGCTGGCCTTCTCGCAAGGCTCATCACTGGTTCAGTATGAGCCGCTTTAGATGTTTCTGCAGTCTGCTCCCTTGCATGTTTCCCAGAGCAACATCACACGTTGTACAAGTGTCATAATGCAACACACACAGAGGACTATCACATGCTTGCAGCAGAAGCATCAGTTCAAACATTTTAATGTCCATGCTCATTTTTAGTGTGCCCCTCTTCAGGTGATACCCTCAACCAAGAGGCTGCAGATAAGCGGGAGTTGAAGCTTCCACCTTGGATGGCCTCCTGGAGGCCATGATTCGATGCTGCTCTCTTTATAAAGGCACATTTCTGAGCACCAGAAGCTTGAAAGGGAGGTGTAGAGTAGTCAGCACTTTTCGGGGGGGTATGCAAGGGTACACAGTACCAGCACCCTTTTTCCCAAGAAGAGAAGCACAGGGAATAGAGAACCTATTGCACCCTTTGTATTATTTGATTAAGAATTGCTGCAGCTGCCTCTGCGATGACTTGGAAGTTTCCAGTATTATGAGCATGCTGCCATCAGTTCCTACAGCCACTGGGTAAACTGTGGGATGTAATCCACTGGGAGCAGTCAAGTACAACATTCCTTGTTTTGTTAGAGTGGACATGCAAGGGAATGTTTGGTCCAGCCGGTCGAAACTTCCTGTTCCTCCTGGCCTGGAGCATCCTTCCTTGCATGTGACTACAGTGGACCCTTCGGATACGAATTAAATTCATTCTGCGGGTCCGTCCACAACCCGAAAAGTCCATAGGCAGCACGTTTGAGCATTTCTGCGCATGCACACATGGCAAAACCCACGTTCGTAACCCGAAAGTTACATATCCAGAGTGGTACATAACTAGATTGGGGGGCGTGACCTTTCTAGACCTGGTAAAAGGCCAAGTCATGCTGCTACCTTCCTCTCTTCGACCTTCCTGTTCATCCTGCCTGCTTCTGCATCACCTGGACTGGACTGCTGGTTGCCACAGCAGTTCCCCAGGTTATCTCTCATATGGGGTAAACCTGTTTGTACATGTTTCTAACTTTAAGCCTAACGCCTGCCTTCAGGGATCACACTGTGCTCTGCCTGATCGTGAGTAAAACTTCTTTTTGTTACTTATGAAAAAGACTGTGGTGTCTTCATTCTTTTAGGAGGGATTCAAAAGGGGTCTTACCAGGAATGTTAGAACAGATCTCAATCTGGACAAGCCAGATTGAATTGCTTGTTGTTTGAGAAACTCACATGAGTTTGCAACCGCTTTCTGCTGCGTAAGATGGGGAATGCACTCTGCTGAGAAACTTGCTAGCGCAAGTTAGGAAGGATATTCATAAACAATATATCCTCTCCTGCCACCCTCAATATTCCCACATAAATTTCATTCTGTAATAACCAGTCTGAGCACACTTTTAGCTTGCCTACCCCCTTCATCCTGCCTCTCGTCTCCTTTCCTTTTGAACTTACGGCTGACCAGGCAAAACAGTTGCTTTCCCCATATTCTTTCCTGTGGGCCAACAGATATTTCAGGTGGCTTGAGAAAGTCCATGTATGCTACAAATATTACAGCATCTTCATTAAACATAAAACGGGCACACACAGTGACTCCACAAAGGAAATCCTTGCAGCAGGCATGTCAGAGAGGACGGTCTTTTTATTCGCATATTCCATGGCGAAGGGGATGAGGCTGAGAAATAGCGGCTTGTCCTGTGAAGACAGGGCTAAGGGCTTGTCCACACTTCCTGCCACTCACCACCTGGCCCAGGGCGGAGCCTGACAGGCCTCACAAGGACAGTTGCTGCTGCTGCTGCTGCTGTCCAGGAGGACTTGGAGGGGCGCAGAGTTCTTTTTAAAATGTTTTAAAATTTTCTTTTTCCCGTTTGAATTTTTTGTATGGGGGGTGGGGGGGATGGATGTTTGGTTGGGCTTGGGAATTTGTTTGATTTTGATGTATTTGTAATTTTTACAGTTTTTTGTTTGTATTGTTTTATTGTGTTTGGTTTTTTTAAAAGGTTTTATTTTGTTCTTAAGGTCAGGGCTGCCGGGGAGTGGGTCCCAGCCAACAAAATGGCTGGGGCATGTTCCACAGGGGGGGATGCGCTGGGACAACCGATCTCAGTGATCATGGGTAGGAGGAGGAGTTACGCTAAGACCAGACCATGTCATTACAGAGGAGGTAGGTTTAGTCGTTGTCTGAGGACTATCCCTGCCTCCGGGTCTGGTCTTGACCAGACGAATACTAGAATCAGCAAGGGATACCCACGTGACCTGAAGGTGCTGCTGTGCAATGCCAGGTCAATGATTCATAAGACCACTGCCATCCATGACTTGATCAAGGACCCATAACATTTGCAGATAGCCCAACATGTGGGTTGGTTTGATCAACATGGGGGGGGTTCTGTGTTGGTGCCACACATTCTTGGTCATTTCTGGGACAAACACATCTGGGCTGATGCATGTGAAAAAGCAGCTTATGTCATCATGTCCCCCACACCGAACCACTGCTGCAAAGCAGCAGTTTTGGTAGCTTCCATGACATTTCACCATAACATTTGAACTGGCATTGAGAGCAGGCTTTTCAAAATATGTTTTGTACATTTGGTATTAGTGGAGATTAAATTAAGCATAAACATTTTTAGAAGTAAAGGGGAAAGTGGGGGGAGCAGAGACCTCTTTTACCTTGAAAACAAGAAGGCTACTTTACATATGTTCTCATATTTTGTCTGCAGCAATGTCCCTGAACTCACATTTTCAAAAGCAGGCAGCTGACTTTCTATCATGTGTTTGATGTCAGACTCAGCAGGAAACCTTACAGTTCTCAGTATGTTTCTGGATTCAGTCACTTCACCCACAGTCCTCTGACAGTACAACACCTCAAATCCCTCAGAATGGAAAGGCCCGTTTTATTCCCAGTCACTTTCAATTTGCATCCGAGGCTGCACTGCAAGTTTTACTAGATGTGAGTTCTTGGACCAAAAATAAGCAAGAGAAGCAGACCACAAGTGGGAAAGGTGGTGTGAGTGGCAAAGATGACTTCGACAAGTGCTAATTTTGAAGAGTACCAGTTTAGGAACACAAACAGCTATCTGTCACAACTGTTTTCAGTATTCAGAAGTGTTTAGAGTCTTTGACCACTAAAATATGGTGCTGCTTTTGCAGCAGTTTACAGACACTCCTGCTATAATGTTGCTTTCATTTATTTGTTTGCACCAATTGAAGTAGTTTCCAAAGACTAGCAGGAAAAAATTAAAGGCTACAGTTTTGGTGGAGAACTTTCTGGGAGAAATCATGGAAATATCTGACTTTTTCCCACCTGCTGTTCTCCTAAGAATACTAAGTGCTCATGTGCCACTTTCCTTCTAAATTGTTCAAGCATCTCACAGACACACTATCTCAGTAAATCCTTGCAGCAGGCATGTCAGAGAGGACGGTCTTTTTATTCGCATATTCCATGGCGAAGGGTAAGAGGCTGAGAAATAGTAGCTTGTCCTGTGAAGACAGGGCTGAGGGCTTGTCCCCACTTGTCCTGTGGATCTGAGCGATTTTCCTCTTCCCCCATGCTTCCTAGGCAAGGGCCCAAGCAGTTTTCTATTTGTCCCGCTGCTTTCCTGGGGAAAACCCACCCTTTAGCACTAAATCAGGGAAAAGCTCAGTCTAAGGAAAACCCTGTTGGCATTTGCTGTGATTCAGTGTTAAAGACTGAGCTTTCCCAAGGGGCAGGAGAAGCAGGAGTATGGCTGAACCCCATGTCTGAGACAAACTCTGGATTTTCAGTACAGTACAGAGATCACAGCCTTAATGGCTATGCCACACTGACTCTCAGTGTAGCACCCACATTACATGTGTACAAGGAAAATCAGACCTTAACATATGCATTCCATGAAAGGCACTTCATAATATCTTTCCTTTAGTTCTAGATTCAGGTAGGTAGCCGTGTTGGTCTGAGGCAGTCGAAATATATTAAAAAATATTTAAAATGGCCAGTATCTGAAGAGGTGTGCATGCACATGAAAGCTTATACCCAGAACAAACTTAGTTGGTCTCTAAGGTGCTACTGGGCATTTTTTTAAAAAATAATTTAAATATATTTTGATCTTTCCTTTAGTCCTTGAGAATGTGGCATGTGGATCCTTGCAAGCAAAAAACATCAGCAGTTGCACAGGAATCATTCGTGAATCTTTAATAGTTCCTCCACTAAAGGTAAAGGTAAAGGACCCCTGGACTGGAAGGAGGACATCCTGGCCTTCCTCTGTGTTTCACAAACCACAGCATTCATCAAAGAAGCCTTCAGAGATCCAAGCTGAAATCCTGGGCACTCCAATTTAGGAATAAATCCCACTAGCTTCCATAAGAAATTGCTTCCAAACAAGCATGCATATGATTAGGCTTGTGCACCACTTAGAGATGAACGTGATCAAGTGGTCTACCAATTGTTGAAATAAATAAATAAATATGGTTAACCTGCGATGTGCACATAGCCTTATTCAGGTGTTCAACATCACGCAACAACACAACAGGGTGGCAAGTGGTCCTACCCATTGTGCCAAACACACTTCAACCCCATCCACACATTGGGTGCATATCTGCAGCAAGGCATCCTAAGAAATGAACATTGGATTACCCTGTGAGCTCGCTGAGCTACTACGCCGCAGAGCCAACCTGTGCTGAACAAAAAAAGATTCAAGGGAGCAGAGAAGTTCCTTAGGAACTGAATGAGGTGACCAAGGGCTCTATCTATTGTACAGAGGCTTTTTCTTTAAGCCCAGTATTTGCTCACAGTTGTGTAGGACTCTTTGCAGGCAAGCTCCCAATCCTGTATGCCCTTCAGAGCTTCTCTATAGGGTTGCAGGACCCTACAGAACAGCAAGAGAGGTGACACTGGGCGCTGCAGGCTGGCCAACACAATCCCAGAAAACCCTTTGTCACACAGCTTCCATTTTCATAGACTTCCTGTCTGTCTTTAAATGAATGGCTTACAGTTCCTTGGATCACAACTATACCAGGATCACAAGCACTGCTTTTACCTTCTTTGGAGTTCCTCTTTGGTGGAGGAATTGTAGGAGGACCTGAAAACCAGTGTCCTGAAATCCAATGGTTGTTTTTGGTCTGCCTGTAAGTGGACGGGATCTAGGCTGCCAGAGTCCCTCTGACTTTAGCTGAAGGACACCCAACTATATGGAAGAATGAAGCTCTTTGTTATGTTTCTAAATGACCTGGGAGGGGTCTTTACTTGTTGCTATCAGCTCTTGTCAGTAGACGAAAACCATGTTGTTAACTAAACGTGTTAATGATTTCCCCCCCTCAGACTAGATACAGCTACATTATAGAGGTGAAACATGACTTTTGATGATCAAGCATGAAGTGATTAAATAAGGTTAATCCTCATTTTATATGCTAATAGGAAATTTATAATCTCCACTGCCTATCCAATTTAGCTGTTTTATTCTCTGTTGTTAAAAAAGTATCTCTTATTAGTGGAAGAGAATACCCTTACGTTACACTACAGATGCTACTTTAATTGGGCTCAAGAGTATTGTGTGTAATTAGTCCACTTCTTTAATATTTCATCTATAATTACATGATTAGCAGTGTGCTTAAATTTCATAAAGGCTGCCAATTTCAGTGTCATTCCTCCCCCCAAGAAAAAAGTGGACTAGTTTTTGGTCTTCTAACTGCATCAAATAAACCTGATATCAGAAGAAGAGGTCCAAGTTGGCAATAATTTTGACAAATGCTCACTCACTTGTCACAGTCACACTTTCTGGCCTGACTATGTTCCCTACATAATACACACTTATGTAATGGCCACTTGTGGTGCAATAAGTCACTTGGAAGATTCACAGACCTAATGTCCTTTTAAAATATATATAATTCCTATGTCCCTGGGATAAATTCTACCCCAAAAAACCCAGCTATGTTTCAGGAATGAGCAGGAGTTGATGAGTCTGAGCCTTAGTTTTATTTTTTTAGAAAAGTTTTTATTGTTAAAATAATTCAGCATTAATTAACACATATTGCGAATATACAAGCATACAAACATACATTTCATACAATCCTTAAAAATATTCAAACATACCTACATTCAGTCACACAGATAATTCCTTTTCCCATCACCATCCACCACCCCTCACCCCACCTTTGGGTTAGACTTCCAATCTACTCAATTGCAATTTCTTTCCACTTCTATTACTTTCTTTCACACACCTTTAACCTAATTTCATGCTTCTTTTTCTATTACACATTGTTATCCATCTTATTTAGTATTTAAAACAGAACTTGTTTATTCTAATAGGAGTTCTGATTTTTCAATATGGTTTTGCAAGTATCCTTTAAACACCTTCCAATCCCTGTCTATCTTCTCTTTTGAGATCCTTCCAATTTCTTCCATTGTTTTGGATATATTGTAGTACTCCAATAATTTGACAAGCCACTCTATTTTTGTCGATATAATACCACTTTTCCCATTTTTCGCAATCAATAGCCTTGCGGCTACTGTTGCGTACAAATATAATGTCTTGTCTTCTTCCTTTAGACTTCCTGGTTTTTTGAGCCTTAGTTTTAAATTCAGATGGCTTGTTTGAGAATGGGCCATCCCATCAGGTTGAACAATGAAGTGCTGGTTGCAAGCTATAGCTAACAACGCCTGGTGCTTTAATTCCATTGCAAAAATTCCCACTTCAGGCATGTTTTGGAAAGCTAGAAACATTTTTGGGCCTAGGCAAATCCTTAATGTTCACAGTGCCACTTGATGATGGCAATACCAAGTGATAACTTGCATGCATGAGTGGATTGTTTTGGATGTCACGCTATCAACCCATGCCACCTCCGAAAGAATACTTTTCTATGGTGTCAGTTCACATATTGAGCTTCTAGTCATAAAGGACTGCTTCGCATCACTTGGTTGCTTTGCATTTAATTACTGTACATGCAATGTTTTGTGTCTCCATCGAAAAACATTGCGATTGCAGACAGAAGACTCTTGTTTCAGACTCTTGATTTAGACATGCAAGTTATCACGTGGTGTTGCTTCCGTCACATGGTGAACTGATACCAGACATCACAATATGACAATACGGACAATGCCTGCTGAAGAATTTCACACAGCACTTTTTACATCCTGTGGTCTGGTGGCCATGTCTGCCAGCAGTATCCCAGAATCCTTTTATGAGAGAACTGCTCAGTCTCTGAAGCAGAATATGCTCCCTGGCTCATGAACCATTTTCCTCCTATGTCAGAAAGTAGGAAGACTTTGCATGTTCAGACTTTGGATCGCAGCCATCTTCACTCTTTTTCTCCCACTAGAATGAGGCGTTGAAGAGCCCCATTTCCTTGTTAGCACCCAGTTATGTTTACCTTAAGCCTTAAGGTTTAGTGTATGAGCAATCAAACAGCCCACTTACTGAGACACTTCCATTCCAAAATATGATCTCTTTGCCAAAAAGAATGAAAGAGAAAGAAAGGAAAAGAAAGAAAGAAAGAAAGAAAGCTCATGTTGGTTGCAAGCAAAGGGAAAGGCCAAAGGGAAATTATTGCTATTTCAGACAGCCGCATAAATTTTCTTCCTATTTTTAACCTAGCTTTTAATTTAATAAGTTTTATGACCCTTATATTAAGTACATATGTTTTACAAGACACTGTGTCCCTTGAGTCACCCTAGATTTGCTCTGCTATAGCAGAGCTAAATGAATGAATACTGTGTTTTTGATTTCAACTCACCCCTTCTTTGATCCTTTTACCCCCCCCCGCATGTCTCACTATCGTTACACACACACACACACACACACACACACACACACAGAAGATTTGGGTTATCTGCTCTTCTACAAAAGCAGAATTAACAAATTGGTATTTCCTATGAAGGCTATAGCATCTAACTCTCTCAGTGTTTGCTATGTTATGTACAAGAAGATAATTAAAATCATGCATCGTGTGACGGGATTTTAACAAGCATCTGATCATTTTCAAAAGGACAGAGGGTCAAGGTATTCTTTTATAGTTTTTTGAGTATATTTTGCCTAATGTGATCATTAAAAACCAGAAACAGGAGAGGGTTGGGGGGTGGGTTGCTTTTCTGTGCTTTGCTTTAAGTTTAAAAATATAGTCATTGGCCCTGATCATATATAGGTTATTTTATTGTATATTATGTTGAAATATGCCTTCTCTTAATGGGAAAGAAAGATATTTAATCCAAAAAAAGAGGGGGGATTTTTGAAGCATGTAAATGTTATATTGTAGTCAATAGATTACTATGTTATTAAAAGTTTACCAGGTCATGATCACGAGCTATGGATGTTGTAAACGGAATATAAGCAAATTTAAAAAGTCTATCAAATTACCTAAAGTATGTCTCCTTAAGACCTAGATAGCTATTCTTTGAAAAAGGTATTTCAGTACTAATAAACTGCAGAGGAAGGAAAAACGATCCAATACAGCTCTTACTTGATTGGGTCGGTGCTGTTTACTTACCTAAGTAATGGGATCTGTAGAACTGTAACTTCCCGCTGCTTATATTTCCATAGGGGGGCATTTTTACAGAGTTTGTGCATGTGTTGTGTGTTGAAGATATTTACTCTGTATTGTAAAACTTAAACCACAGAATGGCTGCAATTAATTTTTAGTTTATCTTCCTGCATTCCTATAACAAGATTATTAAGAAGTGTGTTCTAAGTGGGTCTGAGTAGTGAGTAGCTCAGAACATGAACTGGCCAAGTTTTCTGCACAGTACAACATTTGCACTTTAAAACTAAGGAAGTCGAACGTTGCATCAGAATTTAGCTTTGCTGCCAGACTTTAACATTCTTTGAATTTATATGGAAAAATAAAGCCAGCTTCAATAAGATTTTTTAGAAACAAATACTGTCAAGCTATGACCAACCTTAAAAAGCTGTTCAGCATTGTTGTTTTCAAAAAAAAAACCACAACCAACTAATCCCCCTTAAAGATCTGCATAAGATATTGTTGTGTGTATATCAGAGGCCACTATATAGCCTTGTATATATTCAACTGTCTAGATGTCAGCTGCTATATTTTTATTGTTACAGGAAACCATCCAACATCACAAACGGGAAAGTTATCAGCTTTTTCTTCGCTCTTGGCTTCGTCTCTTTTAAGGCTAAAGGCATGACCTTAAACTAGATCATATTTTAACTCTATTTGGTAAACACTTTGGCACCTTGTATGTGTTTTTTAAACACTCAGCCTTGTTTGGGTCTATAAAACTGTTGACCGGTCCCCAGCCATTGTGAGTTATGGCATCTGAGGGCTTCCATGAGGGTACAAGCCCTGGCATTAAGTTCTCAAAGCCATTTTAGGTCCCAGCAGTTTTAGTCTGTCCCAAAGAACTCTTGGTCACCTCCCAAGGGACAAATTGATGTCAAATTCTGCTGTCTGTCAGGATTAAGTGCCTGTTTGCTTTTTCACTAACATGTGGTTTCAGAACAAAGCAGTTCAAATCTCCTCTATTCTTAACAAAGCATCTCAAATTGCTGAGTAAAATTCCTTAATCCCCCATCTTAATCTGAAAACACCAGCAGCACATGGTAACAGGTTTTCTTCTTTCTCTTTTTTGCCACCATAAACTATCATTAGCAAGGGTCTTCTTTCTTTCTTTCTTTCTTTCTTTCTTTCTTTCTTTCTTTCTTTCTTTCTTTCTTTCTTTCCTTGGCTAACTCACTATTCAGCAGCTTATTATCTGCAAGGGCACGCTAAGCCACTTCAGTCTTAAGACTAGATTTGGCTGGTCATTTTTCTTCCTCGTCTCTTCCATTCTAGGGAAAACGCAAAACTTAAAGCATGAAACTCAGTAGTTCTGTTGCTCACTTCTCTTTATCAGCAACCAAGCCACCTACTTCTCTCTCAGTTTCTTCAAGGAGCTGTTAGCATGCAAAACTGCCTTAGCGGTCCATTGAAAAACTGATGCACTTCAGAAAAGAATCTGCAGACTCAAAATTCCGTTGGACCTCAATGAACTCCTTTCACGTTTCCTCTTCTTTTCATTCATTGATAATTAAGATCAGCTTGAGTTGTATGTCCACAAATGTACAAAACTAGAAAATTATGCATTGGAACATTATATCTATATACTAATAGCAGATTCGAGAGACGGTGCGTAGATATGAGATAAGAGAATATTGAACTGGCAATGGGTGACTTAGTTGTTGCCCTGCTGGAACTGGGCTGAACAGTCCTCGGTTCACATCCCTGATTACTAGTGTGGCATAACTGTCTAGTCATGAACAACTCTGGGGTTGTGGCGCTCATCTTGCTTTACTGGCTGAGGGAGCCGGCATACAGCTTCCCAGTCATGTGGCCAACATGACTAAGCCACTTCTGGCGAAACAGAGCAGTGCACGGAAACAATGTTTACCTTCCCGCCGGAGCGGTACCTACTTATCTACTTGCACTTTAACATGCTTTCAAACTGCTAGGTTGGCAGGAGCAGGGACCGAGCAACGGGAGCTCACCCTGTCGTGGGGATTTGAACCACCGGCCTTCTGATTGGCAAGCCCTAGGCTCTGTGGTTGAGACCACAGCGCCACAGTTACCTGGGAATAAATTCCACTGAATTCAGTGGTGTTTACTCCTGACTGCATAAGTTCAGTTGAGTTTGAACAAATGATCTTGACTCAGCTAAAATGCTGCCTTTCACTTTTAATTAGAAACGCAAAAAAGTCTTGATAAGAAGCGCGGGGGGGGGTATTTCTAGCATGTAGCTGGAACTCCTATTAAGAAGAGTTTCATGCTTTAAGGTCTGCTTGGTTATCTTCCACAATGTCTGATCCTCTGCTAATCTCTCACCAAAAGGAAAAATGAAAACCTTCTTATCACCTCATTGACTTGAAGGGAGATGATGTCCTCATCCTTGCTAGAAGATTGTATCATCTCTTGGGAAAAGTTCTCAAGTTGTGGTCCCCCTCCACACTCTGGCTCTATTGCACCATTGGCTTATTGGCTTAGTGCAGTATCTACGCATGGGAGCCAGGAAGCTTTCAGGTGAAATCTCCCAACAGTGCTCCTTGTTTCCCATGACCCCCTGAAAAAGCCAGGGCAGCAAAGGGAGGTCAGGTAATCACGGCTGCCCTTCTGACCACTACTGGTTTTTACCATCATCATCATTCCATTTCTCAGCTTCTTAAATTGCTCAAACACACCTCTTGAAATAGCTAACAAGATAATTACACTGCAATAGAAAAGAGTAAAATTTAGGTGTGCCACTATTTCTCAACCATCTCCATCCCCATTTGCAAAATATGGATAGTAATACTGACGCCTATCTTATACTGGGATAATGTTTATCAAACACTTTGGACATTCGAAAGCACAATGATTGCCCATGTATTTCCCCCTTGGCCTTCAATAATTCCCACAATTCTGGTTTCATTCTATTCAGCGTGATGGGCTGGAGCCACTTACCTGTTGCTGCTGCTTCGTAGGAGGCAGAGGCAATGGCCATTATCATTACCAACAGTGCAAATGCACTGGCAGGAATGCTGGACTGGAATGGCCAGTGCATATACAGCACACCAACCTTACCGCCATCTTCACGTCCCAGAAAGCAGCAGCAACTCACCTGCCAGGAGGTCAGGTAAGTGCCTCTGCCCCCACCACAACCACACCATCTGATTTATTTGAATGAACACACCTGAATCAAAACCAGAGAGTTTCACAGGGAAGAATAGGCTCTATAACATATGTATGCAACAGTTAGGATTGTCAGTTTGAAACTCCTACCCAAGATCTAATGAAAAAATGTGGCCGTGGGCACTGAAATGCCCTTTGTAGCTCACAATAAGGATGGACCAAAATTTCACAGCAAATACTTACAGTGGTACCTCGGTTTACAGACACTTCAGGTTACAGACTCCGCTAACCCAGAAATAGTACCTCAGGTCAAGAACTTTGCTTCAGGGTGAGAAGGAAAATCATGCGGCGGCGGCACAGTGGCAGTGGGAGGCCCCATTAGCTAAAGTGGTACCTCAGGTTAAGAACAGTTTCAGGTTAAGAATGGAACTCCAGAACGAATTAAGTTCTTAACCCGAGGTACCACTGTATTTGAAAATCTCCTTTTTGAAGCTCCTCCTGAACCACTGAAGAATTTCATTCCTCCCCTGAGGAGGCCTCCTCGATTTTGCCATTCGTGAATTTTGGGCAAAAATTAAAATAATCTTAAACATGGCTGCTGTTTTAATATTCTTCTAATATTGTTGAAGGAAACTGTGGGTTTGGCCCCTGCTTGTTTCAATCGTGTGTTTTTTAGCTCATTGCTTCTTTCAGACTGTAGCCAACATCTGTCCTGTAGCACCACAAGGTCATCAAATGATTCATGAATGACTGGAGGTGTTCTTCTGAGGGTGAAGACACAGTGGGTTTTGCTAGTTTGTTTCAATGGAGTCCATGGATTGGAAGCCTACAGGCAGCAAACATGGCAACTAGTAGAAGATACTAGGTGAATTGTGGGAGCTCCAGAACAAATCTTTCACTCCAGACCATGAAAGGGATGCACTAACCATTTGGCAAAAACTGAGTTGATCTAGGATCAGGCATGGTCCTCATTATTTTCATTCTTTGCTAAAAAGTAGCATGCACATTCCTTGCTGCTAATGATGGCATGATTCATTATAGGTCCTTTTTGATAAAAGGAAGGAGGAGGCTTCCTTATAAAAGTGGGGAGGAGGTTATTCCAAAATTGTTCCCGCTGCCTTGGCATAGGAGCCCAGTAGACTGATCAGTCTCTTGCTCACCAGCAGAGTGAGAGAATGTGAAATTCCCAGTGACAGACAAAACCTTTAGAAAAATAAGGACCAAGAGGCCCGATGAACTTTCTGAAGAAAGGGGGTGCACATGTGTGATATATTGGCAAGAAACTTAGCACCTTGCCTTGAAAAGAAAACAAAGTGACCACCAGAATCTAAATTTACTGAGTGGGAATCAGAGAAACTTTGTTTATTTGTGGGGAGGACAACCAGGGGGAAGGATAATGTTTATTCTTTCAGCTTTATCTGGTTACTGTCACCTTTCAAGCAAAGTCTAAATGTGAAATTGTAGCCTGCTAATATTTTTGTTAGCCAATAGCGTTACATCAGTCACAAGTAAATAACAGAATGGTTCCTGGTATCTGATGGCTCAAAATGTAAGATCACTTTCTACTTTCAGTAATTCTGATTAAATTATAATTCTAATTAAATTAATATGTCATATAATAAAGACCAGCCTCCACAAAAGGCACTGAGCTTACCTACCTGCCTGCCAGGGCCAGAATGCCTTTATAATGGTCTTGTCTTCACCTAACTCTATAAATGCATATGGAACTAATAATCCTTTCACAGCAAGAAAATATTAGACATTTGCTCCAAAGCTGAACATAGCAAAGGTTTATTAGAGCACTGCATTCAATAATGTCCTGGGATCACTGAGCATTATGCAATTGTTATGCCTTATCTTTTTCTTCTCCTCCCTCTCCCTCTCTTTTCTGAAGTGTGTTTTCTCTTGATGCTTTCTTTTCTGCGTGATTAGTCATCCAGGAAATGTTTAAATTACCAAATATATGGTTTAAAAGATTGATAGACCAAATTATATTAGTTTAATACAATATGCTGGGCATACGGAAATTAGAAGCCTTTATGGTATATTTTGATTCATAAATTGTTCCTTCGTCCTATTTCGTTTGTCTGCAACAATAGGGCTCTTTTTCCCTGCCTGATGTCAGACTCTCGGATTGAGTAACCAAGCAAAAATAAATGACTTAGTCCTTGGTTCAAAGAAATAATGGGTTACCAGCATAATTAATTTTATGTTTAATTACTGTAGAATGAAACAATTCAACAATATCCAATCAATCCTTGGAATGACAGAACAGAAGGTCAGCAGTTGCTAAGTCAATTGTTTTGAAAGAGAAATTTATGTCTGCTTTTCTTTTATGTGCTGGTGAAAGAAATTGGATAAAAGTGGTCAAGCAAACATTAATTAATTTATATAAATGGTATGCTGATGCCGTGGCTAAATCACAGCCTCCCGGTATGCAAACCACAAGATGACAAGCAGGCATTGTTTGAGAATTCCTGGGATAGCTGGCCCTAAAAGGTTCTGCTGTTCAGGTGATTTTTTTTCATCCAGACCAGATTTTTCCATTCTGACTGGTTCATGCCAGAACTATGTTCCATCTAAATGCTCCCCCAATCACCGGCAACTGTTGATAACGATTGATAAAGTCATTTTCATGGATAGGTTTACTCAGAAGCAAGCCTTATTTATTCCCATATAAAGACATAATGGACAGCAGCGTCCAGTGGCTTTATCTTTACAACAGCCTCACAAGGCAGAACAAATCTGTATCTCACCTTGCAAATGAGGAAATAAAACTGAAATATAATGACATTTTGAAGATTTTCAGGGAACGTGTGACATTTTCACCCTGGGGTGGACTGTATGGAGGAGCTTTCTATCCTGTGTACAAAAAACTTAAACATTTATATTATCAAGACATTACCTACTCTAAACAGAGCTATGAAAGTACCTTAATATACAAATCAAGACATTAAACAATAAAATTTACAAGCTACAATTATCACATGGCCACTAATATATTAAAAAATAATGTGCAATTATATTCAGAGTTTGGTGATAAAGATAGAATACATGTAGGATGTAGATAGGGTCAAATAAATTCATCTCCTTTACGGTTGGTGGCTACCTTGGCTATATAATTTGCTCTAACTTTCCTAGCAGCAGCAGTTTGCAAAGAGTGCTACACGCCAGGTCACTTACTTATCTGTGTCTGCCAGGAGATATAAAATCATGTCAGAGGGGTTCTGGCCAGGGGACCTTGTCATTATATGTGCTAAAAATCTTTCTCTTGCTTCATTATATAAGGGGCTGCGCAAGATATAATGCATAAGGTCCTTTACTTCAGGACATCCCCTAATGCAAACATGTTCGTTTGTTGGTATGATTCTGTGTACATCGTGGTAGCCTTTGGCTATGTGCAATAAAACTGACTGACTATCCTGTGTAATACAGCCTTGGCAAGTTGCTTCGGGAAAGTTGATGAAATCCCAGTCCAATAAAGCCATAGGAGTTTTGCCATAGTTGTCTGTTTTCCAAAACACATTTGCTTCGAATTTACTGTATTTTTCACTCTATAAGATGCACCAGACCATAAGACACACGTAGTTTTTAGAGGAGGAAAACAAGAAAAAATATATTCTGAGTATTCTCAGAAGCCAGAACAACAAGAGGGATCGCTGCACAGTGAAAGCAGGGAATCCCTCTTGCTGTTCTGGCTTCTGGGATAGCTGTGCAGCCTGCATTCGCTCCATAAGATGCACACACATTTCCCCTTACTTTTTAGGAGGGGAAAAGTGAGTCTTATAGAGCAAAAAAAAAAACAGTAACTCCAAATTTATGGTCAAGTCTTGCATAAAGGAGTTGGAAAAAGTTGCACCTGTTGAAATTCCCTTTACTAACACAACTATTACAGGTACTGCTTCCCCCTGTTGCATCCCAATCTCTTTCATCGTCCATTCTCCTTTCATCCTGTTCCCAGGGCTACTACCTGAAACCTCTTAGACACAAGTACACTTAAACATGAGCTACAATTTGATCTGACTTTCAATCTGTGTTAAAGGCATCTCCACAATTCATGGGGAGAATAGTTATCATATTCTGGGTCTACGAGGATTTTCAGCCAGGTAAACAGAACACATATTTCCTGGTGCTCAGTCTTATCGCTTTAACTCATTTCAAGTTGGAAGATTAGACACACAAAATTCCAGAAATTACGCAACACACTGAAGAAACACACTGTTGTACATAACATCTTAAAGCAGGATTACAGCATAATCTAATATTTTCTCAGGGCTGTGTAACATATATCAAGTATCACAGGAAATTGTGTGGTTACAATGGATGTTTCATCAAAGGAGTGTGGAATCTTTGCTAGGCTGTAGCCAATGTTCAGCACTTTTAAGTCCCATTGATTTGAGTAGATATGCAGATGAAATCAATGAGACTCAGCTTCACTTGGCTTTTGCCCACAAAAACCCTACTTGATTTCAAATATTAATAAAGCAACCGGATTGAAGTGTTCCTGGCACAGAAGAGCTGTGAAGTGCAGATGGCCCTTTAAACTTCATTTTGAATTTGGTAAGTGCTAAAATGCCCTATTGGGTAAGCAAAGCCCCATTTCTTTATTTTTTGTTCAGCACTTTCCATACAATATTAATAAAGCAAAACACACTGAAAACAACTGTTTAAACAAACATATTCCAAGGAGGATTTTCCCTTCTACTTTAATGGTTTGCCCTATACCAACAGGAGGAGACGTTTGTTGGCAAAATGATTAATTTTTACAAGCAGGGGTTTATATTAGAAGCATTGGCATTAGCTTTGCTGCAATAAAAAGCGAAATTGATATTTTGGGGCACCGGCTTCCTTCTGATCGCTTTAAAACACGAGCGCAAAGTGTTATTTAGTCGGCTTTGGTGAAAAATGAGACATCTGGTCAGATCACGTTAACTCACAAGAGGAAGCCCTCTTAACAACGCAATCCTGTGAATGTCTACTCAGAGGAAATCTCCACTGAGTTCAGCTGAACTTATTCTCTGGTCGCGTGTATTAGATTGCAGCCTCAGCCGGCACAACTGGGGATCAAAACACGAGAATACAAAATAAAGACCAAATGCCTTTTTAAAAAAATCAGCTCTGCAGAAAGACTACAGGCAGGCTTCCTTCTCGTGAGAAATGGCACATTATAGTGGGTGCATATCTGCTCTTTACGTACCCTGAATAATGAGGCCAAATGGGATAACTCGCATATCCAGGCTTGAGCCAAGAGGGTGGAACTTGCATCTGAATAAATATGCATAGAATTGGGATAGAAGGGATTTGGCCTGGCTAGGCTGGCCAGCTGCAGAAGAGGATATAATTAATATGATTTAATTTCTACACTGCCCTTCATCACAGGGCACTTTACAATATAAAATCACAAAAGTACATAACATAGTAACAAACAAACAAAAATACCACACAGAGAGTTTATAAGGCCACAGACTGTTGAATTAGCCAAAGGCCAAGGAGAAAAGAAAAATGTTTTCACCTGGCACCTAAAGATATATCATGATGGTGTCAGGTGAGCCTCACTGGGAAGAACATTCAACAGATGGGGAGCCACTGCAGAAAAGGCCCTGCTATTATGTTGCCACCATCCAGACCTCTCACATGAAGAAGGGCCTCAGATGATGATCACAGGGGTCTGGGTAGGTTTAAGGCATTATGTAGGGTTGCCGTATTTCAAACAGTGAAAATCCAGGCTGCTTTTACTTTTGCCCAAATTTCTTGAGCTTTTTGGGCAAAATGCCCCCCCCCCCAAAGTTTCTGGGCTATTTTTATGGGAAAACAGCACTTCTGCCATGGCCTGCCATATGTACAGATTTTCCCATATATATTTTTACCGATTTCTGCCTGGACACTGCTGCTGACTGCAGTATTCTGGATATGTCCGGACGTATGGCAACTCTAGCCTTATGGGTCAAAACCAGCACTTTGAATTGGGCCCAGAATGGCAGTCTGTGCAGTTGGGCCAGGATTGGGGTTATATGCTCAAACTGTCTTGCCCTGTTGACAACCTGCTGAAGTTCCCAAAGGATAGGGCGCCTTCCCATGCCTTCAAGGTTATGTAGAATAAAAAAATTCAGCGTATGTTTCGTACTCCCCTCCTCCCTTCCCTCCATTGTCAGCTAGGCTGGCCAGATGCTCATGCTTGTTCTGCAAGCTACACCTGGTGAAACCCAATCTTCTGCACAACTATTAAAGGTGCAGGAGCCCTGTTTTCCTTTGCCCCTGGCCTCCTGTTGCCTGGCCCAGCGCACGATGTAGAAATACTGAATAGCTATTGTAACCTTGTTGTTGTTGTTGTTGTTTAGTCGTGTCCGACTCTTCGTGACCCCATGGACCAGAGCACACCAGTCACTCTTGTATTCCACAGCCTCCTGTAGTTTGGTCAAACTCATGCTGGTAGCTTCGAGAACACTGTCCAACCATCTCGTCCTCTGTCGTCCCCTTCTCCTTGTGCCCTCTATCTTTCCCAACATCAGGGTCTTTTCCAGGGAGTCTTCTCTTCTCATGAGGTGGCCAAAGTATTGGAGCCTCAGCTTCACAATCTGTCCTTCCAGTGAGCGCTCAGGGCTGATTTCCTTCAGAATGGATAGGTTTGATCTTCTTGCAGTCCATGGGACTCTCAAGAGTCTCCTCCAGCACCATAATTCAAAAGCATCCATTCTTCGGCGATCAGCCTTCTTTATGGTCCAGCTCTCACTTCCGTACATCACTACTGGGAAAACCATAGCTTTTACTATACAGACCTTTGTTGGCAAGGTGATGTCTCTGCTTTTTAAGATGCTGTCTAGGTTTGTCACTGCTTTTCTCCCAAGAAAGCTCTTGCCTTAGGTGTGTCTCAATTGCTGGATACTCGTGGTCAGCCTCTCTTTGAACAGATGAGTACTTTCCTTCTGTTTGGGGGGTGTTTCGGGTTTGTTTTTTTAAAGAAATCTCTTTTGTCCCGTCCCCCCACTAACTTGCTTTCAAAAATGGGGGAGGTAGGACTTGCCTACACAATTCTGAAGTGTTCTGTATAACAGTGCAACCAGTGTGCACTTTTTCCTTGTCTCTCATCCGATTACAACAAGAGCGTATTGTAATGTATGCCTTCCATAGACTTCAATAACACAGTTCAGGGAAAATGACAGGTCAGCAGGCCTTGTTTCAAGTTTATGAACTGACAGGCCACTTTCAATGACAAAAAGAAAATGTAACTTAGGCCTGTTTAAAAGCAGCGATTGTCAGATCACATGTTCAGTATGTCATGCGAAACACACTTCATTAAGGACCGAATTACTTGACTTGTAACATGAGCTAAATTAAAGTCAATGTCAGACTGCATAAATCACACATTTAAATGTATTGCTTAAGTGCACTGAAACAGTCATCGTCGCCCTTCACCCCACAAGTAACCCAAAAATCTGGGCTTCATTTTTTCTTAGTTGCAAAGATGACAGATATAGAGGCTTTTCCCCACTACACCCCTTTGTTAGGACGCATAATCTTGCTGTCAAAAACTATTGAAATTTGAACAGCAACAGTCCACTGCCACCAACAATAAAGCAAATGTACTGCATAGTAGGCTGACAATTTACAGAGGGACTTATATAGGGAACATAAAGAACAGCCATCATGTGACAGGGCAACCAAACCCAAATTTGCTTTTATAGCAGCTTAAGTTCAAATAAGATCCCAATTTCTTATAATAAAAATTGATCCTGTTGATTAATATTGTAGTAAAATGCACTCTAGATATCTCAAGTGTGGTGTGTTCTTGAGAAGGAGTCAGAAGCTTCAGCTGGAAGAGTTTGTTGCTGATGCATGTTGGGAGGTGAGAACTTATTCCTCCACTTTTGTGGCAACCTGTGATTCTCCTCTGGCCCCAATTCAGGGTGCTGATAACCTTTCAACTCTCCATCTCTTTAAAGTGTTATTAGGCCTAGGTAAAGGTAAAAGGAGGGACGCGGGTGACGCTGTGGGTAAAACCTCAGCGCCTAGGACTTGCTGATTGCATGGTCGGCGGTTCGAATCCCTGCGGCGGGGTGAGCTCCCGTCGTTCGGTCCCAGCTCCTGCCCACCTAGCAGTTCGAAAGCTCCCTTAAGTGCAAGTAGATAAATAGCGGGAAGGTAAACGGCATTTCCGTGTGCTGCTCTGGTGCCGGTTCGCCAGAGCAGCTTCGTCACGCTGGCCACGTGACCCGGAAGTGTATGCGGACAGCGCTGGCTCCTGGCCTCTAGAGTGAGATGAGCGCACAACCCTAGAGTCTGTCAAGACTGGCCCGTACGGGCAGGGGTACCTTTACCTTTTTAAAGGTAAAAGGACCCCTGACAATTAGGTCCAGTCGTGATGGACTCTGGGGTTACGGCGCTCATCTTGCTTTATTGGCCGAGGGAGCCGGCGTACAGCTTCCGGGTCATGTGGCCAGCATGACTAAGCCGCTTCTGGCGAACCAGAGCAGCGCACGGAAACGCCATTTACCTTCCCGCCAGAGCGGTACCTATTTATCTACTTGCACGTGGTGTGCTTTCAAACTGCTAGGTTGGCAGGAGCTGGGACCGAGCAACAGGAGTTCACCCCGTCGCGGGGATTCGAACCACCAACCTTCTGATCGGCAAGCCCTAGGCTCTGTGGTTTAGCCCTAAGACCATGCATTTGCAGAAACTGGTGTGGGCCCCAATCCAGAGTGGGAGCCTGCTCTGTAATGGAGCTCCTACACTCCCCCCTCCCCTTCCAAGAAATGAAAATGGACAGCTTAGTCATGCCATTTTAGCAGGGTGAGTAATGTGGTCAGTATAGCTGAGCCCTTATGCCAGCCCATCATTCCTGGCCAGGGGGAGAACAACACAGCTTCTCCTGCTGCCACTCCCACCGTTCTGTGTCCCTTTATCTCCGACCTTCTGTTTGTGTGTGTATCTTTTTTCCATATAGAAAGTTACGTTTGTTACTTTTTTCTAATAATGGTTATCTCTGGCTTTCTATGGACAGTGGTAACGGTGCCATTTTAAGAGTTTGGATTTTGATATCCCACTTTATCACTGCCCGAAGGAGTCTCAAAGCGGCTAACATTCTCCTTTCACTTCCTCCCCCACAACAAACACTCTGTGAGGTGAGTGGGGCTGAGAGACTTCAAAGAAGTGTGACTGGCCCAAGGTCACCCAGCAGCTGCATGTGGAGGAGCGGAGACGCGAACCCGGTTCCCCAGATTACGAGACTACCGCTCTTAACCACTACACCACACTGGCTCTCATTTTATCTTCTCAACAGTCACCCAGAATGCAATGCCCAGGAAATATGCTTAGTTCTCCCTGGATTTCCCTCCCCCCTTCCTTTTTTTTTGGATGGGGGTGGCTGACACTCGGGTGCCCACATAGGGTTTGTTCTATTCCCCCCCCACACACACACACACACTTCTACAAATCTCCGATATCCCTGAGCCTATTGATGGCACCTCCTTATATGTGTGTGCTGTCATTTTGTCTTATTAAGCAATGGCACTCGTTGGAAAGAATGGAAACAAAAATAGACGATATTGTTAATAATTAGATAGGTATGCCTTTATAAAAGATTAATCAAGATGGATTTGGACTGTTTATCTATTGGATGTGTATATATTTAAATATCAGATTCCTTTGGCTCATTTATACTTTTGTGAATCACAAGCAGCTTTGCTGTAATGAGAGAAATGGCCCTGATTTTTAAGAAAGCCTGAAGTTGCTTACAGGAACATTGAAACTAGAAACTCTGCATTGATTTTATTTCTGCTGTTCATGAAATATATCAGCTGCAACTCTAAATTCTTTTACAGTCCGATTCTAAACTTATTAACTTGGAAATAAGTCCCATTGATTTAACTAGAATGTACCTCTGAGCAAGTCTGCGTAGAATGTCAGCCTTAATTGGGAGTTTCTCTTAACTAATGAGTAAGAGTGTTAAGGACTGCAGGCTTATCTTTTTTCTCTCCCCTGAAGAATGAAAAAAATAACAAGGAATGATTATTTTTAGCTGGATTGTTCCTGTGTTTTATCTTTAAATGGGTGCATGAAGTCAAGTGATGGAGAGGGTTTTTCCTCTGCTGTCTGCCATCTGGGTTATGTCTGGTCAACGTCGTCATGGAGGGGAGGAGGGTGATATGTGGAAAGAAATGGAATCTGGCAAAGGAAAAGAAAGAGAAACTCAAAAGTTGGGGTGAAAAAAGGCCAAAGTAACTTTGTTACTTAGACTGCAATCCAGTGGTCCCTGAGGCACCTTTCCAGGGACTGTTGGATTGCTGTCTAAGTAAAGAGGCTGGTCCATCACAGCAAATGGAGAGCTGTCCCACCAACCGCAGTCTTCCCTCAACCTTCACCAGATGAGGCTCCACCTGAGAACAGGGTTGTTGCATGGGCATTTATTGGGTAGTGCCTGGGATATCATCAGAGATTATGAGCATGAGTTATTTAGTGCAGGATCTCTGCCCATTGCAGATCTCTCTTGTTGTTGTTGTTGTTTAGTCGTTTAGTTGTGTCCGACTCTTCGTGACCCCATGGACCAGAGCACGCCAGGCACTCCTGTCTTCCACTGCCTCCCGCAGTTTGGTCAAACTCATGCTGGTAGCTTCAAGAACACTATCCAACCATCTCGTCCTCTGTTGTCCCCTTCTCCTTGTGCCCTCCATCTTTCCCAACATCAGGGTCTTTTCCTTGGGAGTCTTCTCTTCTCATGAGGTAGCCAAAGTATTGGAGCCTCAGCTTCAGGATCTGTCCTTCCAGTGAGCACTCAGGGTTGATTTCCTTCAGAATGGATAGGTTTGATCTTCTTGCAGTCCATGGGACTCTCAAGAGTCTCCTCCAGCACCATAATTCAAAAGCATCCATTCTTCAGCGATCAGCCTTCTTTATGGTCCAGCTCTCACTTCCATACATCTCTACTGGGGAAACCATAGCTTTAACTATACGGACCTTTGTCAGCAAGGTGATGTCTCTGCTTTTTAAGATGCTGTCTAGGTTTGTCATTGCTTTTCTCCCAAGAAGCAGGCGTCTTTTAATTTCGTGGCTGCTGTCACCATCTACAGTGATCATGGAGCCCAAGAAAGTAAAATCTCTCACTGCCTCCATTTCTTCACCTTCTATTTGCCAGGAGGTGATGGGACCAGTGGCCATGGAGACAATAATATCCAAAGCTGCAAGTTGTACTCTGAAGTCAGCCCCTCTCTGTTTTATGGGATCTCCTCTGTAGTAAGCAGGTTTAGGATTCCTGCTTTAGCATCGCATTGAGACTGCACTCCTGTGCAGGCTTGCTTGGGAGTAAGCCTCCATTCTACTTAAACCTGCAAATGATAAGGCTGCATGCCTAAAATGTAGCAGGGACTTGCTTGGTTTGGTTTGCAGGATTCCCCCACAATAGACCATTCCTAACAATATTCAATAGTCAGGGGATACAGAGTGTGTTTAATAGGAGAATGTTCATTGCACTTGAAGGGTTTGAATGTTTTATTCGCCGTGTAGAAAAATTCCCTTTGAATAGTTTTACAGGGATTTTTATGGAGCAATTACAAAGCAAGATTCTTGATTAAATATACAAATTCAGGTAAAGATTCAGAATGAAACAGTTAATGAGAGCCAGGATTATAGTTCTGCCTCTTAACACCTTTGAGTCTGGTATCACTAATTAACACAACATCACTTCTCTGCTACTGAAATACAACCATTCCCCACCCCCACCCCTCTCTCTACGCCAGAGAAGTCGAAGGAGGCAGTTCTACAGATGATTGGCAAAAACCATCAGCACATAATGTGAATAACACACAAGCTTATTGAGCTATGGTGCCCAAATTAAAACCTACACTCTCCAGAAAGGCCTTCTTAATATCAGTCAGAGAGATTTACAATTCTTGAAATAAAAAAATTCCTTCCAGTAGCACCTTAAAGACCAACTAAGTTAGTTCTTGGTATGAGCTTTCGTGTGCATGCACACGAAAGCTCATACCAAGAACTACCTTAGTTGGTCTTTAAGGTGCTACTGGAAGGAATTTTTTTATTTTGACTATGGCAGACCAACACGGCTACCTATCTGTAATTACAATTCTTGGTCATTGATGTATTTTCCAAAGGATCTTCTGATTCACTGAAAGATGATTGTATCAGGGTTAATCCAGCTGCCAGTAGAATTGCATGTATCTTCCAGTCATCTGTGGCTTAAATCAGCAGCATATGACATTTGTCATGTTCCCACATGCTGCATGCATAACCTGGGTCCTTCTGTTGTAGAAGATAATTCACACCAATGGTATGGAGAAAGGAACTTTACTGTTGGAAACAAGAGCTGATTCCATGACAGCATGCAAGAAGAAAGAAAAGTTTGTTATAGTATCCCATTGGTGGCTAAGATGACATTTCCTAACTCAACATTTTCCCAACAGAAAACATATTGCAACCAAGAGTGGTCAAGAAATCCTCTTGAACGACTTCTCTTTGCCTTATTTTTTTTACCACAGAAAGCTGAAGAGAAATACATTCCAGCTTAATATTTCCTGTCATATTTTCAATCTCACTCTCATAGAGCAGAGCCCTCTTTTACTTATATTCTTGTTGCTCATTTAAGACTTTTTGCGTATTTTATTATTATTTATTTGCATATTCAATGAATAGAAGCTCTACTGCATAGCAATTGAAGGGTTCATCTTTGTAGAGTATGTCATGCTTGTGTTTTCCATATTTCACCAAAGTGTATTTTTTGCTTTATCCATTTTAGTGCAATCTTTAACAGGTACACACTTTATGAGAGCAAGAAGGAAGGAAGGAAAGAAAGAAAGAAAGAAGGAAAGGAGTAGGATCAGCTCAGGGTAGTTGCGCAAAGTCTTTTAGGGTTCATGCTTTAATATCTTTTTAACCAGTTGTGAATGTTAACAAACATCTTAATTAATAAACAAACAGTTGTTATGGAAATATGTCATCACATTTGGTCCAGAACCAAAGAGGACATCATTCTGTGGCTTTCGACATGACGTTCTTTTCTTTTCTTTTATCAATAACTAGTCTGGACAACTCTTCAATTTTTGAAACTTTTTGGAGCAGTTGTGTTTTTGGGATTATGGCCTTTTCGTAGCCAGTGAAATACACCTGTAAAAGGAACCATTATAAACCTAGGGCTGCCATACGTCCAGGAAGTATGTCCAGAAGGCAGTGCTTTGTCCTGGATCTTAGGCAAGTCAATTGAAAAATCACATTCTTTTGGCGTTCGTGTTTTAAATAGCTCAACAACTTTTGGGGCAACCTTAGTCAACCACCAGTATAAAGTCTGCAGGACAAGTGAGCAAATGACGTTCAAACAGCAAAAACTTTGAAGCATTTTATGTTTGCTTATATCAAATTTAATCCGTCACATTATATCCTTTTATATCTGTATTGCAGGTTTGGGAAGGACATCAATGCATGTTTTCTTCTCTTCCAGCTGCTAAGAAAGGAAGAAGATGCAACATGACTGGGCAGCTGGCAACTGTGTTCAGTACAGAATCCGTTGCCTTTCCAGATTTGGTAAAGAGGCCTGCCTTTTCTTCAGCTGAGCAAGGACACCAAACCAAAGCACTAGGATTATGTATTGCTGGAAATTTTGCTATCCCTTAGCAGATGCCATATACATCAAAACCCTTAAGATGAGCTAAGACAGACTTTGTTTATATTATTTAAAGCATGTATAGCTTGCCAAGGTAGCTAATAGTCTAAAAACAGTAGGTGTTAAATACTTTTTAAAAAAGAAAATAAAGAAAATGATTGAAGTCAGAGTTAAATGCCAGAAGCAGCAGAACGAAACATACATTTCACAGCAATAAAGAAAAAGAGAGGAAAAAAACCTTAAATTCTATGATTCTATGACAATAGGGGTAGACTATAATTCCCATCAGCCTCAGCCAGCTGCAGGGAATTGTGGTCCAAAATTCTGGAGGGCATCATGTTGGCTACCCCGACTTAAAATAGTGGTAATATAGAAACACCAACCGATCAAACTTCACTGTTAAAATGTCCCTAAAAGACAAGGAGGAAGGTTGGTAATGAAATCCCTTTGCCACATGGCACAAAACCATGAAAGAGATGGCAAGTTCCCTGAGGATGGAGTTCCAGAGCTTTGGCATCGCTCCCAGCTCCATTTCAACACTGCCTCTAGCTTTCTCAATTCATGTAATAGTGCCACTGTATTCTGCTCTGGTCAGACCTCACCTGGAGTACTGTGTCCAGTTCTGGGCACCACAGTTCAAGAAGGACACTGACAAACTGGAACGTGTCCAGAGGAGGGCAACCAAAATGGTCAAAGGCCTGGAAACGATGCCTTATGAGGAACGGCTAAGGGAGCTGGGCATGTTTAGCCTGGAGAAGAGGAGGTTAAGGGGTGATATGATAGCCATGTTCAAATATATAAAAGGATGTCACATAGAGGAGGGAGAAAGGTTGTTTTCTGCTGCTCCAGAGAAGCGGACACGGAGCAATGGATCCAAACTACAAGAAAGAAGATTCCACCTAAACATTAGGAAGAACTTCCTGACAGTAAGAGCTGTTTGACAGTGGAATTTGCTGCCAAGGAGTGTGGTGGAGTCTCCTACTTTGGAGGTCTTTAAGCAGAGGCTTGACAACCATATGTCAGGAGTGCTCTGATGGTGTTTCCTGCTTGGCAGGGGGTTGGACTCGATGGCCCTTGTGGTCTCTTCCAATTCTATGATTCTATGATTCTATGATTCTATGATTCTATGATTCTATGATTCTATGATTCTATGATTCTATGATTCTATGATTCTATGATTCTATGATTCTATGATTCTATGATTCTATGATTCTATGTCCAACAGCCGAATATAATAGGTGTGGCCAAAGAGAGGCAGGTCTAGGCAATGTGAAGAGCATAGAGAAGGTGTTTGGGGCACTAGTGATGAGATGGTGCAATGAGGGGCACAACAGTAGGTTCAGCTAGGTCAGGCCCAGGATCCATTTAACAATCCTAAAACATTTCAGGAATTGGTTTGGAGTGCAGGCAGTGGGTTGTGAAGATTTCACACACAGCTCATAGATGCAAAGCCTTAAGTCTTCCCTGTCCTAGGTTGTTCTGTAAGTCCCTAGACGTGTCTTTGAAAAATGACTATCCTCATCACTATTACCAGCACAGTTTCTTCTCTAAACTGCCAGTCACATCTTATAAGTTGACCACTGAGGAAGAAGAGAAGAAGAAGAAGAGTTTGGACTTGATATCCCGCCTTTCACTACCCTTTAAGGAGTCTCAAAGCGGCTAACAATTCCTTTTCCCTTCCTCCCCCACAACAAACACTCTGTGAGGTGAGTGGGGCTGAGAGACTTCAGAGAAGTGTGACTAGCCCAAGGTCACCCAGCAGCTGTATGTGGAGGAGCGGGGAATCGAACCTGGTTCACCAGATTACGAGTCCACTCTTAACCACTACACCACACTGGAAACCAAAGTCCCAGAATTTGGGGTGTGCGGACAGCTGGACCTGCATGCCCACTTCTCAAAGGCATCAACACCATCCTCCCTGCATGATGAAGAAGAACCCAGCTCTACTCTTGAGTGGGTGGAGTTATTTTTGGCCTTATGAAGATTACCAAAGTGGAACCAAAGAAAGTGACAGTTACATTTTCACATCCTGCACACTTTCTGCCCGAGAATCTGATTTCTGGAGGGAACCTCATGTGTGCACAGTCCCGTCTAAGCATTTCTCTGGACAAGGTCAAGTGATCTGTGGTCAAATTAACATAGCTTGCACTCAACTGATTTTGTTCCCTTTCATTTCAGCCTCCGCATTCATGTGCCTTTTCCAAGCCATCATCCTTCGAAGAAGCTCAAAGGAACTTGAATAAAGAAGTGCCTGTCTCCACATGGTTTGCCTTCCCTACCACATTAAAAAAAAAACACCCTTTATGCATAACTTTCAAGTGAACCACAATTCATGACAATGTTTTTCCAAGTGTTTTACTTGGTTTGGATGAGTTTATTTTTCCTGCAGTGCTAGGAGTGTGGTGCTGACTGTCTCACAGTGAGAGACAAACTGGAGTGGCTGCCAGGATGTCATAAAGAAATCAGGTAGCCAAGGGAATGGCCTCCTGAAGGAAGGGAACTCATTTATCTTGAACAGAAAACCTCCCTTCATGGCTGGCTCCTTGTCCAACTCTAAGATACACTTAACCTATCAGCAATGGGAGATTAAATACCCCCTTCTTCCCATGGGTCAATTTCATCACCTCCATGGGTGACCTCCCCATGCCCCTCTCCTTTTTTTGTTTTGTTTTGTGCAAAAAAACATACTTATCCCACTTCTGTTGCAATTATAATGAATGACCACATGGAACATATCACAATGTAAAAGGAGCAGATTTACAAAAGAGAAAACTGGCATTTGTGTTCTGAACTCTTATTGATATATTTTGGAATGTAGCCATGCATGTGTAAAATTTCAGGAGGGAAAACACACACATTAACTGGATATAACTTAATCGGGAATAGTAAAAGCACTAAGCCGTTTCACATTCTAGCTTTTACTTCATCCTGTACTGAGTTATCTTGGGTTTTCCTTGGGTTTCAGTGTAGGAACAGTCGCTACACTTTTTTTTTGGTCAGCTAAAAAATAATACCAACCCACCCCCCAGAACATATGGGTTAGGAAACCAAATGTTCATTTTTCCTAGAGGAAACAACTAGTGCAGTCAATCCACAAACCTCTTGCCAAGGTATGCATGGATGGCTGACATTAAGGGGTGTGAAGCAGCCTTTTTGGGAGGTACATGCCTAATGTTGCCCTTGATGGCAGAGTCCCAACACAGGCACTGAGGCATCTTCTGAAGGCTATTTGAAGGTTGTTACCAAAAATTACAGTGGTGCCTCGCAAGACGAATGTTTTTTGTCTTGCGATGCACGGTTTCCCATAGGAATGCATTGAAAATCAATTTATGCGTTCCTAGGGAAACCACCTTCAGACCAGGTCCAGGGACAGTCTGTCCCCGGACCTCTTCTGAAGGCTGGGGGGGGGACAAGGGCTTTTCTTCCCACCCCCAGCATTTTAAAAAACCCGGGACAGCGGAGGACTTCTCCGCTGTCCGGGCGATCTTAAAATGCTGGCGGGCGGCATTTTAAAATCGCCCCGGGACAGCGGAGGACTTCTCGGCTGTCCGGGGCGATTTAAAAGCCCCTGGGAAGGCAGGCAGGGGGGACAAAGACTTTTGCCCCCTGCCAGACTTCAGAAGAGGTCCTGGACCTCTTCTGAAGGCGGGCGGGGGGCGAAAGTCTTTGCTCCCCCCCCCCCGCCTGCCTTCAAAACCCTCCGGGACAGGCAGGCAGGGGGGAGCAAAGACTTTCGCCCCCTGCCCGCCTTCAGAAGGTGTTCCCTCCCCGCCGCCCGGCTTCGGAGCATCGTTCCAAAGCCGGGCGGCGGGGGCAGGTGTTCCCTCCCTGCCGCCCGGCTTCGGAGCATCGTTCCAAAGCCCGGCGGCGGGGGCAGGTGTTCCCGCCCCGCCGCCCGGCTTCGGAGCATCGTTCCAAAGCCCGGCGGCGGGAGGAGGTGTTCCCGCCCCACCGCCCGGCTTCGGAGGAGGTCCAAGGACAGTGGGGAAGATGCGCTGCGCTTCCCCGCTGTCCCGGATATTTCCCTATGGGCTGTCATCTTGCGAAGCAAGCCCATAGGGAAATTCGTCTTGCGAAGCGCCTCCAAAACGGAAAACCCTTTCGTCTAGCGGGTTTTCCGTCTTGCGAGGTACCACTGTATAATCTTTACATTAGTCTTCTGGTTCACGTCCACATACTCCAGTAGGCCTATCTCATTCTTCAGTACCTGAGAAACACATTCTAAACAAGCCATCCCTAACCTGGTGCCCTCCAGATGTTTTGCACTACAACGCCCATCATCCCTATGGCAACTTCAGCTAATGGGAGTTGGACATCTTCAGGGCATCATGTTCAAGAGGCTGTTCTAAGCAAACTGACCATGTTCTGGAGAGGGGAAACGCTTTAAATACATTGGGTGGTACTCAACTAACTTTTCTCAGAGTAGACCTATTAAAGTTAATTAGCATGATTAAGTTGGGCCCATTAATTTCAACAGGTCTACTCTGCATAAAACTCAGTTGAAGATAGCCACCCCATTATCTTAGTACCCATAGACCCAGGAGTCAAATAAATATGGTGCAAGATGTGTGAACCTTTGGGTATGTTCTGGGAGCGATATCTGAATCTTGTCCTATCAGTGGCGTAGCGTGGGGGGTGCAGGGGGCGCCGGCCGTACCGGGCGCAACATTTGGGGGTTAGGGTTAGGGGGAGCAAATCCACGGGTTAGGGGGCGCAAATTACTTGCCTTGCCCCGGGTGCTGACAACCCACGCTACGCCACTGTGTCCTATTAAAAAAATGCACCCATTGGCTTTTTCTTTCTGCCTCCCTGCAAACATTTTAAAAATTAGAATAAAGAAATGTAATGACAGCATGGCCTTTAAAATAATTTGTTTATAGCTGACAAACTTGTTGTCAATATGCTTTTGCCCAATGAGCCTCATTTGGACTTATCTGACATGTTATTGGAAAGCATTAAAGTGGATTATTGATTATTTTACAGTAGAACTAAATGGCAATTGTTTGGACTTGCCAGTGAATAAGCTACAAGCCCATAATATTATATATTTTTTAAAAAAATTGAATGTAATGAGTCACTTTCACATTCTCCCTGCCTCCTCTTAGAAGTAGACACAGCATTGTTCATCATGATGGATTTTTGCAGTCTGATGGGCCTAGATGTAGACTTATGACAAACAACATTACCAGTAAGTAATTTTCTCTTTACTTCATATAAACAAATGTCTTTGATACACGACAATCTCAGGGGTATTCAGGTTTCATGCTTATTTTAAGAACTTTTGTTTACTTTGTGATCTTCGTAGACCATTGACATCCCATTTAATTTTGATGACCTTGTTTATTTTACAGCAACATACATTAAAAGTGTTCCTTTAGGTAACATTAACATTCTCAATTGTAATCCATCACCTAAGTTAACAATAGCTTTAGCTCTGTGGTGTACGTAATGGTTAAAAGCTTTAATGCAGATAGCAGTCTACATAATGAGTGGGAAAGGTCTGATCAAACAGATTTGCTTGGTTGCTTCTCTCCTAAGGGCCACTACAAATGTGACAAGTTATCTACATGAATATCACTACTTGCTGGGGGTTGGGGTGGGCGGGGGAGAGTGGAAACGGAATAATCATGTGTGGCAATTGAAACATGCATATGCTTCACTGTGCTGGGAAACTGCAGTTGGCCGGGAGTTTCCTGGCACATGATCACAATGAAACAAAAATGCACAATGTCATATGAGACTAAGTACGTGCCATGCTCATGGTGTTTCCTACTTAGCGCTCCTCCTTTACGACACCAGAAGCAGCTCTAAGTGGTGCTGCTTCATCTGGAAATCCCTCTTACTGCTATTAGAGCATCAACTCATGACATATGCTGAAAGAGAGAGAGAGAACAACTTTAGGTGGACACTGTTGGCGATCCCACAGGGTCCCTGGACGTTTCACCGTCTATTGATCCCTGTGCCACCACTTTATTTCTCACTGCCACCACCCAGGCCCTACCTGGGAAAATACTGAATCCAGCCAGGGTTAAATTGGGACATAAACTTCTGTTTATTTATTGCAGTTTAACAAGCGTGTGGTTTCATAAACGGTCTCAGTCAATTACAGTCATGGGGTGCCTATCCAGACCTATAACTTCTGCTACCTGCTCTCACTCATTAAACCACCTCTCAGATATTTACTTGTCTTCCTAGCGCCTAACTGTTCCTGACTCAGCTTATTTCGCAACACTCACTCAACCTGCCCACAGACTCTATCCCAATTCACTCCCACTCCAACCAACCACCCAACTCCCAACGAACTCCCCCCTTCGCCCCTCCCAGAGCTGGTTTTATAGTCCCTCTGACTCCACCCCCCTGGGTTCTGATTGGGTAACCTGTTTAACTATTTCACCTCCAGCACTCTCATATGTAAATGTCACAGACACAAGTATGGGGCAGGAGGAGGTGATATTCAGTATACCTCTCCCATGTGCTCCTTTGTCTCTCAGTTCCTGTTTCTTAATAGATTTCTCCCCCCATCCCTAAAAGGTCCTTAAAGATTTCCCAAAGTCCTTCCAGCAAAGATCCGCAAGCAGAGCTGGCCCACCCACGAGGCACAGCGAGCCTGCTGCCTCAGGCGTCAGATTGGGGGACAGTTGGGAGAACTGCCTGCTGCTTCACCACCTCTGCTGCCTGCTCCTCCCTAGCCTCCTTTTTTCTCCCCACGGGGCAGCTTCCATGGGTCCAGAAGGAGGCAGCTTCGGTGGGAGCAGCAGGGTGCTTCAGTGGATGGCAGATGAGGAGAAGGGGGGGCACCATTTTCTGTTTAGGCTCAAGTGGCAAACAAAATGTCCCAAGCCAGTCCTGTGCACAGGCGCATATTCAGACAGCGTGAAAGGACTATGCAGGGGGTGGTTAGTGTCCTGGGCTGGTTGGATGCAGAGGAATAGTGGGAGGAACTAGCTGGGAAACCACCAAGGGAAGAAGGTTCAGAGCCTGGGGAGTGGCGGGAGAACAACGAGAAGCGGCCACAAGGAGAAGACGGGGAAGGGCAGGTGTTGGAAGCTGAAGATGTAACAAGGCTTAGTGAGCTGGGAGAGTCGGTGGCAGAGAGAAGTCCAGAATTAGAGGCAGAAATGGGAGGAGGGAAATAATAATAATAATAATAATAATAATAATAATAATAATAATAATAATAATAATAATTTATTTATACCCCACCCATCTGGCTGAGTTTCCCCAGCCACTCTGGGTGGCTTCCAACTGAGTGTTAAAAGCAATACAGCATTAAATATTAAAAACTTCCCTAAACAGGGCTGCCTTCAGATGTCTTTTAAAGATAGGATAGCTGCTTATTTCCTTCACATCTGAAGGGAGGGCGTTCCACAGGGCAGGCACCACTATCGAGAAGGCCCTCTGCCTGGTTCCCTGTAACTTGGCTTCTCGCAATGAGGGAACTGCCAGAAGGCCCTCGGCGCTGGGTCTCAGTGTCCGGGCAGAACGATGGGGGTGGAGACGCTCCTTCAGGTATACAGGGCTGAGGCCGTTTAGGGCTTTAAAGGTCACTTTGAATTCTGCTTGGAAACGTATTGGGAGCCAATGCAGATCTCTCAGGACCGGTGTTATGTGGCCCCGGCAGCCACTTCCAGTCACCAGTCTAGCTGCCGCATTCTGGGTTAGTTGTAGTTTCCGGGTCACCTTCAAAATCAAGAAGCAGAGATAAGTCAGGCTGGTGAAGAGTCATGGTTATCTCCCCCTCCTGCTGCTACAATCCCCTCTCCTCCCCGGCCTCCCAGAACCAGAAGAGCAGGGCTGAAACACAGAGAGCTGCAACAGGCTGCATGCAGGGTCAGTCTCTGATTGCTTGGGGAAAGCCCTGGAAGGGGGGGGAGCTGTGGGGCAGCAGAGACTTTCAGTCTCGGTAACTGATTCATACTAGATGTGAGCTGCTGTACTCATTGGACCTGACACTCAGCCAGATCTGTGAAAATTGTATTTCTGCTAAGAAAGAGTTAACTCCAACTTTTAAAGGTGTGATTTACTGCCAACTCGCTCTTTGACCTTTAGTCTGTGCATGCTCCCATTTCACCATTCATTCCCCCCTCTCTATGAACCATACGATTTATTCATGCTCCAGAGCAAAAGCAACTTGCACAGCCCGCATTTCATACCATGCCTTTTCACGTTATCCATAGTAGCAGACATCGTGGTTGGGCGGATACACTTACTGGCCTACCACCAGCTGAGTTGCTGCTGTTTGGGTCCCTGGTCTTCCTGCCACATCCCTGGCCCCCTTGCTGAATGGCCAGCTGGCCAGCGCTTGCTGACTCCTCACATTCCTGGGACGGTGAGCAGGCTCAGACAGAGGGAGGCAGGCAGAACAGCACCGCCTGGCACTCCTCTCTGCGGGCATCGGGGGGATTTGCCTGCCAAGGGGTGCATCGGCCCCAGTGGGTGCGCATTCCCCCCAACCCTTGCACTGGCAAACCACATTATGACACTGGCTGTTGGGAGTGTTAAGCATCTCCACCCCACCATGCCATCTGCTACTGATTACCTGTCAGATGACCATGCCTTCAAATAGGTAAGCAACAGGATTCCACTGGGCCTGTAGAAATCCACAGAAGTGTTGAGCTTAACCTTAACTTCTACATCTGCTGAGGAGCCAGTGTGGTGTAGTGGTTAAGAGCGGTAGATTCGTAATCTGGGGAACCAGGTTCGCGTCTCCGCTCCTCCACATGCAGCTGCTGGGTGACCTTGGGCTAGTCACACTTCTCTGAAGTCTCTCAGCCCCACTCACCCCACAGAGTGTTTGTTGTGGGGGAGGAAGGGAAAGGAGAATGTTAGCCACTTTGAGACTCCTTCGGGTAGTGATAAAGCAGGATATCAAATCCAAACTCTTCTTCTTCTTCTAGGCCTGGTCACTGATTATTCTGCTCCAGTTCATACTATGTAAAGGTAAAGAGACCCCTGACAGTTAAGACCATCTCGCTTTACAGGCCGAGGGAGCCGGTGTTTGTCCGCTTAGGCAGACGGTTTTTCCAGGTCATGTGGCCAGCATGACTAAGCCGCTTCTGGTGCAACAGAACACCGACACCAGAGCAGCGCATGGAAACACTGTTTACCTACCCGCCGGAGCGGTACCTATTAATCTACTTGCACTTTTTTGGGTGCTTTCAAACTGCTAGGTTGGCAGGAGCTGGAACAGAGCAACGGGAGCTCACCCCGTCACAGGGATTCGAACCGCCGACCTTTTGATCGGCAAGCCCTGGGTTCAGTGGTTTAGACCACAGCGCCACCCGCGTCCCATTCATTCTTTCATTCATACTTTGTAGAAGTTTCAAAAAACCTGTGTGAATTCAGTGGTGTGCTAAAATGGGCATGAACTTTTCTTAGCCGGTAGAGATTACAACCACAGTCCACAAAATCCATTATTTCCTACGTGAAAGAAAAAGCACATGTATGTAGGGGCATTCTTCTTCCTAATGAAAGAGGACAAGATAAGAGACAGGGTGGCCATACGTCTGGAATTTCTCGAACACATCCGGAATACTGCAGCCAGCGGCAGTGTCCACCCAAAAAAGCACAACAACTTTTCTGTTCGGATTTTCAGTGTATGAAATATGGCAACCCTATAAGAGACATCAAGTTGAGCACATAGATATATGTTCCAGGCCATTTTCTGCAGGGTCAAGGCCACTGGGGAGATATTATGGGAGAAAATGGCCTGGCATCTGTATACAGCAGATCTGTGACAAATGCATGTTGTGAATTAACATTGAAAGCATATAGTGATCAGAGCTATTCAAGGTGTTGTAAACATCCTCACTGCAGGGCCCAATAATTCATCTATTAAATATTTACATTTGATTCACCATTTTAAAAGCTGCATATGTTACATTTCTGGTTTCAAACCCTCTTCTCCTGGAAAAGCAGTTTTTTTGGTTGTGTTTATTACAATTTCAGTTTGGTTCAAATGATTTTTCAGCCAGCGGCCATAGAAGATAATCATTTATTTGTATGCCTCCTTTCCAGATGCAACATATAAAACAATGACATAACTACAAACATAACAAAACATCAAAAAGTACACAACCAAATTGAAAAATTTCCACATAAATCATAAGCCTCAAAATTATTATTATTATTATTATTATTATTATTATTATTATTATTATTATTATTATTATTACCCCACCCATCTGGCTGGGTTTCCCCAGCCACTCTGGGCGGCTTCCAACAGAACACTAAAATACAACACCTATTAAACATTAAAAGCTTCCCTAAACAGGGGTGCCTTCAGATGTCTTCTAAAAGTCTGGTAGTTGTTGTTCTCTTTGATATCTGGTGGGAGGGCATTCCACAGGGCGGGCGCCACTACCGAGAAGGCCCTCTGCCTGGTTCCCTGTAACTTGGCTTCTCGCAGTGAGGGAACCGCCAGAAGGCCCTTGGTGCTGGACCTCAGTGTCTGGGCTGAATGATGGGGGTGGAGACGCTCCTTCAGGTATACTGGACCGAGGCTGTTTAGGGCTTTAAAGGTCAGCACCAAGTAGGGAAAGTGGGTGCAATTGGCAGGCCTTTTCTCTCACCTCCATTACCTAGCTACCTGTGAGGAAGGTAACTACCTGTATTTCCCCCTGTTTTAAAGCAATTGCTGAGCACGTGCTAGTTCTATCATGGATCCTACTGACTTATGGTGTTTTTCTGTTCCTGTTCTCTAAACAGTGCATGGTTTGGCAGCAAATCTTTACTGATTAAGGGCCTATGCCTAATTGAAAACCTGTGAGCTTCCTATCATGAAATCTACCCTTTGATTGAGTAGATAAACCCAATTAACTCCAGTTGGAGAGGACTTGCAATAATATTTTCACTTAAGCCCCACAATATTTCATGAACCATGCACGCAACTTGCCAAATATCTTTAAAAGATTTTGTGAAACCCCAAACATGCCAGCTCCCCCATCCCAGGAGTGTGAAATCTCATTTTCCAGTTCTCTGCTCAAATTTAATGAGCCGCCTCCTGTTTAACCTCCATGTGAGAAGGTTTGGAAGCATCCAGGGAAATTGTATTTCCCCCTCTTTGTAAACAAAGCGGAGATTTGGAAAAGTCCCCAAGATGTCTCTTTCCTGCTTGTGAAGAGTAAATGGCTTTCATAATTTATTTTAAATGAAGAATTGAATTAAAGTTTATTTTACAGTGAAACAAGAAAAGTTCAGAATTCAAACAAAGCAACAGGGATGAGGCAAGTCTAACCATTCAACATGAAAATGAGCTACTAAATGATGCTTCATAGGATTCACTTTCCTGACATTTTTTTTTTAAATCATTTCATTCATTACAAAACGTACACTTACCCTGAGACAAATATTATCTTCAAAATGTAAGAGTCCTCTCCTATTCACTGCAACTTGGAGTGGTACAAATAGCAGGCTTCACATTCATGAGTCGGGTTTGGGTATTTCCACATTAAATTGAAATTTAATTAATTTAATTGAAATACCTGGATTTTACTTGTGATTTTTAGTCAGTTTCTGCACAATCCTTGTGACGTTTAGTCAGCTTTGCTTTCACTTTTCTCACATTTTGTTACTTCAGGTCTTATGTAATTCCCATTCATCCCTCAAAAACAGATAGAACACGAGCCAGACATTAGCTCCTTTCTGCTGTACAGGCCATTGCTAATATTCTGGCAACAAACCTTTTGTGTCCAGATCTACACTTTGAGGTCACTGCTACAAGTCATATGTACTCAAACATTTGACTTGGAACGGATTCTGTTTCTTTTGTCAGAACTGAAAATGAATTTCTTTCAAAAATGGCAGACTGGGAAAATTATCCAGCCAAGCACAGCACACAAACATCACAAATGATGCTGAAAGCAACCGTACCCTCTGGGGCACCATACTTAGCTCCAGTCAGAAGCTGAAACCTTCAGAGCCTCCGAGCAGATGCCCACCAGGCACCCTTTGGATCCCAGGCAATTTACTTCTTTATTTTCTATGCCCTGCCCATCCACTCCCAATCCAGGAGAATACCATACTGCTTACGACATCAGCTTGAAATTAAATTTACCATACTAATTTGTGTTTAATCAACCTTTTAACCCAGACGCTCCAGTGTCCGTGAAGTTTCCTTCTCAAGAGCTTCCAAAATTAGACTGTCTGTTGAGCTCCATGCCCTGATCCAAATCTGGTCTTTAAGTCACATTCTGTTACTTCCTAGCAACCGCTGACTGATTAATCGAACTTCAGCCTGGAGCAGGTCTTGGCCGCCGCTTCTGTTTTCTGGTTTTATTGTTTTTTGGATAAGATATACTTTGTGAAAACATTAGGGATCTCAATTAAGCAGCTGGGTGACTTATAAATATATATTTATGTTTGAAGCCTAAGTGGCCATAGGCTTCCCTACTGTTTTACTTAGCTAACAAAACAACTCTATCAAAGTAAGTATTATTCCAAAACTCAACTTCCTCTGCCGAACGCTCCCATGTGTTCCATCAGTTTGGCTCACTGATGAACTACATCGTTTCTTATAAACTGTCCATGGCCCATAAATTTCCAAGCATAAAGGCTATTGCTGTGCTGTACAAATCTACTGAGGATTTTCCCCCTACCGTTTGATTTTGTTGGGTTGCAAATGAGCTGGTTAAGGATATTCCTCTTCAAGCTTTTCCTCCTCCAATGTATTATTTTGACTAAATGCATCTTTGGGCTTTCCTTCTTTTTCAGATGAATAATGACCATTATTTTAAAACTAGCGAGACGCTTTCCAAATGGAAATGTAGCCTGTTTCCGAGTGAGGGGATGAGTGAAAGCTGGAATTTCCCATCGCTCTTTCCAGCTTGTGTTTTCAAATATGTCGTGGGAGGGGGAGATTATTGGTTTGTTGTTGTTCTTATTTTTATTATGCATTTTGTGGTTTTATATTGGAAATTTATGTTGTGAAGCCCCCTGAGATCTGTGGATGAAGGGCAGAATAATAATAATAATAATAATAATAAATAATAATGATGATGATGATGGTGGTGGTGGTGGTGGTGGTGGTGGTGTGGTGTTCCCTTGGTACATGGTCCCTCAAGGGCTGCCATTTTTTTGTAGCATGATGCCTGTGCCTTTCAAAAATGCCTGACAAGGCTTGGGTTTCTTAGATTTATATATTGCTTTTCTCCACAAAAAGTTCCTAACTGACCAAAAGAAAATGCTAAAAATACATAAGCATAGTCATTGTCAGTTTATTTCTATACCAAATTTTCCATGGTAAAAACTGTCATCAAAGCACTTCACAGAAAAATCAAAGTCTAAAGTAATATCAACAATAATAAGACGTATGATATCACTGCAATATAGCACACAATCAACAAATATATAGAGACATTTAAGTAAGCATATAGCTTATTAATTGTCAAGTCAAAATATCCATTAGGCAACTCCCTTATAAAGGCTGCTAGGACTGGAGAGTGTAGCAACACAGGTGAAACCAACCCTCTCCTGCTGGCCATCAGAGAATGACTCTTCCTTCGCAGGTCGTCTTCTTGAAACATCTCTTGCATGAAGAGTCACCCCTCACACTTGTTCTTCCTGCAGCAGCTCCCTTCTGGAAGCTCTTAGGACTACAACTGTTTTGAATGAAATAGAGAGCCTGTCCATCCAGTTTGCAATTTAAAGCTGGGCACTTTCAGAACTGGAAGTAGGAGACAGGGCAAGGGGAGAATCCGGTTCACAGAATCAAGCATAGTTGTCTCCTCCTTTGTTTCTTGATGGCACCTTTTCTGACTCCACTGATGGGGTGGTTCAGGAGAAAGAGGTGAGCAGACGTACCTACGGACCTGCAGACATTATTATCATATGAACTGAATTCATGTTTAGTTGGGTAATCTGATGTCAGCCCGGCAACTCTCAATGAAGCCTTATACTTTTAGATAGGCAGCTGCCATTCAATCTAAGTCACCCTAAAGACCCATAGGACATCCAAGCACAGGAGATGTTCACATATAACCTTGGGAAAGTGCAACAGTTTGAAGGAAATGGCTGGGCGTCTGTCCATAGGTATCCACACTGACGAAGGAATCTGTAATACATGTAGCATCATTATGGTTGCCTAGGAATGAGGCTATTGTGGTCTGCTTCAAAGTCAGCCAAAAGGTAATGCAAATATTTGGGGTTGGATCCATTTGTAGGGATCCTTCTCAGAGCCCCTTGAAGTTCATTCATACTTAGAACAGAACTTACGGGGAAGCAGTCTTGGACAGAAGATGGACTAGTCTGTACTGAAACGGTACTGTAGGAAGTAAACACACAATGGAGCAGAATAGCTGTTCAGATAAGCAACAGTAAGGTACTGAGAGTTTTAGATACAGGACAGCAATTTTTTTAAACAAAAACACAACTACATACACACACTGTCATTATCCACTTACAGAATACATATTACAAGGTCTTTCAAAGGGATGCAAGTTCAAATTGTAGTTCCTGTCTATATTAAAGTAAAACAAGCAGGCTGCTGCCAGTTTTAAAGACAGTCACTTATTATTTCATACACAGAGACAACAAAACTGCAGTTATGGAAAGAAGGGTAGCATTTGCGTGCTTAAAAAGAAACTAAAGCCCTTTTATGATCTATGCTAATTTTCAGCTGCCACATTGATCTATTTGCATCTATGTTCCTGAGAGGGAGGACGTGTCCTGGGAAGGGAGACTGTAGAAGGAGGACGCCAAAACAGCCAAGATGTGCATTCTGGAGGGAAGAGGAGAAAGTCCCGGGCAGTCATCAGGGGGGTTTGGGCTGGGTGTTCACCAATATCCAGAGGATAGCCATCTCTACCTCTTGTTTAAATCAGAACCAACGAAGGCGGTGAATGTCCCTTGTGAGTGTCTAGAGGCAGTTGGAGGATGGCTGGTTGTGAAGAAGAAGAAGAAGAAGAAGAAGAAGAAGAAGAAGAAGAGGAGGAGTTTGGATTTGATATCCCTCTTTATCACTACCAGAAGGAGTCTCAAAGCGGCTAACATTCTCCTTTCCCTTCTTCCCCCACAACAAACACACTGTGAGGTGAGTGGGGCTGAGAGACTTCAGAGAAGTGTGACTAGCCCAAGGTCACCCAGCAGCTGCATGTGGAGGAGTGGAGATGCGAACCCGGTTCCCCAGATTATGAGTCTACCGCTCTTAACCACTATATCACACTGGCTCACCAATTGAGGTTGAATCCCAACAAGATAGAAGTACTGTTTCTGGGGGACATGGGGCGGGCAAGTGGGGGGGGACTCCCTGGTCCTAAATGGGGTAACTGTGCCCCTAAAGGACCAGGTGTGCAGCCTGGGAGTCATCTTGAGCTCACGGTTGTCCATGGAAGCACAGGTCAATTCTGTGTCCAGAGCAGCTATCTACCAGCTCCATCTGGTATGCTGGCTGAAACCCTACCTGTCTGTGCACTCTAGTTATCTCCCACTTGGACTACTGCAATGCACTCTATGTGAGGCTACCTTTGAAGGTGACTTGGAAACGACAACTAATCCAGAATGCGGCTGCCAAACAGGTGACTGGGAGTGGCCTCTGGGACACTAGCCCTGAAAGATCTACATTGGATCTCTGTATGTATCCAAGCTCAGTTCAAAATGTTGGTCCTGACATTTAAAGCCATAAATGGCCTCAACCCTGTAAACCCAAAGGAGTGTCTCCACCTCCATCATTCAGCCCAGACACTGAGGTCCAGCTCTGAGGGCTTTCTGGCAGCTCCCTCACTACACAAAGTGAAGTTACAGGGAACCAGGCAGAGGGCCTTCTTTGTAGTGGTGCCTGCCCTGTGGAACGCTTTCCCATCAGATGACAAGGAAAAAAAGAACTACACAACTTTTAGAAGACATCCGAAGGCAGCCCTGTATCAGGAAGTTTTTAATGTCTGGTGTTTTACAGTGATACCTCTGGCTACGTACTTAATTCGTTCCAGAGGTCCGTTCTTAACCTGAAACTGTTCTTAACCTGAAGCACCACTTTAGCTAATGGGGCCTCCCACTGCCGCCACGCCGCCACTGCGCAATTTAGGTTCTGATCCTGAAGCAAAGTTCTTAACCTGAGGTAATATTTCTGGGTTAGCAGAGTCTGTAACCTGAAACGTATATAACCTGAAGCGTATGTAACCCGAGGTACCACTGTATGATGTTTTTATATGTGTTGGAAGCCACCCAGAGTGGCTGGGGAAACCCAGGCAGATGGGCGGGGTATTATTATTATTATTATTATTATTATTATTATTATTCTGAAGGAAAGTAGGCAGTATCCTGAAAAGCCAGGATGTAAGACAAGCCCTGGGTTGGGCCAAAGACCCAACTTGCCCATCATCTTCTCACAGTGGCCAACTAGATGCCAAGAAGCTACCAATCAGGAATATGAAGAGATGGCTCGTGTAGTGTCAAAGTGTGGTGGGGAGGGGGGGAAGCAAAGCAAAAACAGATGTCTAAAGAATAAGCAACTTGACTTTTGTGTCACTCATAAACCAATTAAAAGTTACTGCAGCAAACTGACAGTTCCCGTGAAACAGGGGGATGAAGACGCAACACGAGCCAGAGGCACTTTTCCCTTCGGCCGTGAGGAGCCACAACTCAGGATGCCCAGTTCTGTTCTTTGCTGATTTTACAGCCATGTTTCCAGCTCTCCAAGCACCACAATAAGTGTGATCAAGACACCGTCTCGCCTTGTCACTCCAACCCAGAATCTGTCTTTTCACCTTCACACTTCTTCTTCTTCTTTTGCTCATTAAGCAAACAGTGCGATATTTCTACTTTTGTTACTCTCTTTGACACAGGTTTAACAGCATTTCCCCACCCAAGTCAGCTTTGTAGTAATGCGTAAATAATTGGTTTTGTTGTGTCAGGTATTTAGATGAAATGTGGTTAACAAATTCAGGTGAGAAAGGAAAACTGAAGGGAGTGAATTGCTTTATTTTAATTTTTTTTAACATTTAAATGTAGTTGTTGTACTTTCCAGGTTTGGAAGAATTCTTGTTTCGGTTTTGTGTACACCATCTGTAATAACTAGATTGTTATTTAATATTTAACCTGCCTTTCAAAACCATGTAGGCAAGAATGCAAGAAGCATAGCAAAGGGCTGGTATTAAAATGATGGCTATTCAGAATAATTTTGAAAATACAGCAGTTCAATCCCATGTTTATAGCAAGTAATAAAGCCATAGGAACCAATCCTGTGGATTTTTACTTTTAAGCAAGCCTCCTTAAGGTGATTGAAGCTCATTCCAAAATAAGGTAGGCAGGCATTTTTACTTTATACATCTCAGCAGTTAGGGTTGCCATACTTTGAAGAGCAAAAAAGAGGAAAGGTGAAGGTGGCAGTGCCAGGCAGAAGCACGCAGGAGCTGCAGCGCTGGCACAGGACATCCTTGCACCCCTATTCATGTTGTCGCCCATAATGCACACCCCAAGCACCTATTCACACACGAAGCTCCCTGCTGTTCACCACCCCACTGTTCTCGTCTCCCACCATACACACCACACCACACCCCCTCCCACCAAGTCCCCACACTAGATGTCTTAAGAACTTTGCAAATTGCAAGCATGAGTTGCTGTTTCCAGAGAGTTGAAGGTTGCTGGAGAGGGACTGTGGCTTTTGAGGTCTACATTCAACCCACTTTTGCCTACAGTAGCCAGGTTTTGCAGGGGAGGGTTTATTACTTCAAGACCTAAAGTTTTACTTACTGGTAAGTGACAAAAGAAATAGGTGGGTGTGATCTTGTTATCTACTGAAATTGGTTTTTTTTAAAAAAAAACAATTTATTTTCTTTTTCTTAAACTGTGCCTACACCTTGTGAAATGGACATGCGTGGTGCTGTGGGTTAAACCACAGAGCCTAGGACTTGCCGATCAGAAGGTCGGCGGTTCGAATCCCCGCGAGGGGGTGAGCTCCCGTTGCTCAGTCCCTGCTCCTGCCAACCTAGCAGTTCAAAAGCACAAAAAGTGCAAGTAGATAAATAGGTACCGCTCTGGCAGGAAGGTAAACGGCGTTTCCGTGCGCTGCTCTGGTTTGCCAGAAGCAGCTTAGTCATGCTGGCCACATGACCCGGAAGCTGTACACCGGTTCCCTCGGCCAGTAAAGCGAGATGAACACCGCAACCCCAGAGTCAGCCACGACTGGACCTAATGGTCAGGGGTCCCTTTATCTTTACACCTTGTGAATAATACCTCTTTTGAACCACTTTCAACCATTAATGCTCCTATGTTCATCGACAAGTACTTCTGGAACCTAGGGGGATGCATGAAGGCTCCATCATTCCTACTCCCAGGTTGATGAAAACGGGAGTATTAATCTTCAATTCACTCTCTGTTTCCTATCTCAGACATATGAAACCAGTATGTGGGTTGTACCAGTTCAAGGAACAGGTGGCGGCACGTTTGATCAAATTCTCCTTCATATAAAACTTCCCTCCACACAGAAAACTGGATGCCAAGCAGAAGGGTTGCAGTCCATTATTCTGCCTTTTTATGCTCCTGCCATTAAGGCAGTTCTTAATCGAAACCAGTGGTGCTGGAAGTGGAGGGAGGACTTCACACCTGACCTTTCGTGGGACACATTCCTGCCCCTGATGATGTCAGCAGCTTGTGCCTGTGACCAAACTACCTTCTGCTTAGCAACTGTGTGTTTGCATGCGCAGCTCCCGCTTGCCTCTGTCACTGCAGTGTGGCCACCCGTGTCCCTTTGCCCAGTGAAATACATCACTAGCAACCATTGCTTGACACGCTAGCAGGGGGTCTTGGTGTTTAGGGAAGCTTTTCATCCTGTGCAGTATGCCCAGGGGGCTTCAGTCTTACCTACATGATCCACCTAGGAAGGTATATGTATGCTGTAATGGCTATGAGTTACTCGTGCGTAAACTGGTGCCTCTCTAGGCTAATTTGCCTTGTTAAATCTTTCTGACTGCACAGCCCTTGCTCATCGTGGCTGCCTCAATCGCTGGCAGAATCTGTCAGTGGGCGTTTCTTGAACCTCTTCCAACATAAAAGTTGTTTGACACCCAGTCTCCTCCTCCTCTCTCTGCGCGGAAGTCTTCTGCGCAGGGTGGGCGTGGGTAGCGGAGGACCTGGGCTCTCCTCACTGATGTCCAGTGAAGAGTCCTGGAGCCCTCTCTCCGATTCCCCCATCTGCCCCCCTTTATCCCTGGTGTTGCGCTGATTTGCTTCCCCCTCTACTGAGCTGTTTCTCCCCCTGCTGCTGGGTCCTTCGCCAGCATCATCTGTGAGCCTCCCCTTCGCCTCTCGCTCTGATGTCAGTTCCCTGACATATGCTTAAACAGGTTTTGATGCATATCACACAAAGGATGGGCAACATTATTAGCCCTTGTGTCCATGGGGAAGTGTGAATAGTCATACATTCTGGCACATTGTGAATGTTAATTTCAAGATTGCAAAGGCCCAGTTTTTCAGCCAGCTAACCCTTCGATCAAAATTCTGGTTGGGTAAGGTAAAGGTAAAGGGACCCCTGACCATTAAGTGCAGTCACGGACGACTCTGGGATTGCGGCGCTCACCTCGCTTTACTGGCCAAGGAAGCCAGACAGCTTCCGGGTTATGTGGCCAGCATGACTAAGCCGTTTCTGGCTTTTTCTTATTTTTCTTATTTAAGTTGGTTATTTAAGCTCATTCATGTTTGTCTAGATGCATGGTTGTACAAAGATTTCCTTGTATCAGAGTACAAATTAGCTTAAGCGACAGTATAATGTCACAAACGACATAACACTTAAATAAAAAGGATGTTGCGCCAACATTTTAGGCAGATACACAAGTTGAGTTATTCAAAGATTTACGCTCCAGAACACATCTTAATCTCATACTACAGATGAAAGAAGCCATTATGTTCTTTGAACACCTCTTTCATGTGTTAAGAATTCTGCACATTCTAAACATGGATCAATTTTGCCACCCTGAAAAGAAAAGGTGCAAGCAAAAATGTACTTACAGCAGCAGTGTTTTTACAGTACAATCTTCTCCATTATGTAAATTGGGAAGAAGAAAATCGAAATGTCAAACATTGTTACATCTGATATGAAACTGTGCTGCATTCAACTGATGCATTAGTTGCTGTACCTTTCAATTAAAACATCGCCGAGTGTTCTAAAACTCTAAAATGGCTGCTAATCAATTAATCTTGTCCCCAGCGTCTGTTGTTCTATAATGTCTCTTGATTGTAACATTCATGGTTTTTGAAAAATGACCCATTTGACTATGAATTTCCGAACAAGAAAAAGCCCGTCTGAAGTGTGTCTCCCACTGTAGACTTTACTTGTGCGCTGATTAATTGTTCCTGAAAAGTGTGCAGATGCATTATCAAATAAATTATAGCTGACTGTGGCAATGAAGAATTAAAAGGACCCTGCTTCAAGGAATCTTGGTGACATCATCATAAACCTGAGGAGCAAAGAGCAAATGGTTTATGGTGTCACCAGAACCTCTCTGTGTATTTCAGAAAGGGTTCATATTTTCTCCCTCGCTCTGCTTTTTAAAACATCATTCATGCCACTTTAAAAAATGCATGCATTTACAAGTCTCTTGCCTCATTCTCTTTTGCTTGGCCAAGGCTGTGTACACACTATAACCTTTAAAGCCCATTCAAAGAACCTTCTTTCCCTCAAAGAATTCTGGGCACTGTAGTTTGTTATGGGTTTCTGTGAATTGTAACTCTGTGTGCGGTAAAGTACAGGGCTCAGAATTATTTAGGGAAAGAAATGTGCTTTAAAGGTATAGTTCATATGCAGCCTTAGTTATCTTATTATTATTGATTTAGTATAATAATATCTCACCTTCACAGACGACCTGATGGTCACAACATCAGACCCCATAAACACAGCAACCACCCTAACTAAAGAACTCAACACATTCGCAATGGTGTCGGGCCTACAAGTAAACTTTGCAAAATCTGAGGCTATGTGCTTCAACACACACACACACACACTGCATACCCAAAAGGAATTCACCAACATCACAAAGATAAAACTCTGTTGCACCAAATTCAGCTACCTAGGGGTTCAAATAACCAGAAACCTCAGCAAACTTTACCTCCACAATTACAAGCCCCTATGGCGACAAATCGACAGAGACTTGGGGAAATGGAACAACACCAACTTCACCCTCTCAGACAAAATAGCAATGATAAAAATGATCATCCTCCCAAAACTAACCTATTTATTCCAAACCCTCCCAATCTGGATTCCCCAACCTAATTCCAGAAGTGGCAGAAAAAAACTACAGTGGTGCCCCGCAAGACGAATGCCTCGCAAGACGGAAAACTCGCTAGACGAAAGAGTTTTCCGTTTTGGAGGTGCTTCGCAAAACGAATCTCCTATGGGCTTGCTTCGCAAGACGAAAATGTCTTGTGAGTTCCTGCGGGTTTTTTTCCCCTTTCCCCCCCTTTTTCTAAGCTGCTAAGCCTCTTATCAGCTGATCCGATCAGCAGATAAGCCGCTAAAAGCTGCTAATATTGCTAATAGCGCTAAGCCGCTTATCAGCTGATCCGATCAACAGATAAGCCGCTAAAAGCCGCTAATAGCGCTAATCCGCTAATCTTTCAATGGGCTTGCTTCGCAAGACGAAAAAAACCGCTAGACGAATAGAATCACAGAACGGATTCTTTTCGTCTTGCGAGGCACCACTGTACACTCGTTTATTTTCTCACACCAAAAGCCAAGAATAAGCCCCAAATACCTCAGAAGGAGGATGGGGAATTCCCAACATAGAATCATATTACATTGCCAACAAAGTACACCATATAATCCTGTATATTCTAGAAGACGAAACAATGGGTCTACTTGGAGAGAGACACCATCGAAAACATCCCCACCGCATACCCATTTTTCCCAAACAAACTAAAGAAAATCCCCACCACACTGAACAGATTCACACAGTCCATGCTTAAAGCTTGGAAAGGAAAAGCAGTCAAACTATCCCGATTCTCAGCCCCACTAACCCCCCTGGCCTACCACCCACTATTCCAACACGCAGCACAAAACCTCCAGATAAAAACTTGGCCAACCAAAGGCCTACACTGTCTAAAAGACTTCTATAGCAACAACAAACCCATACAAACACAAGAAATACAGGACAAACTAGGGGACCCCCAAATACCTTGGCTAACACATCATCAACTACATGCCTTCTTAAACAATCCAACAGTATAATCAGCAGCCACTAGGTCCTTGACCACCTTCAGAAACTTTCTCCTGAAAGCAAAGGGACACAGTAAAGGGATGGTATCCACAATATACAAAATACTGATACAAAATCCCACAAACCCCTTTGAGGCAATCAAAGAACAATGGGAGCATGACATAGGCTATGAAATTCACCCCACTCAATGGACGAGAATGTGGTCTAAACCTCCCTTCAAGTCCATATCAATCAAAGGAAGGGAACTCACTCTGAAACTCACCTACAGGTGGTACTTAACACCACAGGAACTGGTGCTGATACCCCCAGGAACCCGTGCACTGCTCTGGTTCGCCAGAAACAGCTTAGTCATGCTGGCTACATGACCCGGAAGATGTACGCCGGCTCCCTTGGCCAGTAAAGCGAGATGAGCGCCGCAACCCTAGTCGTCTACAACTGGACCTAATGGTCAGGGGTCCCTTTACCTTTACAACTGAATATCATTCACTTGGAACCTCTCATAAACCAGAGAGGTTGGTGCAATGTGGCAGCTGTGGGGCATCACCGCTGCCCCAGTGGTGCAGGGGCAGACAAGGATGGGCTTGGGGATGGACAGGAATACCAGGTTGACTACACTGGTGCCCCTGTGAAGCCTAAAGCCCCATACTATCCATTTAAGTGGCAGCAGCACCACAGAGGGAAGCTCTGCAGCGCTGCCCTCCTGCACTGCCTGCTCCTATCATGGGTGGCGCCAGAAAGAGGGCGGGGCCAAGTGCTCCCCCAAACAGGGAGCTCACCCCCCAGACACTTGTTTGTTCCTCTGCCCTACATTGCTGGACTCCTGTCATTAGCTGTTACTGTTATTTTCCTTTCAGAGACATGTGGGGCACAACTCACATACCTAGCAATATACCTTCCCCTTCTGTGTCTTACCCATATTTCTTTGCTGCCACTGACTCCTACGCATAAGCTTCCCAGAGGCATTTTGCCGACAACCATTGTCGGACCAGAAGGTTGGACTTGGTGGGAACAAATGACTTGCCCAAGACCACCCACTGTGTCCCATCACAGGAAGAGTCTGAGCCCCAGATCGTTTAGTTTTAACACCTGTTTAGCAGAAGGTGCCTAGTGATGCTGAGAGACAAGTGAGTTGACCACAGGTCGCATCTTCTCTAAACAATTCCTCTTCCAGTTCATTCCTCCGCCTCAAAAAAAAAAAAACTTTCAGATCTCATCTCCCCAAAAGGAAAAATAATTTCACTTGTGGACTGGCCAAATAAAATCCACTTCAACTGATGTAGCCAACCGCCCCCCAACACTCATTGCTCATCTGCCTCCAAGAAAGAAAGGAAAAGAATTTTTTATCCTGAAAACTCTCTTCTCTTCCAGTTTAAATTCAGAGAGCAAAGGATGTTGAAAGATTCCGGCCATCCAAGCAGCAGGTATCTACCAAGAATGCCACCTCCACTCTGACACAATGCCAGCACCTGTATACAGGGGCGGATCTACTATGAAATGAATGAAGCTTAAACCTCAGAAGTGACTCTAGTCCAGGTTGCTTAAACATTTTGGGTCTAGTAGAAATGCAGAAAACCCCTAGAAAGTCAGGCTCTGGGCTTATAATGGCAGAAAGGAGGGCTATACAGTTGTACCTTCGTTCTCAAACTTAATCCGTTCCAGAAGTCCGTTCTAAAACCAAGATGCAATTTCCCATAGAAAGTAATGCAAAACGGATTAATCCGTTCCAGACCCCTAAAACAGCAATTTAACATGAATTTTAGCATCTAACGAGACCATTGATCCATAAAAGGAAAGCAATAAACAATGTACTGCAGTCACACAATCAATCAGTAGCTGAACTGGGTTCCACACAGTGACAAAAAAAAAAGAGCAACAAAAACAAAAACGCAAAATAAATAGCCAAAACAGACAGACCTCAGTGTAACACTCAAAACAGAGCACATTTGCAAACCAGAAGACTTCCTTCCAGGTTTGCAGTGTTTGGGTTCCAAGTTGTTTGAGTACCAAGGTGTTTGAGAACCAAGGTACCACTGTAGAGACATCAGAGTCTACCCCCGCCTTCATAATAAAACCAACTGAAGAACTCTAAGGATGCCACGTGGCAAAGTCTGCATCTTGGCTGCTTCCTGTTTTGTGCATGAAATCTAGAAGGTGTCGACCTTCCGTGGCTGTCAAAGTCAGTCCTTGTTCATAAGTATGTGAGTCACATTTATGTGAAACCTATATCATATGGCAATGACTTCGGCAAAACTCGGCCCAGCTGGAAATCTGCTCCAAGCCTTTCCCCCCACCAAGAGGCCTGGCCTCATGCTATGAAATGCTTTCATGTCATTCTAACATGCTGTAGGAATAATTTCCCCGTCTGTTTTCTTGTGTTCACATGTGGTTGCTTGAAACGGTTCCATGAAAATTGCACTGCCAATTCAGATAAGACAATGAAATTTATGGATGAGGGTAGACCTAAGTATTAATTATCTTTCGCACCAGTGTTTCAAGGGAGGCTCACAAACCCACATGATATCCCTTTCATGCTAAATGTTGCCTTCGGATCTCTAATTTAGCTGAAAGATGTTTTAAAAGTCATCTTGCCAACCAGCTCCTTTCTGGCAAAACATCTAAGAGGACTCAAGAATGTAAGTTAATCCTTCTTCCAAGGTTAGTTTAGCATGCCCTCTCTTCAGCTTCTTGGAATCACCTCAGTTCAGACAGTAGCCGGCCCAGGGAAGCAGGACTCCAGCACCAAATTCTGTCTCAGGCATTGTCTATTATTACTGTTATTACCATCACCACCACCACCACGTTATAAAAAAATTAAAGTTCAGTATTAAAAACAGCTAAATTCTTAAGGAAATCAGCCCTGAGTGCTCACTGGAAGGACAGATCCTGAAGCTGAGGCTCCAATACTTTGGCCACCTCATGAGAAGAGAAGACTCCCTGGAGAAGACACTGATGCTGGGAAAGATGGAGGGCACAAGGAGAAGGGGACGACAGAGGACAAGATGGTTGGACGGTGTTCTCGAAGCTACCAGCATGAGTTTGACCAAACTGCGGGAGGGAGTGGAAGACAGGAGTACCTGGCGTGCTATGGTCCATGGGGTCACGAAGAGTCGGACAGGAATAAACGACTAAACAACAACAATAAACATATCACAGTCACAGGAAATGGGGTGGGTCCTAAAGCAAACAACATCTTGGATGTCAAAGACCAGGACATTTTCCGACAGCTGTATTATGAAGGTATCCGATGAACCTCTGTGCAGCGGAATTCCACAACTTAGGAGTCTCCTGACACCTGTGCCCACCATGACAACACATGTCCTATTGATTAGTCACTTATTTGCTTTAACCATGACATTTATATCCTGTCTTTCCTCCACAGTGGTTTTTATGCTTTTGCTCTCCTCGTTCTATCCTGACAACAGCCCTGTGAGGTAACATAGGTTGGCCGGAGTACTGTCAGTAAACTTCATGACTGAATTCAGATTTGAACCTGAGTCTTCCTTTGTTCTAGTTGGACATTTTTGTCACCAAACTAAGCAGGATGCAGAATGGTTTCGAATTGGATGGGAGACCCTGTGTTGAGATACCACATTGCAAGGGGTTGGATTAAATGACCATTGAGATCCCTTCCAACTCTACAATTCTATTATTCTATTGTTATACACACACACACACACACACACACACACACATTTGTTGTTGTTGTTTAGTCATTTAGTCGTGTCCGACTCTTCATGACCCCATGGACCAGAGCTCACCAGGCACTCCTGTCTTCCACTGCCTCCCACAGTCAAACTCAAGTTGGTAGCTTCGAGAACAGTGTCCAACCACCTCGTCCTCTGCCGTCCCCTTCTCCTTGTGCCCTCCATCTTTCCCAACATCAGGGTCTTTTCCAGGGAGTCTTCTCTTCTCATGAGGTGGCCAAAGTCTTGGAGCCTCAGCTTCAGGATCTGTCCTTCCAGTGAGCACTCAGGGCTGATTTCCTTCAGAATGGAGAGGTTGGATCTTCTTGCAGTCCATGGGACTCTCAAGAGTCTCCTCCAGCACCATAATTCAAAAGCATCAATTCTTCGGCGATCAGCCTTCTTTATGGTCCAGCTCTCACTTCCATACATCACTACTGGGAAAACCATCGCTTTAACTACATATATATATGTAAATGCATTAGAAATAAGCTTGTGCGGTGCTACTATGACAAAAGATGTCTGGCAACAGATGGAGTCTGGTTTGTTCTGAGTTCCTCTGAGGCAATAGCACAAATGTGTCACATGACTCACACATCTAAAGAAGAACAGAATGGCTGGTTTCTGCTCCAGAATCAGTTCCATGTTTGCCAAGCTTCTACACCAGACTCTGGAATCTATTTCAGATTCTGAAATGCAGTTTCAGTTCCAGTGCACATGAGAACCAAGATTGCTTTTAGCCACAGCGGAGCAGAAGCTTCTTTCCACCAACGCGGTACGATAATGTTGCCACCATTGGGCCGCGTTGCACTACATAGATGCAGGAGGCCTCTCTGCGCCCATAATGCCTGAGGAAACAGCACCGGATTCAGACAAATTTCTAGCTGACGAAAAGAACCATAATTACATCTCAAATTCCATTCTGAATGGGATTCACTGGCATGATGTCTAGATATACAAATTACATACTTACAAATACTCACTTGGATAGCCATTTCAATGTAATGGTTTGAAGAGTTGCAAAAGGACCTCAGAAAGCAGGGTTCAAATCCCCACTCAGCCATGAAGCTCACTGGGTGACTGTCAGGGAACTGACATCGGAGCGAGAGGCGAAGGGGAGGCTCCCAGATGATGCTGGCAAAGGACCCAGCAGCAGGGGGAGAAACAGCTCAGTAGAGGGGAAAGCCAATCAGCGCAACACCAGGGATAAAGGGGGGCCGGCGGGGGAATTGGAGAGAGGGCTCCAGGACTCTTCACTGGACATCAGTGAGGAGAGCCCAGGTCCTCCGCTACCCACGCCTTCCCTGCGCAGAAGACTCCCGCGCAGTGAGAGGAGGAGGAGACTGGGTGTCAAACAACTTTTATGCTGGAAGAGGTTCAAGAAACGCCCTCTGACGGATTCTGCCAGTGACTGAGGCAGCCACGATGAGAAGGGGCTGTGCAGTCAGAAAGGTTTAACAAGGCAAATTAACCGAGAAAGGCACCAGCTTACGCACGAGTAACTCATACCTATTACAGTGACCTTGAACCAGTCACCATCTCTCAGCCAAAGCTACCTCACAGGGTTATTGTGAGGATAAAATGGGGAAGAAGAGAACCGGGTACACCAAATTCAGTTACTTGGAGGAAAAGGTGGCATATACCGGTAAATGCAATAAATAAATAAAGTGCTTCCTCAGAACAACGTTCAGAATGCTGTCAAGCTACGCTTAAACTACCAAAAAAGATCCAGTGAGGTACACCCTTACAATATAGCTGTCAACTTTTCCCTTTTCTTGCGAGGAATCCTATTCGGAATAAGGGAATTTCCCTTTTAAAAAGGGAAACGTTGACAGCTATGCCTTACAATCATTTTGAAAAAAACTTCCCCCTCCCAGTCTTCCATCTATTGTCAAATATTTTACTGGCATGTGGTTTGGTTTTGGTTTTACCTGTTTCCCTTTTATAACAGCTTATAACAGCCCAGTATCTCGTCATGTTTCCATATGCATATTTCTTTGGAAGGAAAAAAAGTAGCTTAAACTTCCTACAATTACAGGATATTATGAAGCTTCATTCCTCAGTCAATATGGCTGGCAACCTTAGGGGACAGGTTATTCTAAGCAGCAGCAGCAGCAGCTTCAGCAACACATTTTGATCACTGTAGCAACAATTCAAAGATGAAAATCAGAGGAGAATTTGGTTCTTATTGTCATTTAAAGCTTAATGATTTAATGGTTTATTCTCTTATTGATGTGGAGAGGATTTATGTGATTATTTCCCATTAACAGTAATGGGAATTGTATGCATAAATTCCCTTACAGAGTGATAGATTGGGGAGCCGTGTGTGTGTGTGTGTGTGTGTTTAATAAAAATACTTGTGGCCAGGTCAGCTATATTAATTCAAAAACATTTACATTTTTCTTGAGTCACAGTCTTAAGTTTGACATTGCCTGCTAATCTATGGCTCATAAAGCCAAAGTTCGTTGAGCAGAGATAGAAATGATAATAGATCTGTCTCCCTGAACCCTCTCAACACCCCCAACAGAAAATTATAAGCATACTCAGTTCTACAGAGCTTGTATCCATCCTAGTTAGGTTTGATGGGGTTAAAGTGTATCACTTTTATCTTATTCCTTCAGGCAAAACTTGCCCATACACCAAGATAATGCACACCAAAGCGTGGACCATCGCAACCCAGGCTGTGAAAGATCCTGAAACAGCTTTGAGGATGTTATTCTGTGAAATATACAAACTGGGATGGCCCCATGGCCTGCTGTTTGGGCTGACATGAGTGAAAGTACCGTATTTTTCGCTCTATAAGACGCACCAGACCACAAGACGCACCTAGTTTTTGGAGGAGAAAAACAAGAAAAAAAATATTCTGAATCTCAGAAGCCAGAACAGCAAGAGGGATTTCTGCACAGTGAAAGCAGCAATCCCTCTTGCTGTTCTGGCTTCTGGGATAGCTGTGTAGCCTGCATTCGCTCAATAAGACGCACACACATTTCCCCTTACTTTTTAGGAGGAAAAAAGTGAGTCTTATAGAGCAAAAAATACGGTACTCTACATCTCAAGACAGAAGAGATTGTGAGCACCGAAACTGGTGACAAACATCCAAAATGGCTGCTGCCTGGCTTAGGACTTTGTGAACAAGGGTTTTGTTGAACAATATCAGTAGCATGATGTATCAGAGAATCCACATCTTCAGTTTTTCCTCGCTTGATTACAGGCATAGGACCAGGACCAGCCCACCATTAGGCAAAGAGGGACAACCGCTTCAGATGGCCTGAGATACGCTCCCTAAGGAAACTGACTGTGTCATCTCTTCAGCGCCAGGCAAATACATTTTTATTTGCTGGGCATTTGAACAGCCCTGGTGGCCTGACATTTAATAGCTGCTGGTGCCTCTCCTGTGTTGTGCTGCTTTAGATTGCTTTTATTGGAACAAACATTTTAGTATTTTATATTTGCATTGTTTTATTGAATTTCTCCTGTAATCTGTATTTTGCATTTTACTACTGTAAATCACTTCAGATGCCTCTGTATGTGTAAAGTGATATACAAATGTAATAAACTAGCTAATTTATAAACTGTGTAGTAGTAGACACCCTGCCCTAGTATAAGAATAAAGGTAAAGGTAAAGGGACCCCTGACCATTAGGTCCAGTCGTGGCCGACTCTGAGGTTGCGGCGCTCATCTCGCTTTACTGGCCGAGGGAGCTGGCGTACATCTTCCGGGTCATGTGGCCAGCATGACTAAGCTGCTTCTGGTGAACCAGAGCAGCGCATGGAAATGCCGTACCTTCCCGCCGGAGTGGTACCTATTTATCTACTTGCACTGGTGTGCTTTCAAACTGCTAGGCTGGCAGGAGCAGGGACTGAGCAACGGGCCCTCACCCCGTTGTGGGGATTTGAACTACCGACCTTCTGATCGGCAAGCCCAAGAGGCTCAGTCTGGTTTATTTGCATTAATTAGAAATCCCTCATGTTGCTCCATATCAGAGCAAACTTAACATAGACAGCATCGCTAATAATTAGTGTTGGGGTTGTTTGGATTAGTAAAGTTGTGCTTCATCAGAAGTAGTCATATTATACACCAGTTTACCTATTACCTAGCTAAGGGAAATAGGTTGTCAGATGTTAATAAATGTAGCTGAGAAGCAATAGAGAATAAGTTTTGGAAAGATGACATCTGTGGATGAGACAAATGTTACCTGCCCATAATAGGTTTTGGATACAGGCACCCCAACTTCCCTTCTGCTCTGACTGGGAAAAGATTTCTTAGCTGACTTTAGAAAAAGTACCTCCTAATTTAATTTGAATAGACTAAGGAACAGGAATAGTCAAAGCTTGTTTTGTCATAATTAATTTTAAAACCAGAAATTTGCTTAAGCAATAGCTAATTAAATTTTGGAGGTCTAATATTAGATTAGGAAAGAGCATAATGGTATCAACTGCATATTAGATTATCTTATGTTCCTTCTCACTTACAAGTATTTCTGTCTCGGTTGTTGATGTTGATCCTGATGACAATTGATGACGACAATGGTGTTATTGAAGGGTAAGACCAACGACGTTCCAAAATACAGTAGTAAACCATAAAAAGGGTGACTGGGTGACCATTCTCATAAGATAATAATTTATTCCTGTCTTTAAGAATGGAAAGTTCAACATCATTGTGGGCAATTCCTATCATTAGGCAAATACAGATTCATCTGAACCTGGAATGTGCTACTGACAGCATGCACACACAAACACACATTTATTCTGAGCATGCCCAGAAAACAATATTGCAAAGTTATGGGTCGTGCGCATAGAGCAATACAATTCTGACTGCCGTGTGCGTGAGATGACAAATCACCTCTGGCCCAGTGGCGTGGGATCATCTAGGAAAAGGATGCACCCTCTCTTGCTAAAGCCCTTCTTACTGGAGGTGGAGGTTTAAACACTTTTTTAGTTTCAAATTCCAAAAACTTTATTGAAGGTCTTACTTATTCACCTGCATGTTGTGACAGCCAATTATTGGCAGGAAGAAGGAGCTTTGCTAATATGCTAGAAGGAGTGCAGAGCTCATGGGCAATTTGAAAGTGAAGTAGTAGAACCACCAACAAACGTGGAGTTTGTTCAAGGTTCCAGACACTCCATTTCACACAAAAAAGACCCTCTGGACCGAGGCTGTTTAGGGCTTTAAAGCACCAACAATTTGAATTGTGCTCGGAAACGTACTGGGAGCCAATGTAGATCTTTCAAGACAGGTGTTATGTGGTCTCGGCAGCCCAGTCACCAGTCTAGCTGCTGCATTCTGGATTAGTTGTAGTTTCTGGGTCACCTTCAAAGGTAGCCCCATGTACAGCGCATTGCAGTTGTCCAAGCGAGAGATAACTAGAGCATGCCCCACTCTGGCCAGACAGTCTGTGGGTAGGTAGGGTCTCAGCCTGCGTACCAGATGGAGCTGGTAAGCAGCTGCCCTGGACAAAGAATTGACCTGTGTCTCCATGGACAGCTGTGAGTCCAGAATGACTCCCAGGCTGCGAACCTGCTCCTTCAGGGGCACAGTTACCCCATTCAGGACCAGGGAGTCCCCCACACCCACCTCCCCTGTCCCCCCAAAACAGTACTTCTGTCTTGTCAGGATTCTGCCTCAATCTGTTAGCCACCATCCATCCTCCAGCTGCCTCCAGACACTCACACAGGACCTTCACCGCCTTCACTGGTTCTGATTTGAAAGAGAGGTAGAGCTGAGTATCATCCGCATACTGATGAACACCCAGCCCAAACCCCCTGATGATCTCACCCAGCGGCTGCATGTAGATGTTGAAAAGCATGGGGGAGAGGACAGAACCCTGAGGCACCCCACAAATGAGAGCCATGGGGTCTGAACACTCATCCCCACCACCACTTTCTGAACACGGCCCAGGAGAAAGGAGCGGAACCACTGCATGACAGTGCCCCCAGCTCCCAGCCCCTCAAGACAGTCCAGAAGGATGTTATGGTCGATGGTATCAAAAGCCACTGAGAGATCCAGCAGAACCAAGAAACAGCTCTCACCTTTGTCCCTAGCCCGCTGGAGATCATCGACCAGTGCAACCAAGGCAGTTTCAGTCCCATGATGAGGCCTGAATCCCGACTGGAAGGGATCCAAATGCACGCAGATAACGTTTGCAGAAGTCCATATGATTAATGGCACTCCTTCCCTTGCTGAGTGATAGCAAAGATCAAGCTGGGAACCACCAGGCACTGAAGAGTAACAAGAAGGCATGCTGGCCTGAAGCTTTCCATTCAAAAAATTATGCTAGGGGAGATCAGGGCTGGCCCACGACATTTTGGCACCAGAGGAGAACCACAAAATGGCAGCTCTCCAACTAGGGAAGAAGGGTTGAATAAAGATCTACGTTGGGAAGAAGGGGGGGAATAAAGATCTGCACCAGAAACAAGCATGAGAGGAGACCAGCAGTGCCTTCTATTGGTCAATGGGGGCAGGTCTACCCTCCAAGGAACATGCCACAGCCATTGCTGCCACCATGCTAGAAATATGCAACCTGTGCTGCTGAAAGAAGTTGTATGACTCATGCAACACGTTGGCGACTAACATACACACAATAATAATTATACAGTGGTACCTCGGGTTAAGTACTTAATTCATTCCAGAGGTCCGTTCTTAACCTGAAACTGTTCTTAACCTGAAGCACCACTTTAGCTAATGGGGCCTCAAGCTGCTGCTGCGCCGCCGGAGCACGATTTCTGTTCTTATCCTGAAGCACTATTTCTGGGTTAGTGGAGTGTGTAACCTGAAGCATATGTAACCTGAAGCGTATGTAACCCGAGGTACCACTGTACATTCTTTATCAATCTTCTGAGAAAAATACAAAACCTTATGCAAAGCTACAGAGACTTGCGAACAACCCAACCTAATATGAACTTATAATGTCTGGTTTCAATGGATTTTTCAAATGTTTAACTCAGTCTTTTGTTTTCTTTATCTTTTTAGGTAAGTTCATGAAAATACCAACAAAAGGTTCCGTTTGGTGTTGTTCACAATACTGAGAGATGCTAGTGAAGTTGTAGATGGATGTTAATGAAGGCGTATACAGGGTGCCAGCGTTTTGCACCTATTTCGCCCTGGCAGTCCAAGAAATCTTTTTTCCCCCAAAAAATTTTTATTGGTTTTCACAATATTATAAGCAAACAAACAAACAAACAAACACACAAGACAAACAAACATAACAAAGATAAATCATAGCCTTAGTGAAAATTACAGTTATTAACTTTGTTAAGTGACTTCCTCGCTTCCCCTTGGTTGAATTTCATTGCATGTCCTTTTAACAGTTTTCCAAATCCCAATTTTTATAAAATTTAACTTAAACATTAACATCCTTAAATCTTCACCTTATATAATTAAACATGTTAATTCATCACTTAACATAAATAAAATCCTAAGCTTATTAAGTATCTGCAAGCTATTGCCGGTTAATTTAATTTAACAAATTTACCTAAATAATCATTAAATTTATTCCACTCTTCCTGATACTCCTCCTCCTTCTGGTCCTGGACTCTTCCAGTTAGGTCGGCTAGCTCCGAAAAATCCATCATCTTCATCTGCCATTCTTCTACTGTTGGTAATTCTTGGGTTTTCCACTTTTTAGCTAACAAAATACGAGCCGCAGTTGTGGCAAACAAAAATAATTTAACATCTTTCTTGGGCAATTCCAAACCTGTTATTCCAAGAAGAAAGGCCTCTGGTTTCTTTATAAATGTATATTTCAACATTTTTTTCAATTCATTATAAATCTTTCCCCAGCAGTCCCAGAAATCAAGAGGCTGCTGTTTGCCCCCGATGGGGCCCTTTTACTGGGGCTTGCAGAGAGCACACTCCCACACTCCGGGCTTCTTCAGTGGTCTAATCTCAAAGCCTTGATACGTATATTGATATTCACTAATAATAATACAAACCAAATCTTATTAGAAACAACTTATTACACTTCTAAATATTCAATTAAATAAAAAATACATATCCATTATACGTGAAATCAGACACTACAAAAATTATACAAATATACTTACATTTTATAGAGAATACTATTTCTTGGCTTAAGTTTAAGCTTAAGATTTAAGATTTACTTAGCAAGGTTACACTGTTTGGATCTGGATATAAATACACTCTTTCATTACTAATTGCTCAACAGGTGTTTAACGTTAGCGAAAAATGAGGAGGGGAAGGCGAGGATGAAGGGAAGGGGTGAGGTAGATACTGAAAATACTTACATCACATGTGTTTCACATACAGTACATCATATGTGTTTCACATGGCAGCAGCAGTGGGCGATACATTCCTTGGAGGGCAGAATGTGCCCTCAGCTTGCCTCATGGGTGGGCCAGCCCTGGAGGAGATGGAGATTTGTTCCACACACCCTGCAGGTCAAGCTTTCCTGAGAACTACCCCATCCCTCCTATCCATGTCCCCTTTCTACCAACTGTACAATAGGGTTTACATTGTGGCTTAATCTTACTCTTTGGGGTGGTGTGAGGATTAATTTGTCAATGTTTTGCAAAGAGCCAACAGTCTCGCTGTTCTTATAACAGCAATAAGCAGAGAAGCTTTGCCGAATTGTAACGTCTCAATGGAATTATTTGTGTTCGTTATGTATCAGCTGAATTTAACAGCTCAGTTAGTCATTACCTGGTAACTTTATTTATAAGAAACTGCTTATTCCTCTTTCAAAATCATAGTACCATTTCATTTTTGTGAAGTCAGGAAGCTTGGTAGATTCCCACCCCCCAGAAAGGATTATAGGCATTTATATGGGCAATGAGGATGTAACACAAGGAAGAATCTTTTACAGGAGATGTGTAAACCTTTGTGCTTCAGGGCAAAAGCTAACTACTAGCTAATGAGAGTCTGAAAGATACTTCTATGTTCCTATAATCATCCATTATAGAGTTACTTGCTCTTTCTCTTTGAAGTATTCAGTCCTGGCCATTTCCAGGGGCAAGACATTGAGACCCACTAAACTAAGCCAGGGATCTGATACTGTGCTCCTATTCCGATAATCCTGTTTTTTGGTTTTTGTGGGTTTTTTTTACATAAATCCAGGGTCAGAGTCCACAGAGGAATTAAAAGCAAAGAGTTGGGAGGCAGTGGACAAGCTCATCAATTAAGGAGTCAAAAGAATAGTCAGGGAAGGAACACCCAACAGCGCCTGGGACTTACGTAATCTCTGTGTCACAGGTATGTAGACGCACACAGTTTTATGCCGTAAGTGCTGTACTTCATATAAGAATTAGATTCTCCTCTGGGTCATCAGAAAAGCCTTCAGTACGCTGATTAATTCATTAACTTTCAAAGGTGAATAAATAACCAAGGTTTCAAATTTTTATCTCTTTGGCCTTCCTATTCTGTTACCAATCGCAGATATGATTATGGAACACAACCTTGACACGCTCTTTTGCACCAGCGTGTGTGCTGCGAAGCACACTGGTGGGAAAGTTACCAGCTTGTGATGAAGTTTTATAACCATGTTTTATCAAATCTGTCATTCTCTGTCAGTGGGACTGTTATCACTCTGAAAGGAGAAGCAGGGCAAAGCAGTGACGTACAAGCTTAGTAAAGTTCATTGTTCTTGACCGTGGATGTCAAACTCTGTCCCTTTTCCCTCCTCTTTTTGTGTGGCGTTTTGCGTTGCTTTTAGTAGTCGGGTTTAGCAAAGGGAGGGATCTTACGTTTGGATACAATGGTCTTTGAAATAAAATTAAATAAATGCTAGAAGCCAGGAGATGACAGTCAGGTGCGTTCGTTCTCTATCTCTCTCCCTCTCTCTCCCACCAAATAACTCAATCATGGTAGCAAAACGCCATCTTCTATTGTTCAGGAATACCAAATATTCAGGGGAACTGGGGAGGTCATTCAGATTTCCATGGTTAAAGGGTGGGTCTTTTCATGGTGGAGAAAATAAGGAGAGAAGATCCTTACAGGGCAAGTTATCAGACCCCAGGGCAAACCAAGAGGTCAAAAGGTAGGCAGTGGACATTTATTCCAAAAGGGCATCAACCTGAATTCTCCCAATAGTGGTGTCCAAACTTTTTCCAAAGAAGGCCAGATTTGATGGTGTGAAGGGCCGTGAGAGCTGAGCAGAGGGCCAACCAAAGTTGTTGACCATTTTTTTAGGATTGAAGTTGTTGAGGGTTTTTTTAGGATTTTACCCCAGGAAATGAACTTGGAAACTGCCACAAGGGACAGATTAAACCGACCAGCGGGCCGCATTAGGCCCCCGAAATGGACTTTGGACATGCCTGTCCCAAACCATGAAGGATACTTTTCTCTCCTTTTTTCATACCTTTCTAGCCCTCTTCATTGCAAAGAAACAAACTGAAAACATAGTTGCCTCTTATAATGAATTAAGGCATATCTATCATGTTAGCTGATCAGTAAAGTCTTGAAATAGATTTAACATTCAGCTGACCTGCAACATCTCCTCTGAAAACCTCAGGGGACCAGCTTAAGTGGAGCAGGAGCCTGTTTGACATGATTCAAATTGTCCTTCAAATACCTTGTCTACAAGCAGGGTGTGAGCAGATACACACGTTCTTTCTTGACCTGGCAATCATGGGTATTGGTGGTGTGGTTATTCGTTCTGCCTGAATGGTGCTGTACAGAGCAGCATAAACTAACAGAGTAAAATAAACAAAGAAAGGAACCAAAGGGAGGGGAAGCAACTTAAGGAGAGGGAAAAGAGAGTCCATGGCTAAAAAAAAATTCCACACCCCAGGGGTCGCCCATCCCATTTTACCACCTGGGGTGAAACGTGATGGAGACACTTTTCCCCACAACCCACTGCCAAAGCCTTATTTACTGGGGTTGTGTGGCTGAAGTAGCTTCTAGTGAGATCAAGTGAGAATTCCATAAAAAGGTAAAGGGACCCCTGACCATTAAGTCCAGTCGCGGCCGACTCTGGGGTTGCAGCACTCATCTTGCTTTCCTGGCCAAGGGAGCCAGCATTTGTCTGCTGATAGGTCATGTGACCAGCACGACTAAGCCGCTTCTGGTGAACCAGAGCAGTGCACGGAAACACTGTTTACCTTCCCGCCAGAGTGGTACCTATTTATCTACTTCACTTTGATGTGCTTTCAAACTGCTAGGTTGGCAGGAGCTGGGACTGAGCAACGGGAGCTCACCCCGTCGTGGGGATTTGAACCACAAACCTTCTGATCGGCAAACCCAAGAGGCTCAGTGGTTTAGACCACAGAACCACCCACGTCCCCCACCTTTCTTTAAAGGTAAAGATAAAGGGACCCCTGACCATTAAGTCCAGTCCCGGAGGACTCTGGGGTTGCAGTGTTCATCTCGCTTTACTGGCCGAGGGAGCCGGCGTTTGTCCGCAGACAGTTTTCCCGGGTCATGGGGCCAACATGACTAAGCCGCTTCTGGCGAACCAGAGCAGCACATGGAAACGCCAGTTACCTTCCCGACGGAGTGGTACCTATCTATCTACCTGCACTTCGACGTGCTTTCGAACTGCTAGGTTGGCAGGAGCTGGGACTGAACAACGGGAGCTCACGCCGTCATGGGGATTCGAACCGCTGACCTTCTGATCGGCAAGTCCTAGGCTCTGTGGCTTAACCCACAGTGCCACCCGCATCCCATATGAGTTCCATAAGATCTTGCAATAGTTTTGTGAGATCTCACAAGATCTCGCCAGAAGCTGTCACTACAGCTGCCCAATCCTGGCAGCAGCAACAGGGGTGAGCTTGGCACCCACGATGGTGCTGTGCCAGGGGATTCTGCTACCCAAGGTGACTGCTTCCCTCTGCCTCGTGGGCAGGCCCAGCCCTGCTTCCCTCAAAAAATCCTAGGATTTCTAGTTTACTCCTCAAAGATCTATAATTCCCAGCACCCTTAACAAACTACAGTTCCTAGTATTCTTTGGGGGGAGCTGTATGCCTTAAATACATGGTATAGATGTGATTTGAGAGCAGGGCAATAGGGAGCATACATATACACTGAAAGCACATGACTTCCCCCCAAGGATCCTTGGCATAGGCGCCGACTCCATGGGGCCTGAGGGGGCTCGAGCCCCCTCAAAAAAATTTGGGGGGGGGCTCAGCCCCCCCAATAATCTCGGGCGCCCTTCCAGCAGAGCGCCGTCGCCGTCCCCCGCCTCCTCCCCACCTGCTCCCTCGCCAGCCAGCCAGCCAGCCGCGCGCCCTAGTCGGAGAGCCCCGGCCGTCCCCTGCAAGATTAGGGAATCCCCAGGGGCGGGGGCTCCTGCCTCGCTGCTTCGCAGCACCACCGCCACTGCCAAGGCACTGCCGGGGGGGATTTCCTTCCTCCTGGCGGTTTCAGCCCCCGCGAGAACAGGGGAATCCCGACCGGCCACACCTCCCAACCAGCCAGCCAGCCTATTTAGGGCCGGAGTGGAGGGGGCTCGCCCTCTCTTCTCCGGCTAGCCCCACGTTTCCCGCATATCAGCTGTTCCGGAGCTGATTAATAGGCGCAGCACGCTCTCCCCTATTCGCTCACGAGGAGGCGGCGCCACTTTATTTGCATATTCATGAGCTTATTTATTATTCATGAGCTTTCCCGGGCCCCCCCAATATTTTTTATAAGTCCGCGTCCCTGATCCTTGGACCTGTGTTTTGGAAACTGCAGAGCTTACAGTGAGAAACCATGATTCTTTGAATCATGTGCTTTAAATATATGGTGTAGATCTTCCCTAACAAAGCTACAGAGAATGAACATGATCAAACACAGTTACTCGTGCTTATGTATCACTGTGTTTCTCTTTGGCATTTGCATTTGCTTTTTAAAAAGCACCTTAAATCGTATCTTTTAATTCATTTGTTTGCAGCTGAATTCCTGCTCTGCTTACCCCTTACATTTCGTTGCTGTTGCTCCCCAAGCATTTCCCCGCCTTAATTTCTTTGTAACCTTCCAGTTTCTCTATTTCCCCTCTCTTGGAAAAGCTGCCCATCTTGTATTGCATGCCTGTGGGCAGGAATGTCTGTCTGTGGGCTGTTGGGTGGGGGAGTGGTGACACCTGATGCGCCTTCAGGCATAGTGAGGAGCAAGGAAAAGGGATGGATCTCTTGCTTGCCTTGCAAGGGATTCTTGTAGGCAGAAATACATATTTTCAATCCAGCATGGGATTTCAATTTGACCGTGGTTGCTTGGTTCAGTGGAGGCTAGTGCATCAGGGCAAATGGATCCACCAACCTCGGCCAGCCCCCCGCCTTCCGGCCTTCTTCCATACAACCTATGGGGAGGGGTGACTCTCCCTGTCATTGCCTCCAGCTCCCCCTACGACTGGGCTCCGGAGGCCCTCCACTCCACCAGTCCCAATGCACACCAGCCATCACTGGTTTGGTTGCAGCCACTTTGGAACGGCAGGTGCAAAAGCAGAGAACAAATCAATCAGCTAACAGCCTTGCGCATTTGTGTAGCATGAATTTGCTCTCTGCTTTGCTCTGTGAGTGTGACAAAACAAGGCATGATTCCCCTTACAGATTATTGAAAGGACTAAACCAAAGGACTAAACCCCAGACTTGGCCCTCCAGCTGTTTTGGGACTACAACTCCCATCATCCCTAGCTAGCAAGACCAGTGGTCAGGGATGATGGGAATTGTAGTCCCAAAACAGCTGGAGGGCCGAGTTTGGGGATGCCTGGACTAAATGCTGCCTTTGTATCCCTGGGATAGTGAGTTATCCCTACATAACCCTACAATATGTCAGAAGGAAGGAAGGAAGGAAGGAAGGAAGGAGCAGGTGTAGAAGCTGGAGAGATACATAGACAGGAGCAATTTCTGCCTCATTTACCCATATATTTTGGAACACCTGAAACAACTTAAATGAATGCCATTGTGTGTGTGATGGTAGGGCATCCCAGTCTCTACCCCAGTGTTCTTCTGTGCTGATATAATCAAACAGTCTAGAACCTCTCTATAATAAAATCCCAGCACCATGGAAACCCATGGCAGAATTTGCATTATTATTAAATAGTACCAAACTTCCATCTTGCAAATTGTGCCAAACCTTCAACCTCTCACCCCAAAATCACACTGGGTGCCGCATGGTTTTGCTTAAGCCAGAGAAAGGCAGTTTTGCAAGACTTTCACCAACGCTCCTGATTCAAAAGCTCATGGTTCCAATGCAGTTGCGCTATCACAAAGGCATTCAAAAATCTGTTGGGGTCATAAGTATTTTGCTTCTCCCTCTCTCTCTCTCTCCCTGCACCACCATTGCCAAAACTCTCTCTCTCTAGAGAGAGCCACATGCACAATGTTAGCATCATTAATTCAAGTGCACACAGCTTAGCCATGATTCACTCTCCAAACAGCCTTCACGCTGCGGTTTGGAGCACTAATTTGGCTGACTCACTTGAACACCAGCCTTTTCAACACAACTTCAGCGACTAAAGGAGAGCCCTGTTCAGACATGTTGTTAGAAAGATAGCCTAACTCACCAGCTATTGGTGGGGTTTTCCTGTATCCTGTCATCTCCCCTCAGCTGAGATGCGGCTGGCAGAGGACTTACTAGCAGAGTTGAGTTTTGCAGTGCAACAATAGCAGGAATAGAATGCTTTCTGTTTAAGGAGGGGAAGGAAGCAACTGGTTCCTATTACATATAAAGCAAAGCCATGGGTTACAGCACAAGTTTTTGTCTTTGGTTTTTGTTGTTGTTTTTTAGCAGCAGAAGGCCCTGCTGTAGTTTATAGAGGAACCAGTGCAGTGCAAAGTGCAACAAGCTCATCCTTTGACCAGACAGCAAGATTTGTAAAGATTTTCAGGAAACAAGATCCTGGCCAGAACATTGGCAGGCAGAAATCGCAGCTTCTATGCCTGCTGGGTGTATATGCCTTTGCACCTAAAGAGACAGAGAAACCTAAATGCAAGAGTCTCGCAGGACCCACAACGTAGAAATGGGTGTTGACCCTAACTCAGACCACACAGGGAAGTGCATAAATCAGAGGCATCGTGGACAGGACCACGGGGCACTAGAAGAACAGGCCAGGCTGCACTCGCCCTGTGTTGACATGTGCAGTTAAAATGCTCAGCAGAAGTTGAACTTGACACTGAATCCGTGTTGGAAGAGCACGCTTTACCCTGGATATAATCGCATTGCAACTCTGAGTTTAGAGAAACAAGAAAGCTGAATTTATTACAGGAAATACATGCTTGCTGGAGCTAGGGATCGTCCTTATCTAACAAAGGTGGAGAAGTGGTGCTTACATCACAGGTTAAGTCAGGAAGGACAGTCTAGGAAACATGAGGTTCCTCTCTGTACTTGCTCTTTCCCATGCAAACACATCAGCCTCCAGTGCAAGAAGAGTTCCAGCGGGGGTGGTTTTAGGGTAGCGCGACTGGTACACGGGTGCCCAGGGTGCCACACTGCAGGGGGTGCCACAACAATGCTGAAGAACGGAGCAAGAGAGTTGGGGGCGGCAAATTTTAGCATCGCACAGGGCACTGCTGAAATTTGAGAGCTCCAAGTTCACGGGTGGCGCTGTGGTCTAAACCACTGAGCCTAGGGCTTGCCGATCGGAAGATCGGCAGTTCGAATCCCCGCGACGGAGTGAGCTCCCGTTGCTCGGTCCCAGCTCTTGCCCACCTAGAAGTTCAAAAGCACATCAAAGTACAAGTAGATAAATAGGTACCACTCCGGTAGGTAAACGGCGTTTCCGTGCACTGCTGTGGTTCACCAGAAGCGGCTTAGTCATGCTGGCCACATGACCCAGAAGCTGTACGCCAGCTCCCTCAGCCAGTAAAGCGAGATGAGCGCCGCAACCCCAGAGTTGTTCACGACTGGACTTAACTGTCAGGGGTCCTTTACCTTAAGTCCACCACTGGTTACATTCCAACAAACTGAACTTGCAGAAGGAGTTGTGTCACTTGAACCGCCCTTTTCTAGCTGCCCGCCCCCAATTTGTCCCCAGCTCCTGCAGAAATTGATCAGTCACTTCAAATGGAAATGGGCTCTGAATGTGCATCTAGAACCATGACCCCCGGTCATTGCTGCACTGAAACAAGGACGACTGGAAGCTCCCCTTTGTGCCTCCTTGAACCTGGCAAAGACTCTCCGCTGCTAGGAATTGAGTCCAACAACATCTGAAGGGCACCATGTTGGCTACTCCTGGATGAAAGCAAACACAGGAGATGGATCTGCAAAGGATGGAGAGAATGAGGAATAATCTGGGAAGTAAGGAGGTCTGCCTCCAGAGGCAGATTTTGGGATGCATCACTAAAGGGCAACAGGCGATCAAGTATTAATTTATTGTCGTATTTTACCACCCTTGAGGGCACTATTTAGGCAGTCCGCCCCAGGCAGCAAAACGTCTTGACTTGGATCATATTTCTTTTGATGGGGTTCATGAGAGAGGAGGGAGGGAGGGAGAGATTGGACTGGATTTTTAAAATGTAGAGGTGTTAGAGCATTCCCAAGACTTTTTTAAAACCCAAAAACAATAAACACCAGTTACACTAAACCCTATTTCCACCACACACACACACAAACATTTTGTGACCATTTCTCCTGATCGCCTCTCTTTAAAGACTGAGTTCATAGTGGGGCTTGTGTCCTAAATTTTGTACAAAATTGCAGATGATCTCCTATGTTGTATGTTGCATTTAAAAAAAAATGCTTTGAGTCAATTTTTTGAAAATAAGGGGGAAAGTAGTTTCAGATAATAGTATTTTTTATCTTATCTGAAAGTGCTTTCCCCCTTATTTTCAAACACTCCTCATTTACACCTACTTACTACCCTAAGCCTGTAAACTACTTATTTCCTACTTATTTCAATGGAGCTTACTTCTAAGCAAGCGTGCTTAGGAGAATCTTAGCACATTTACCACATTATAATTAAATTTATTGGGATTTGCTTCACAGTAGACAGCCATTAAGATTATGCTGTAAAACATTGCTCTTATTGTTTTGTTTAAAATGGGAGTCAGTCATGTGAATTTGAATTGGGGCATTTGGCCATTTTTATAAAAAAAAAATCTTTCAACATTTCCAACTGCTTATCAATATAGCACAAAAATATAGCAATGACTGTCTCTCTTTTGCCAAAGTTATCAGAAGTGGGGAAACATCACTGAACACGGCAAGCAGGTAATGTAATTTGTGTATTGCTTTGTAATTGCTAACAATACTGCCATGGGTGTAGCCAAGGGGCCCATGAAGTAAAACAACAGAAACACTTAACTAACTGACCAATCACGTCGGTTCTGCCCCCCCAAACAAAAGTCCTGCCCCCCCAAGTCCTTCCTCCCCCCAACAAAAATCCTGGCTACGCACATGAATACTACCGTTACTGCTATGTATGCTATTTTCGCAATCCGAACTTCAAGAAAGCAAATATTACTGGCGAAATGATGGCTTCTATATAAACACACACATGCAGAAAAGATGGAAATTCTCAATTGTTCATTCTAAGCATATTCCAAATTATTGGAAGTACAGTAATCAAATGCACTTCTCCATTGCTGAGGACTGTGCAGTTTTACACCCTCATAGCCTTGGAGAATTATTGGGCAGGGAGAAGACTCTTTTCGAAGTTTCTATGATACATATGTACAAATAGTTTAATATTTGATGACTGATATGTGTCCTCTCAGCATTAACTATGCACTATTACCGTGGCTTTTTCCAACCAAGGCATCGGACGCCGTAACCCGGTTTTAAATTAAATCTGCAGCTATAGCCAAGTGACCTTCAACTGTGTTGTGGAACTGGCAGATTCCAGCAGTTTCGCGTTTTCAAAAGGACACCGAGAAAGAGACAAGAGCCGCCTATGTCCAAGAAAGAGGTCCCAGTGTGACAGGGAGGGGGAGTCCCTTCTCTGTGTTACTTAGGTTTCTCTAATGTAGCTTAATTACTTTTAACCTCTGGAAACAATTAGGTAACCGTCCTTTGAAGTGAGACAGACAACTTGTCAAGCTGAGGGCAGCAGAATGCCAATAATTGTTTTCTTTATATGCACTGTGAATAGGTGTGTGTGTGTGTGTTGGAAAAATGAATTGGGTCAGGCGCACCCACGAACGTAGTTATGGCAAATGTTGGGTGCTCAGGATTTGGAATAGATTTTTAGCTAGGTATCGTTTGTGGAAATTCCGGAAACAAATCTGTTCCGGCGCCACACAAAGCAGTTAGAACGAAATGGCATGGAAAGCATAGCCCTCCTCCCTTTCCTGGAAAAGCCAAATAAATGAAAAGCGCGAGGGCGCGCGCAGGTCTGCAAGATGCTCAGACTCTCGGTTTGCAACCTCCGCATCTCCTACAAACGCCCATCTTCTGTGATCTGGCCTCAGGATTATGGCAGTTCCGTCTCAGGTGCCTTTCCTGAGCCTTCCTCGATCAAAGGGAAGCCTGAATGTCAGCAGTGATTGTGAGCTGAAATAAGATAGCTCTGAACCGAGGAAAGCGGCCTGGGGTGCGGGGAGGATGGGCGCAGGGCGCGGCGGATGCGCTGAGTATCTTTGGACAGCGCATCCCCTGGAAGAGACGGGGCGGGACGCGGCCCCGCTCGCCGGGACGCCTCGTTCCAGGCGAACACAGCGCCCATTCTCGGATCAGATCACATCAGGTGGAGAAACGCGGACCCCTGAGGCCGCCTCGTCGGTTCTGACCTCGGCAACCCCGCGCCAAGGTCGTGCCTGCCTCTCCTCCAGGCTGGGAGCCGCTCAGCTCCGAGGAGGAATTCGGGTGTGGCTCCGAAGCTGAAGCGAGCGCCACCTTCTTTCCGGCTCCTCAGAGGCGAGCCGACTTGGCCAGAGGAGACTGGAGGTGGGGAGACTTCCAAAAGCCCCCTCTGGGCGCAGTGTTGGCCTGGAGTTTGGGGCACCACTGACCCGGGGAAAGTCTTCAGCGCCCTAGGAAACCACCGAGGCCAGTAGGATTTAGGACTCCAAAATACATTTGGGTTATAGTATCCGCCGCGGCCCATGGGAGCGGCTTGCGCACATGCTTAACCCTGGACGGCACTTGAGCAGATCTGGGGGGGGGGCGGTTCCGCGGAATTCAAAGCGGAGGTCGACAAAGACCCCCGGGGTGGGCAATAGGGCTGATACAGGGGCAGTCCGCGCGCCCCAGGCCTGACACCGCACAAGGCTAAAAAAAATTATTTTTGATTTTTAAGGGGGGGAAACCGGCCCCACAACCGCTGTCGAGCAACACGCCGCCGCATGCCCTCTTTGGCGGTACTCCACCCCCTCCACCCCCACTTCCTGGCCAGGGGATTCCCCCGCCCCGCCGGGTTCTCGGGGCTTTGACCGGCTCTTTTGCGCAGCAGCCAGCCTGCAAGTCCCGGCGCGGTCCCGAAAACCTTTCCCGTGCCGTGCGGACGCCCCGTCTGCTTGGGCGAGCCGGAGGGGAGAGGTTTCTTCCTCCCCAAACACCGCCCCCCCTCCCTCCATCTCTCAAGACGGTGGCGGCTGCTGCTCAAGGCAACATCTCTATTTTCTCCCTCTCTAACCGGAGAAGGGGAGAGAAAGGTCCCCCCTTGAGGCGCGCGTCACCTTGGCCATGTAGCAGCGTTGCAGCGCGCTCTCCCTTCTGCTCCGCCGGGGGGGAGGCCACTTTCACTTTCCGCTCTCCTTGCGCGCCCGCGCGCGCTCCCCTCAGCTGATGAAGAGACCAGCTCTTCGTCATTACCTTCTGTAGACACCCCCGGCAATAAATAAATCTCGCGCGGTTGCCTCCAGCCGCCAGAAAACTGCGGCGGATGAGACGCCTCGCCCGGAGTTTTTAAAGACTCTTTCCACTGTCCCCAGCCCAGCATCCCGGTTCATCTTCACCTTCGAGTGCTCCTTTTAATACTGTTCGGTCGCCCGTGCCGTTTTCTCCGTCCCCCGCCCTCCTCTCTCCGCTCGTGCCTCGGATCTGTATCCCTGGCCCCCATTTTCATGCCACCGAGCTTTCCTATTCTTGTCCGCCCGCTGCCTGCTCTGTCTCCGCGGTTTGCTGCGGCGAGGCAGCCGCCTTACTACTCCTGCTTTCGGCTCATCGACGCCACTGACAACCTGCAGGAGGACACTGGCTCGTATCGAAATCGCCTTTGGGGGGAAGAAGAAAGGGGGGGATATTCAGTGGCTGCAGGCCGGCTGCCCCTCCTGGTTCTAACCACACCGTTTTATCCCGACTTGGAAGGCAGCCGTCGGGATTGGGCCGATGGACGTGCCAAGCACATCGGGTGCGGCGCAGTTCTGGAAGCCAGCGCGCGCACCAAGTACAGGCACCCCGGACGCCCCCTCCCCAACACCCACCAGCCCCCACCATCTTAGCCAATAAGAGAGTTGTAGTTCAGCAGCACCTGGAGGGCGCCAGGTTGGCTCCCCCTGGCGCGCGCGCGCGCGCTCAATCCTAACCCCCCAAGGACAGCTCCATTGCCTGAGCGAACCGCGGCCGCCTTTCGCAGCAATATACCGCCGCCCACCCTCTGCTCCAAGAGCCCTTCCATCCCGTTTGCTTGCCTGAGATGTTTCCCCGACGAGCGGTACGCTTAGCGCGTGCTGCCCGCGTCTCTGCTGACCCGAGGACACGAGTCGTGGGAACGGGCAGCAACGTTCGCCTGTCAGGGTGGCAGATAAGACGGCGCGGGGAGCCGGGGAGCAGCAGGGCGAGTCTCCCCACCTCCCCCCGTACCCCCACTTCCTTCCTAAAAGAAATCTGCCAGCTCTGCTTCAGCGAACTCCTTCCACCCCCGATCTTGCCCCTTGCGGGGTTCGCCCCTGCTCGTCCTGCCCCCAATACAAATATATACCGTATATTTATATATTTTAAAACCCTTCTTTCTCCCTTCTATTAACACTTCGTTGAACAGCTTAAGGGATGAAGGGTTGGCAGTTGCCTACAGAAGGTTTCAGTTCGCTTTCCGTCGGAGGGAGCGCGCCGGGTCGGTGGGGGGTCGCCCAGCTCCCCAACTTTGCTTCCAAGGGCAAAAAGGATTGGGGCGCCGCAGCCGCAGCGGCTCCCGGTTCTGGGGAGCCTCCGGGCCGCGCAAAAAGGAAGACCCGGGAAAGTCAGTAAACACCAGGAGGCGGGAGGGGGGGTCTCCTGTCTTTTGTCTTCGTTTGCTGGTCTGTCAGCGACTCCCCCCACCCCCCACCCTCCCAGTTTGGCTCGGGCTTGGCGGGGTTTGCAGCCAAAACAAGGCGGAAAAACGCCGCGGCCGGCCCGCTCCTGAACTTCTCACCTTGAAAAAGAGCAGCAAAACAAAACACGCGAAAGAGTACCATTTAGTGACAATCGCCTCGGTTTCTGTTAACCCTCTTTTACAAGGGCCTTTAATTGTATTTTATAAGGATGGGGAGACCACACAAACAAACATACGAACACACACACACACTACACATTCCAAACTAACAGGAGCCTAACAATCAAAACGAGGGGCGGAAAAATTTAGCGTTTGGGAGGCGGCGGCGGCGAATTATTTATACCTTTGACATTTAAAAGAGCATAATTAATTTGTCCTGTTTGCCTTAACATTGCTGGGGAAGGCTTCCTAGACAGCAAAAAAAGATTGGGGGGGGGGGTTTAGAAAAAGGCACAGAGAGCTCGGAGGCCGGCGCTGGTCTCCCCCCCCCCCCCACACCCCTTTCAGATCTGTAATCAATCATTGGAGGCAGGGATATTGTAAAGATTCGATAGATTAAAATGCAAATGAAAGATAGAATAAGAAACATTAACATGGCAATCAAAGATTTAATAATCGTAAATCAGGGAGGGCTTTTTTGTTGGTGTTGCAGCTGCACTTTATTTATTTATTTTAACTTTAATTATGTTCGTTCTATAAATAAATAATTTCTGAACCGAGACTTTGAAAAAAATATATCAGGGTTTTTTAACCATGAACTCCAGTACTCAATCTCTTTCCTTTAAAAACCGTTCAAAAGCTTTGTTTGTTTCATTAATGGGGAAGAAGAGAGAATAAATCTTCTAAGATGGTATTCAACATTCCCAACCTAAAATCCTGATCCAAATAAAAATTGTCGTTTCAAAATTCAAGATATTTATTTGCCTACATCGTTGTAGCACTGGTCAAAAGTGGGTGGAGAGAGGGGCGGAACAAGAAATATATTTTAAAAGATGCAAGAGGAAGGAGACCCTCACAATAATGACTTTAACATCCAGATTGTTTTATTAGCCGATATTGCCATTTTAAAACCGAGAAGAAACGCTCAATTATAAAGCTGTGGTACTACTCAGTGATCTATCTAAGCAGGAGGGAAACCTGCCAGCCAGTAATTTCTCCTCCAGAACTTTTTCGGACCTCCTTTCTCCAAAATGAAACAGCAACAATATTAACTAGGAAATGTTTTCTGCTGGCAATTTCACAGTGCAGAAAGGGCTTTAGCCCCCACTCCACACGCGCCGCATGTTTTCGTGGTGCTGTCGTCTTACATGCAGATTCCGGGTACATTTACCTGAAGTCTGGCCCCATCAGTCGAGCGCTCCTCCTTTTTCATTTAAAGGGCGTTTAAGTTCGGGTGGTGGCAGTTCAATTGACTTTCAGTGGGAACAGACAGTATAAATACACCCCCAGGAGACTGAAAATACCCTCTGAGTTGGATTCTAGAGAGGGGCTTTTTCATGCCTCACACCCCGAGCTTAAATACAGTCACAAGCAGTCCTTTTCGCAGAATTGACTGCCATGAAATTGCGCTCAGATTTCACAACATTTACTCGGGACTTAAATCCCGCAAAAGTTAACTGGATTTGTTGCTCAAAAAATAGGTGTGCAGCGATTGTTATGCAGTACTCGAGGATGAGCACCGAAACCCGTCTAACATTGTGGGTTCTATTCCGTAGTGCGTTTATTTTAAAAGTCCTGCTTCGCGCTGTTGGGACATCTCCTGCAGGGACGGGACTTGGAGATATTTTTTTTAAGTGGAGTAAACAAGGGAGGAGCAAAGTGGAAATCCTTTGCCTAAATTTGGCATTTCCAGCAGCACCACCTTCTTCTTATTTTCGCCTTGAAATATGGGGTGAGAGATGTCTGGTTAGCAATTCCCACTTATCCAAATTATGTATATATAGAAATATATTAAAGGGAAGATGACGAATTTCGAAAATTGCTGCCTTGAACAAGGCATAATCCTCTGGATGAAATATCCAAGCGGTTATTTCATCCAGAGGATTAATATGCCACATTTTCCCCCTAGTCCGTGGCTAAACAAATAATCTTCGCAGTGTCTAGGTATTTTGGTAACAATACAGAAGGAGGGTCGGAGAATCGCACAATGACCATTTTACACACTTTACGCGGGGCTGCTGCAATCCTGAGCATGGGGTTTTTGTTTTCCCTTTTTTTATTTTTAGCTTCAATTTAAATCAATGGGACATACCACCTAATAGGCGAACTTACTCGAATCCGAGTACAAGACACACACAGAGAGAGACACACGCCGCCCTTTGCCTCTTCTCTTCTCCCCTCCTGTGCAACACGCTGCCTCGAGTTGCCCCGTGGCTCGTGTCAGCTCCACGCCACGCCACGGTGCCACCCTGTTCCCGAGTCAGGGACAAGGTGTGGACTAATTTCATTTTCTTGACTGGTCAGGTAACCAACCCGTTGGCTGCCAACTACCTAAGGCGACGCGATCCTAAGGGAGAATCTGGAGGCGATCACGCTAAATCTGCAGCGCGCATTAACGACACGGAGGGCGCGGGTGGGAGGAAAGCGGGGCTTTAAAGGGAGGCTTTAAAGTGCTGCGGGCTGCTAAGTGCTTCCAGATACTGTATAGCCTTTGTCAATTTCCCTGTAGAGCTCCATTCATCAAAGGAGAGGGTAGCTGCGGGGAGGAATCGCGGGTACTTATTCTCAACTTTTCCTGCGCCCACTTTGGGCAGCGCGCATCACGAGCCTCCCGCCCTTCTCTCCCCATCAAGGACTTGCTCCTTGTCTCGTTGAAACGCAGCAAGTCAGGTCCTTGATTTTGCATTTCACCAAAAGGTTACGCAAACCTTTTAACAAGAAAGGAGAAGGAAATCGTGGCGGTGAGGTCCCTGCAGAATCAGGTAGCGCGCGCCAGATCGCCGCCCCTGTGCAGCGCTAAAGTTCTCTCTCTGTGTGTTGTGTTGTGTTGTGTGTGCGCGCGCGTATCTCCTGACCCCACAAAGCACAGCTCGGTTTCATTGATCATCTCACTCCCCCCCCATCTCACCCCTCCCCTTTATGAGATAATGCAATTACAAACATCAATAAGAAGCTGCAAGGGGAATCATTATGCGGTGACAGTGATAAATGACGCTGCAGAAATAGCAGGCTTTTTTTTTTCTAACAGTCCGGGAGCCCAGGGGCTTTGGGGGCCTGAACACAGTCACCAAGGAAACAGATGACATCCAAAATGGCACCAAAGGAAAAAAGAAAACAAAAAAGAGCAGTCCTTTCTTTTGCCTTTCACTCTCCTTCTCCCGCTCCAGACCCCCCACCCCACCCCCAATGGATCCAAAGAGTTAGTTTTGGCTTTAGAAACAGCTGCCACACAGGCATTTAGTTATTTCACACATTAAAGCCCTGGAAGATTTCCTCTGTCCACTACATAAAATACAAAGCTGCTGAGACTGCTTAGGAGTTTATTAACTACCTTCTAGCGAGAACCTGAACAAAAAGCAGATCTTGCGTTATCACGATTCTAGGACAAATGGCCCGATTCGGCAAATCTCCGCCCCTTATAAGACAGACACACACACACACACACACACACACACACACTTTGTACAGAAGGTCTTAGTGTACTTTGCGTCTTCTAACGGTCTAGTAAGGGCGGCCCTTTTGTGATTCCAAACCTTGAGCCGGGGAGTCCTTTTTACACCTCCAGTAAACACAGCAAAGTCACACAAAGAGGATAGACACACAAAGACTAACGGAATGGTAGCTTTAGAATACAAGATCAAGTCCACACTCTTCACATCCACAAACCTATTCCTTGGGGCGGGGGATATCAAACACACTTGGAGATTTTCGCTAGGATCCCCGGGTGGACATTCTTACAAGTCATGGCTTTAGGATCAGCGCCTAAGGCAACCCAGAGGAACAACAGCCTGCGAAAAACTTCCTAAATTTCTCGGTCTTGATGCCCGCCTAAACATCTACCCAAACTCTCTGGAATAACTGCTTATATTGTTAAAATAAAAAAATTCCTTCCAGTAGCACATTAAAGACCAACTAAGTTAGTTCTTGGTATGAGCTTTCGTGTGCAAGCACACTTCTTCAGATACACACTTATATTGTTGACTAGTTGCGGTGGGTGCGCTTCGCATGAAAACCGATTGGCAGTGCAATGCGATAGGTCGACTCGGGAGTAAATCCTTTTGCGCTCAGTGGCGCTTACTCCTGGGTAAGTTGCAGCCTTCTTCAGCACAATCATTCAGCAGCGCGTTCTAACTGGAAAGGTTCCCTTGAAAACCAGCCCCTTAAGGTCTATGAGTCTGAACGCTCATGTACGTGCGTGGAAGATGGTGTCTTTGTCAGCCTAAAATTGCTTTTCATTGCTAGCCACCCTTGGGCACAATTCCAAAATTCATTCACAAGTTGTGGAGCAAGCCTTTGCACACAGGAGGAGCGACAGATTCACTTTTAAGGCATAGTTTACCTTTTTTATTTTTTTTAAAAAATGGGGGGGAACCCTCCACACATCTTCCCATCTTCCCAAACACACAACCCCCACGACTTTTTAAGGTGCCGCTTTTAACTCAAGCGTCCGCCACCGTTTGCGAAGCATCTTGGAGACAGCAGCCGGCGAAAGGCAAGTCGCTCGCCTTGGGAGGTTTGTGACCGGCAGCGGCGAGGAGAAGCCACTGGCTGAGTTTGCTATTCCGGGTCCCTTTAGGGACTTCTCGGACTTTCGGGTGCGTTTCGCTCGGCTGGAAAGGCTCCACGCGCACCCCCTTACACGGGGATTCCTTCCAACACACACACACACGTTGGATGGATTTCGATAAAGTAGGAGAGGATATATGGAACTGATATTATCCCCCCGATCTCACGTGAGGGAGGTTTAGAGCTTGAGGAAGAATAATAACCTTTGTTGGTTACACACACATACAGGTTGCACGCCTTGCAGGAAGGAGGGGATGAGAAGGTAAGGAGATGGCTCTCTTCTTTACACTCTCGCACCCACTTTGAAGGATCCGACTGTGATTTTTGACACTGGAGAAAGAGAGAGGAGAAGTGGGGGGCGGGGGAGAGAGACTCCCCCTCCAAGCACAGAAATGTCCCCAGGTTCCCTGTTCTGGGCTGGATGATGCTGGTCCCACCCTTTCCTTCAGCGCCGAGGAACCCGCAGAAAAGGGCTTTGGTCGGAGGAGAGAGAGGCTGGCAGGGCCTGGCCGCCAGGGCTGCACTGAGAGGTGGGCATGAGAGGCCGAAGGAGACAATCGAGAGCAGTCTGGCTTGAACAAGAAAAGAAACAAAGCGGTTATCTTCCGAGGAGGCTGGAAAGTTGAGTGGGTGAGGGGATAACAGCTAATCCCGGCTTGTGATGCCGGATTTTAGGCGGCGGGGGCAGATTCACACGTGGTGCTTCTTTTGCCAGCTGACACGTGTTCCGGGACGAAATCCCACCCCCGCGCCCACGACCAGAAAGAAGCGGAGCAAATCGCCCTTTTGTCGCCTGCTCCTCCTGTTTTTCCCTTCGCGGGTCGAGCTTGTCTGCAAACAAAGCTGGGCGAGGAAAAGTTTTGCAGGACTTTAAAAAGGAGGGGGGCGGAGAAAAGGGGGGGGAAGACCTTCGTCCAGCAACACACAAACACCAGCATTCTCCCCCCCCTCCCAGGAAACTAATGGCAACAACAACAAAAATCCCCTCTCCCAAATCCGTGTCGTATCGATCCAACTGCTTTGCCTTTCCGTTTTTTTTTTCCCTTTTTGGAATAAACCAGCCCTATACTATCCAACGCCACTTCATGATCAGGGAAAAGGCAGGGGAGGAGCGGGGTCGCGCTGGGGAGAAAAGGAGGTCTCTCTGTTCACAACAGCCAAAGGGGGACCGGAGGGGCCATTTGTTAACTTGGGAGGAGGACGGAGACGCTTCCGATTCTGCGGCTGACAAACGCAGGAAGAGGCGAAGCCCTTTGCCCGGCTGGGCTAGTGGTCCCTCCCGCCCCGCTCGGGGGTGCTGCCTCTAGAGGGGGCCTTTGGCCCCAACCTCGCCCACCCCACCGGACTCCGCTCTGCAGGCTCCTGCGAGAAGCCGGGAGTTCAAATGCAGACAACAAGAACTCCATGATTCAGCTTCTCCAAACACACAAGCACCATCCCCCCCCAGCCCAGGAAAAGTGACACGGGCAGCAGCAGACTTGGGGTGGATCCGGCGACGGCACTGATAAAAAGAAGGACAAGAGGTATTGAATAAAAACAAAAATAAAACAAAATTATTGTTTTAATCGCAGCGACCCTAATCTTGGAACAATTGTATTATCCGCGCAAGAACTCTACGGAGAACCTTGGTTGGGGGTTTAAAGGTGGGGGAGGAGAGGAGGAGGAGGGATCATGTCCAAACACGACGGTAAAAGTTCTCCACTACCAGCTGCCCGCACACCCCGCCGATCAAGCGGGATTTCTCGCAAGTTCTCAAGTGACACTCGACTCGATGCAATACGGTATCCTCGCCGCGCACAAAACAGGCAAAGAGGAAGACCAGCGCGCATGCGGCAGCGTCGGACAATCTTTGCAGGGCCGGGGGGGGGGGGGAGAGAAAGAGCTGACAAAAAAGCAAGACCGGCGGGGACGCCGGAAAACTTTTGCGCGGAACTTGGGGGAGCAAAAGGCGGCGGGATCAGAGGGCTCCCCCTCCAGCCAAGCCCCGCGACCAGCTCCCTCTCTCTGCAAATGCTTCCATGCAGAATGGCCAAGGCGCAGAGCTGCCCGAGCGGGTCCCCTTCTGCGCTCCAAAGTATTTTCCCTAGCAAGCACAAGTGGGAGCCCAGATTTGGACTCGGGGGGCTGGGGAAGAAGCAGCACGAGGACGGGAGGGAAGGAAAGCGAGGAGGAGGAGGAGGAGGAAGAGGGCGGGCTCCTACCTATCGGGTCGTTTTTCCATATCCCCAAAAGATGGCAGTCGAAGCTGACATTCCGTCTCCTTGGGCTCTGCAGCGGGTGGCAGCGAGAGGGGGAAAGAGCGAGAGAGAGAAAGGAGGAGGAACGGGGGGGGGGAGAGAGAGAGAGGAAGGAGGAGGAGGAGGACAACTGATCTGTTTTCAAACTAATCCCTCCAGAGATTTTTAAATACAGACAACCGCACTCCGCTCACAGCGCTGCAAAACGGGAGACGTTTAAGCGCGCGCGCTTGGAGAGCTTCCCTTTTCGCACCGCTCCGCGCGCGCGCTGGGAATCTGCGGAACAGAGCAGCAGACGCGCCAGAAACCAGGACATCTTTGTTCGCTGCACACACACCCGCGCGCATCGCTCCACTCCCACAAAGCACACGCGCATTTTCCAATACAGACATAAATTAATCTCGCTTTCTTTGTGCTAGACGGCTCTCGGAAAACTTAATTCCCAGCTTCGTTTTTGAAAGTGGATCAACGGCTACGGCAGCAGCGCCTTGTCTCTCCATAGAGGGTTACTGGGTGCTCTAAGAGGGAGGGAAACGGCCTGTTTCTTTATTTTCTCCTTTACTTAAAGCAGATCCAACTGCATGAATTGCAGTCTGGTTGCCAAATAATAATAATAATAAACTTTCCCCCTCCCGCCCCCCAACACTCTCTCTCTCCCTCCCTCCTTCTCTTTCTGTTGCTGCTGCCTTTGCTTTGAATGTGGGTAGCTAGGAAACAGCGAGCAGGCTGAGAAGGCGGAATTTCCAACGTGTAAAATGTTCTTAACGGAGCCATTGAGAGTGTGCAATAAGGCGTGAGGGGGAACTAATCTCTCCATTTAAATGTTTGTGGCAATTTTATCTAAATGAATTTTAATGCTAAACGAGGGATAATTCCCTATTTGTAACCCGTTTACTTTCTCTTTCCTTTGCCTGTAAAAGCCGTCTAACATCATGCGATGAACAATAACAAAACAAAACAAAAAACATACTCTCAAGGCATATTATTCATTAATGTGTTATAATTGCAGCTGATTGTCTTGGCAGATAATACAAAGAGGGTTTGGGGTGTGTGTACACACAAACATACCCCAAACCCTCTCAGTATTTTTAATATATATATATATATATAGATGTCCCCCTTTAATAACGTGAAATGCACAAAAATAAATCACGTCGATGAAAGCAATAAAATCTCCCTTCTCTTGAAAAAGTGGTATATTCGGGTATTTTTCCACTCTTGAAAAGGAGTGGTTTTAAGAAAGGATTTAACACTGGCAAAGAGCTTAACAGTTTACGTTTTGGCAATGCATGCATTGTTAATATCGCCTCATGCTGCAGAAAGAAGAAAACAACAATTTCCTGACCTTACAAAGTTGGAAAGGGGAGCTTCCTCAGACAAGGGGAAGATGAGAAAGGTCATTGGCTGGCAACTCTCCAGAAATCCACCCCCTCTTCTGCCATTGATGCATGTGGCTTGATGGTTATGTACTGGGGTACCACTATCCTATCAGCTGTGAAGCTGTGTATTATGGTATTATAACCCCAAACAGATGGACAAAATAGAGTACTTAAGAGGAAAGGCTACTATTTAATTGGGTGGGGGAGTCATTAGCTGACAATGAAAACACACGGCTGAAAACTGCACTGCCTTCTAAAGAGGGCAAAATCAAATGAGAGTGTTTAGGACAATAAAACAAAGCTTTGGCCATGAAGGGAGATTAGTTTGGGGGAGAAGATGCGTGGCTTAATTCAGCGTCAGGGTTTAAATCCTGGAATAGGTGCAGTGCTGTTGGGCATGTGCAGAGTGCATTCCCTTACCATTAACAGTGGAAACTATGAGCATGGCTTCCAGACCACAGTGGGGCTGCTTCTAGTCACCCTTCAGGCCTGGCATCTCTTATTTGAGGAATCTGGCACTGATAATATCTCCAATCCCACACCAGTAAAAAGGAGAGAAGCAGAATGCTTCAACAGTAGGTAAACACAGCCTACTAAAGCCACAAAACAATTGGCCCCTCTTAAATCAAAAAACGTGATTGTTATGGGTGGGTTCACGGGCTGACATCTATCTGAATGGCAGGCATCAGGGCTCTCACCACTGAGCTCTTTTGTTTGTGTTAAGTGGTTAGTGCTATCATCTTTTAAAAGTTATTTTTTAAAATAGTGCCTAGGACAAACCTAAAACATTTGTATATTTTTCATGCCCTTAAGAAACATTTACAACAGTCGTGATTTTATTTGGAAGAAAATTATAAGGTTTTCTAACCTAAACATGCTGTTTGCTTCTATTTAACCAGTTGGCTGTCTTGCAGAAAGTACAGCTGTGCTGGAAAATTGGTTAATGACCCAGTCTACAGCCAATCACAGCACAGTTTTTATTTATGAGCATTAGATTTTTTTAAAGTCCACCATCCTTTTACTACAAGTAGTTAATGCACACTTACTCAGATTTAGGAAGGTGTTTTTTTAAAAAAACCCAAAACCAACAACTGTGCTACACCCCTTCAAATGTCACATTTGTGTCATTTTAAAAGATGAAATATTTTAAATTCCACCCAGCCTTATGCAGTCAGTTCTTCCCTTTTTCTTTTTGCCTTGAAATCTTAAAATTTGATAATTCAGTTATCACCCTGAAAATATACAGGGTAAGCTATAAGAAAGTTCACTAGCACAGGGCAATATAAAATAATTTAGTATGGGGGGAAGTATTAATAAGGTTGCCTGGAACTAAAATTTAATTATTTCAAGAGAGAAATTGACATATTACTATGAAATCGCTAGATTTTTGGAGGGCTGGGGCAGTAAAATAAAATTTTCAAGCAGTTGAGCCAGCGTGACAAAAATAATTTGCTTTTATTTTAGATTCAGATTTCATTACTGCACTCAAACTACTACAACTGGGCTTTGAGTTATTGTACAATCCAAACGGTTTCAATCAGAAACTCTAAGACTCAATGTGCAATGATTATTATTAATAATTAGCTCCTTGGTTTCTTGATAGAAAAAGGCTATCAACAAGCATTTGTTTAACCACAACAAAAGTATAATTAGCTTATCCCACTTAGTAAATCTGTATGCATGCCAACTCATACCAAACTGCTACTTTTACAAAAAGAAAAAAGAAAAGCAATAATACAGTTCATTTTTCCAGTCCTTTTTGCACAAAATTTATTTACAATGTATACATATATGCTCCATGATGGGACTATGGAAAAATGCACATGACTGATGTTTTGCCCAAAAAATAAAGTCAACATAGTAAAATAACTCTTCAGTTCATGTTCTGAGCGGCATAAAACAGGAAGTGATGTAGGTGGTTGTTGTTGTTGTTGCTGCATGGGGACAGTGATGCTCTGATGTGACAATTAGGTTCAAATACACTTTCTCTTGGTTTCCATGCCTCCTCCAACCAGTCTCCTTAAGACATTGCCTGCAACAGCTGATTAATCATTTTCGAGGACTGCAGTTTTTCCCATCCTTCCCGATTTACATCTGTTCAGGCCAATTCAAATATGGTGAGTAAATGAATTAGACATGCAAATTCACGCCCCAGGCTAGAAAAAAGGGGGGAGGGAGGGAGGGAGGAAGACAGACAGACACAGAGAGAGAGAGACAGAGAAATACAGAGTGCATGGCTGAAATCCTAGGATAGAAGAAATGTTCTTCTGCCTGACAAAGATATTTTAATGATCTAAAAATCCTGCAAATATATCTTTTTTGCCATTTGCAGGGTAATTGTAAGGCCTTTTTATGTAAGGAGGCTTCTGGAGGAAGTGAAGAGTTATGGAAAGAACACACATAGTGTGGAAAAAAATTCACATTTTTTTTCTTAAAAAATCTATAAGAAACAACGTAATATGGATAACAGAATAATAGCATTTTACAATATTCCACTCTGTTGCCTTATATAGTTATTTTGCATGTCCCCAGAAGTTGACTTCAGTTGGCGTGTCTTTCCTGCTTTTCAGGGTCCCTATAAAGACAAATATAGGATTGTTCCTTGGTCCAGACTAGATGCCAAGAATGAAACTCCGCTAAGTCATTGACGAACGACAGTATTTCAAATTTGCCATTATTGAAGATAAAGTATATTCCCTTAAGCTACTGAGCATGAATGTCCATCACTTGTCCACTCATTGCTGGGTCTCCTGTATTGAGCATTGTGGGGCTGGTTGCTGGCATCTGCATTCCAGGGTGGGGCGGCCCTCCATGCATCATCATTGCTGGGTGGTGTGGGTGTCCAGGAATGTAGGTATGCATGGGGGGCCCATGACGCAGCTGAGCTGGATGTGGGGGCATCTGGGGTGGTGTATAGCTTGGCTGTCCCATACTCATGCCCATTGGACCACCCCTAGACACATAATCCCCTGGCATACTTTGCAGTCCTGTGGAGGAAGAGAGACACTTGTAAATATCAAATCCCGTTTATCTAAAGGCAATAAGACTGCCTTCTCAAGTCAAGGCTTCGTTCGAGGAGTAATATTACGGCACGTGAAGGCCCTGGGAATAGGCAGACAAACATTTGGT